>NC_091284.1:318105988-318410631 GCF_032444005.1 Ranitomeya imitator
TGGCTTTTCTCTTGGCAACACGGACTTTCAACTCCCTCCAAAGGTTTTCTATAGGGTTTAGATCTGGAGACTGGCTAGGCCACTCCAGGACCTTGAAATGCTTCTTACGAAGCCACTCCTTCGTTGCCCTGGCAGTGTGCTTTGGATCATTGTCATGTTGAAAGACCCAGCCACGTTTCATCTTCAATGCCCTTGCTGATGGAAGGAGGTTTGCACTCAAAATCTCACGATACATGGCCCCATTCATTCTTTCATGTACCCGGATCAGTTGTCCTGGCCCCTTTGCAGAGAAACAGCCCCAAATCATGATGTTTCCACTACAATGCTTTACAGTAGGTATGGTGTTTGATGGATGCAACTCAGTATTCTTTTTCCTCCAAACACGACATGTTGTGTTTCTACCAAACAGTTCCAGTTTGGTTTCATCAGACCATAGGACATTCTCCCAAAACTCCTCTGGATCATCCAAATGCTCTCTAGCAAACTTCAGACGGGCCCGGACATGTACTGGCTTAAGCAGTGGGACACGTCTGGCACTGCAGGATCTGAGTCCATGGTGGCATAGTGTGTTACTTATGGTAGGCCTTGTTACATTGGTCCCAGCTCTCTGCAGTTCATTCACTATGTCCCCCCGCGTGGTTCTGGGATTTTTGCTCACCGTTCTTGTGATCATTCTGACCCCACGGGGTGGGATTTTGCGTGGAGCCCCAGATCGAGGGAGATTATCAGTGGTCTTGTATGTCTTCCATTTTCTAATTATTGCTCCCACTGTTGTTTTGTTCACTCCAAGCTGGTTGGCTATTGCAGATTCAGTCTTCCCAGCCTGGTGCAGGGCTACAATTTTGTTTCTGGTGTCCTTTGACAGCTCTTTGGTCTTGACCATAGTGGAGTTTGGAGTCAGACGGTTTGAGGGTGTGCACAGGTGTCTTTTTATACTGATAACAAGTTTAAACAGGTGCCATTACTACAGGTAATGAGTGGAGGAAAGAGGAGACTCTTAAAGAAGAAGTTACAGGTCTGTGAGAGCCAGAAATCTTGATTGTTTGTTTCTGACCAAATACTTATTTTCCACCATAATATGCAAATAAATTGTTAAAAAAACAGACAATGTGATTTTCTGGATTTTTTTTTCTCAGTTTGTCTCCCATAGTTGAGGTCTACCTATGATGTAAATTACAGACGCCTCTCATCTTTTTAAGTGGTGGAACTTGCACTATTGCTGACTGACTAAATACTTTTTTGCCCCACTGTATATATGTCAGTGAGACACATATATGTATATATATTAATATTTTTTCCAGCGCTATACAGCTTGAAAGCCGGTAATTCAATTACCGGCTTTTTCTTTCTCCTTCCTAAAACCCGACATGATTTGAGACATGGTTTACATACAGTAAACCATGTCTTCTCTCCATTTTTTTTGCAGATTCTACACTACTAATGTCAGTAGTGTGTATTTGCAAAATTTGGCCGTTCTAGCTCTTAAAATAAAGGGTTAAATGGCGGAAAAAATTGGCGTGGGCTCCCGCGCAATTTTCTCCGCCAGAGTAGTAAAGCCAGTGACTGAGGGCAGATATTAATAGCCTGGAGAGGGTCCACGGTTATTGGCCCCCCCCCTGGCTAAAAATATCTGCCCCCAGCCACCCCAGAAAAGGCACATCTGGAAGATGCGCCTATTCTGGCACTTGGCCACTCTCTTCCCATTCCCGTGTAGCGGTGGGATATGGGGTAATGAAGGGTTAATGCCACCTTGCTATTGTAAGGTGACATTAAGCCTAATTAATAATGGAGAGGCGTCAATTATGACACCTATCCATTATTAATCCAATTGTAGTGAAGGGTTAAATAAAACACAAACACATTATTTAAAATTATTTTAATGAAATAAAAACAATGGTTGTTGCAGTATTTTATTCAACGCCCAATCCAGTCACTGAAGACCCTCGTTCTGTGAGTAAAAAAACATAATAAACCAACAATATACTTACCCTCCGCAGATCTGTAACGTCCAACGATGTAAATCCTTCTGAAGGGGTTAAAACATTTTGCAGCAAGGAGCTGTGCTAATGCAGGCTGCTCCTCGCTGCAAAACCCCAGGGAATGAGGCTAAAAATAGATCAATGATCTATATTTAGCTTCATTTGCGGTGAGGCGCCCTCTGCTGGCTGTTCATAGATCGTGGGAAATTACCTAGAAAGCTCCCTGGCTTTCTAGGTAATTTCCCACGATCTATGAACAGCCAGCAGAGGGCGCCTCACCGCAAATAAAGCTAAATATAGATCATTGATCTATTTTTAGCCTCATTCCCTGGGGTTTGGCAGCGAGGAGCAGCCTGCATTAGCACAGCTCCTTGCTGCAAAATGTTTTAACCCCTTCAGAAGGATTTACATCGTTGGACGTTACAGATCTGCGGAGGGTAAGTATATTGTTGGTTTATTATGTTTTTTTACTCACAGAACGAGGGTCTTCAGTGACTGGATTGGGCGTTGAATAAAATACTGCAACAACCATTGTTTTTATTTCATTAAAATAATTTTAAATAATGTGTTTGTGTTTTATTTAACCCTTCACTACAATTGGATTAATAATGGATAGGTGTCATAATTGACGCCTCTCCATTATTAATTAGGCTTAATGTCACCTTACAATAGCAAGGTGGCATTAACCCTTCATTACCCCATATCCCACCGCTACACGGGAATGGGAAGAGAGTGGCCAAGTGCCAGAATAGGCGCATCTTCCAGATGTGCCTTTTCTGGGGTGGCTGGGGCAGATATTTTTAGCCAGGGGGGGGCCAATAACCGTGGACCCTCTCCAGGCTATTAATATCTGCCCTCAGTCACTGGCTTTACTACTCTGGCGGAGAAAATTGCGCGGGAGCCCACGCCAATTTTTTCCGCCATTTAACCCTTTATTTTAAGAGCTAGAACGGCCAAATTTTGCAGATACACACTACTGACATTAGTAGTGTGGAATCTGCAAAAAAAATGGAGAGAAGACATGGTTTACTGTATGTAAACCATGTCTCAAATCATGTCGGGTTTTAGGAAGGAGAAAGAAAAAGCCGGTATTGGAATTACCGGCTTTCAAGCTGTATAGCGCTGGAATAAATATTAATATATATACATATATGTGTCTCACTGACATATATATATATATATATATACCTATTCTATGTGTACACATTTATTCTACCTATTGGACTGTAAGCTGTCAGTGTGATTTTACTGTACACCGCACTGAATTGCCGGCTTTTCTCTCTAACAGCGCTGCATATTTCTCGCAAGTCACACTGCTTGTCCGTGTGTAATCCGTATTTTTCACGCTTCCATAGACTTTCATTGGCGTATTTCTTGCGCAGTACGGTGACAAACGCAGCATGCTGCGATTTTGTACGGCCGTAGAAAGCCGTATAATACTGATCAGTAAAATACGGCAAATAGGAGCAGGGGCATAGAGAATAATTGTGCCGTATTTTTTGCGAGTTTTACGGACGTAGATTCTGCGCTCTTACGTCCGTAAAACTCGCAAGTGTGACGCCGGCCTAAGTCATTGTATGAGCAGAGGAGAACAGAGACCAGCAATGGTCATAACATGGGAATGGGACTTTTAAAAATGCACGTATATTTATATATACGCATATCTTTTTCTATCGGGGAAGCCGAACTATGGTATTTTATTATAGGTAGGTTCACATGACAAAGCTTCTAATTGTCTTTATTTTACTGAAAAAGGGATTAAATCCAAAAAATCCTTATTGCCTTAAAAAAAGGACCCAAACTGTGCCGTGCCATAATCAGTATATTAAAAAAAGCTATTGTTGCACAGAAGTTAAAAATGATTGCAACTTTTTAAGCAGTTTATCTGCCCTTTGGAAGTAACATGGCCAAAGTGCAATTTTTTTTTTATATACAGTTGTAATCAAAATTATTCATTCATTCATTCCTTGCAAATTAGGATTATTAACAAAAATGTCCAAACTTTCTGCTGTAAACTGAAGGAAGAAAAATTTATGTTGCTCAATACAACTTAATACAACAAATGGATTCTTCAAATAGAAAATAAAATGCCAATAATGACTGCTACAGTATCAGAATTATTTTCCCTCCCCCTTATGGCAGGAAACGATAGCACTTTCATAAGATTCCTTAGGCTACTTTCACACTGGCGTTAACTGCAATCCGTCACAATGCGTCGTTTTGCAGAAAAAACGCATCCTGCAAAAGTGCTTGCAGGATGCGTTTTTTCCCCATAGACTTGTATTGACGACGCATTGCGACAGATTGCCACACGTCGCATCCGTCGTGCGATGGATGCGTCGTGCTTTGGCGGACCGTCGGGAGCAAAAAACGCTACATGTAACGTTTTTTGCTCCTGACAGACCGCTTTTTCCGACCGCGCATGCGCGACCGGAACTCCGCCCCCACCTCCCCGCACCTCACAATGGGGCAGCGGATGCGCCGGAGAAATGCATCCGCTGCCTCCGTTGTCCAGTGCGTTAAACGCTAGCGTCGGAATCTCTGCCCGACGCATTGCAACGGGGAGATTCCGACGCTAGTGTGAAAGTAGCCTTATGAATGAATAATGGTCTGCAGTATATTCTGTAGCTGTCAAAGAGATCGGTCCAAAAAGTTAAAGGGAACCTGTCACACAGGTTTGGCCGAT
This sequence comes from Ranitomeya imitator, assembly GCF_032444005.1. Classification (NCBI taxonomy): domain Eukaryota; kingdom Metazoa; phylum Chordata; class Amphibia; order Anura; family Dendrobatidae; genus Ranitomeya; species Ranitomeya imitator. The sequence continues at coordinate 318,110,654 of NC_091284.1, forward strand.
ATAAGATACGGCCACCGCCTTTCAGGGCTTATCTACAGCATATTTAAGCAGTTCTTCTTTGATGGCTTGTGACTATCCATCAGCCTCTTGATTACATTCCAGAGGTTTAGAATGGGGTTCAGGTCTGGAGATTGGGTTGCCCATGACAGGGCTTTGATGTGGTGGTCTCTTAATTTTTTGCCAGAGATGTATGTCAAGGAAAGACTACCTCCTGGTGTGTCCTCAGGGGAATTCTCAAAACCGAATGCTAGGTTTAAAGGGAATCTGTCACCCCAAAATTGACCTATAATCTAAGGCCACCTGCATCAGGGGCTTGCCTACAGCATTCTGATTTAGCCCGAAAGAGATGAAAAGCATGTTAGATTATACTCACCCAGGGGCGGTTCCGGAGCGGTCCGGGTCCAGCGCCTCCATTCTTCATATGATGACGTTCTCTTCTTTTCTTCCTGCTGCTGTTCCGGCACAGGCATACTTTATCTGCCCTGTTGAGGACAGAGCAAAGTACTGTAGTGCGCAGGCGCTGGGAAAGGTCAGAGTCCCAGCGCCTGCGCACTGCAGTACTTCGCTCTGCCCTCAACAGGGCAAATAAAGTACGCCTGCGCATGAGCCGCCGCAGGAAGAAAAGAAGATGTCATCGTATGAAGATGGGAGGAACTGGACCCGAACCGCAACACCCATCGGACCGGACTGGGACCACCCCTGGGTGAGTATAATCTAACTTGTTTCTCTTATCTTTCAGGTTACATCGGGGGCTTATCTACAGCATTACAGAATGCTGTAGATAAGCCCTTGATGCCGGCGGCCTTCGCTTATAGGCCAATTTTGGGGTGACAGATTCCCTTTAATTACCTTTTCTCTTTCTGTAACAATCATTTTTGTATGCAAAACATTTTTTTGTTTTCTAAGTGCCCAGCAAGAGTGATTTGGATTGGTAGCTGCTTTTAATTTATTTATTTTCTGCTTTTAGTTATGTATTTATTTCACATATTCTGCCCCATATAATGGAACAAAAGACCTCTTGGTGGCGTTTCTACATTGTAATACTTTTTTTTTTTTTTATATATATATATATATATATATATATATATATATATATATATATATATATATATATAATCTGATTTCCTCTGTAATCAGGGCGGGTATATTAGCCCCAGTTACAGTGGAAACTCAGCCATCAGGGTGCATTTCAGAGCTCACCTGATCTTCTAGAACCTAGTAACTCCTGCTCCCTCCTTGCTCCCAGTGATTACACGACCATCTCTGCCTTCTCTATGCAGAATCCGTATTTGACAGCTGATTTCCTGGTCTCATAGCTGCATGATGTCATGCAGCTGATTTAGAACAGATTAAAACGCCACTGCAGAGTTTTATTGGCTATGGGTGGTCCAGAAGTAGTTCATATAGGAATCCGCTTTATTCCACTTTAGTCTTTTTGGTTCCTCTGACTTTGGAGTCCAGCTGGTTTACAGAAGTAGTTCATGAATAAAATGGTCACTGAAAATGCAGGTCTTTCTGACATGTATTGTTGGGCTTGGGCTTCCAGTCATGTGGGTGACACTGGATGTTGGTTCAGTCTTCAAGCTGGCTGTCAGGGCAAAGTTGTGGGATTTCCTCAGGGAGCTACATGGTGTCAGGGCAGTTGAGCCCATCCTTCAAACTGCAGTGAACAAGACTACTGGGCAGAGTTTTATGACTAAACCAATATCCAGCACCACCCACGACTGAAAGCCAGAGATCTACATAGAAGGGTAGTACAGATTAAACGTGTTTTTACTTATATATTGAGACATGTGCATTAGCAGACACATAAAAACACCTAAACAATAACGCCCTCTCGGCAAGCAATGGGCATACCTCTAGGCCAAAGCATATAAACCTATAAAGCACTAGGCTGTGGATTAGTGACAAATATTAACCAAACCGGTTATCCATAATAAATAGTAAAATGATTTTCACCAACGATCCACGCCAAGAAATATAGAGGTATCAACAAATGATCAATACACGTTTATTGAAATATCAAATGTACATCAATGCATATAATATGTGAACACAAAAATGGTGAATAGAGAGCAACAGCTCCGTTATCTCGTGGTTACGCTATATCGACGATATTTTCTTTATATGGCAGGGCTCCACGTCGCAACTAGACACTTTTTTGAACCATCTCAACATCTCTAAACATCAGACTTACCTGGAAATATAGTCAAAAGTCCATTGATTTTCTAGATTTGGCCATCTCAAAATCATCTGATGGTACCATTATTACTGACGTCTTCCGCAAGGGTACAGCCACCAATGTACTCCTGCACTTTACTTCATCCCACCCACCTAGGCATAAAAGTTCTATACCGGTGGGACAGTTTTTGCGGGTGCGTCAAATTTTTTCCCATGATGGCACTTTTCATAAACAGGCAAGAGACTTAGCACGCCGCTTCAGAGATAGAGGTTACAAATATGCAGATATCCGCAAGGGATACTCACGGGCATTATATTCGGACAGGACCTCTCTGCTGGCGGGGCCACCCAGGAGGTCCCTCAAAAAAATAGACTCAGCACCACGATTTATCACCCAATTTAATTCTAACTGGTCTGAGATCAATACAGTCTTTAGGAGGCATTGGTCGGTCCTGCTGACAGACAGGGATTTGTCTAGTCAATTGACCCCGTATCCTCTCATTACCTGGCGCAGATCCCACACATTAAGCAATATACTATGCAATAGCCACTATGTTGCCCCGAGAAGTAATCCCTTCAGCATCAGTCAGAAGGGTCCTCCATGGGGCTGTTTCCCTAGTGGAAGCTGCACAGCCTGCAAATACATCCAAAGAACAAAAAAATTCACCAACTCTGCCGGGGATAAAACCTATAAGATCGTACACCATATCTCATGCAACACGGAAGCAGTCGTGTACTATGCTCAATGTCCCTGTAACCGTATTTATATCGGTATTACAAAGAGACCTTTCAAAATCCGTGTCCAAGAACATATTAAGGACATCAATAATTCAGCTAACTGCCTCGAACCATTCGTGTTAAAAACCATCCCCAAGCATTTCTTTGAGGCCCACCATAGCAATCCAAAAGGCCTCAGATTTTGTGGGACTGACCATGTATACATGGGGAGTCGAGGTGGGAATATTAAACAAAAACTTCTCCAAAAAGAGACACGTTGGATGATCATCTTAAGGCACCGTCACACTAAGCGACGCTGGAGCGATACCGACAACGATGTCGATCGCTGCAGCGTCGCTGTTTGGTCACTGGAGAGCTGTCACACAGACAGCTCTCCAGCGACCAACGATCCCGAAGTCCCCGGTAACCAGGGTAAACATTGGGTTACTAAGCACAGGGCCACGCTTAGTAACCCGATGTTTACCCTGGTTACCGTTGTAAATGTAAAAAAAAAAAAAAACACTGCATACTTACATTCCCGGTGTCTGGTCATGTCCCTCGCCTTCAGCTTCCCGCACTGACTGAGCGCCGGCCGTAAAGTACAGCGGTGACGTCACCGCTGTGCTGTACTTTACGGCCGGCCAGCGCTCACCAGTCAGTGCGGGAAGCTGACGGCGAGGGACATGACCAGACACCGGGAATGTAAGTATGTAGTGTTTTTTTTTACATTTACAACGGTAACCAGGGTAAACATCGGGTTACTAAGCGCGGCCCTGCGCTTAGTAACCCGATGTTTACCCTGGTTACCAGTGAAGACATCGCTGGATCGGCGTCACACACGCCGATTCAGCGATGTCAGCGGGAGATCCAGCGACAAAATAAAGTGCTGGACTTTCTCCAGCGACCAACGATCTCCCAGCAGGGGCCTGATCGTTGGTCGCTGTCACACATAACGATTTCTTTAACGATATCGTTGCTACATCACAAAAAGCAACGATATCGTTATGTGTGACGGTACCTTTAGATACACTCTCACCGATTGGCCTTAATGAGGCCATCAGTTTCAAGTCTTTTCTATAATGACCGTGCTCTTTTTAATTTTTCCAATTGGACTGGGGGGTTTTAACCTGTTTTGTTGTCTTATTGTATTTCATTTATTTATATAAGTATTCTTGGTTTTTGATTTAGACGCTGTCCCGCTCTCATCTCCCATCTCCATCTACCAGAGGGAATTTATGGAGGATTCTTCACAGTTAAAAGACGACAGTACTGGCAGGAACCTGAACATATTCGATATCGTCGCCAGAATCTCTTCTCTTTTTTTTTCTGTATATTTATATGTACTGCATATTATGCACTTCCACTGATTACTACAGTTATGATATATGGGATAATTCTGTCTAAACTATATATATATATATATATATATATATATATATATATATATATATATATATATATATATATATGTACCGTATATATAAAATATACTATACTGACAGGCTATTTTCCCATGCGTCTAGGTTGCATCCTTCTAATTACGCCTGTAGGTGCATTCCCCTGGTTATTTTCTAATAGGTTCTATTATCTTCTATGTAGGGTGATCCCTGCACTTTACATTTATTCATGTATACCTACTAGAATACTAGAATATGGTGATCCTATAATGCAGTATATATATGTCATTTTCATTCTGTAGCCAGATTCTGACAACTGCACTTTATATTTATTTCTATGTTTATTTTTTGGTACATATGTTGTATTTAGATGCCGGATTCATCTATTCTTCTTTTGTAATTATAGCCTTAAATATCTGATTATGTCCAATTTTGATTTGTGGGTAATCCCCCTAATTTCAGTGATTTAGGCTTATTAATTTGGGAATAGTTATGTCTGCTGGCGATGCTAGATTACAGTCGCGTTAAGTCACCTCCATTTATCTATTTCCAATCTTAGAGCCTCCCTTTTTGCATGCCCCCCTCAGGGCGCTATCCCTGCACTTACGTCATTAATGTGTTAGTTTCCTCTCCACGTCCACTCTGTCATGAGCGCACCTCACGCATGTGCTGTGGTGTTCCTGGCGGTGTGGTGGGCTGGCCGCGTTGCCATGGGGATGGGCAGCGATGACGCACGTCCTCCTACCCATGTTCCATGGCGCGCGGCCACCCTTGCCGGCTGTGAATAGTTACATCATGATGGGATGTGTGCCGATTTGTCTGAGAGTTTTCTTCTTTCCCTACTTATACCCCAGTCCTTCCTCTTATTAGCCACGTCTCCTGACGAAGCCACGACGGTGAAACGCGCGTCGAGGCCTTTCCTGCTTACAGCACGTCGGCATTTTACTACCAACATGTCCCAAGGTAATATGGTATTACTATGAGTGATATATACATATGCTTCAGTAGCCTGGGCTATATTATATGCTCTTGGCCCTGTGAAGAAACCGGAGTTTAACCCTTACGAACTAACATTTGACTGATTGATTATTGCCTGGGTTTGTCTCATAGATTCTTCTCCTTATCTCTGGTACCTATAAATTACTGACTGACTGATTCTGTAACAATCACATAGTATATGCCAGTATGTTGCTGTAGCAAGGGTGCACGGATTCTTTTGTGTCTTTAGCCAGCATGATTTTCACCACCTATATGTGCTGGCAGTTTTTTAACTGTTGCTCTCTATTCACCATTTTTTGTGTTCACATATTATATGCATTGATGTACATTTGATATTTCAATAAACGTGTATTGATCATTTATTGATACCTCTATATTTCTTGGCGTGGATCGTTGGTGAAAAATCATTTAACTATTTATTATGATTAGCAGACACATGTTACAGATGAACATTATATTGCCTCTACGGCATTTAACCATCCAAATATATGCAGTTGAGTGCGGCATCGGGATAAAAAAATTCAATTTATGCATCTATATAATTGCCTTGTAATGTTTTCATTTCCTGTTCTGTCCAGATGTCACAATATCCCAGAATTCCAAGCGGAGGAAGTTCACCGACCTCCATATTGGGACACCCAAGTGATGGGTGTGTCAACATGGAAACTGCTGCTGGTACCAACCTATTGCGCGGTACCACCAGCGGAACACCATCGCACCACACACACACTCACACGCAGCCTCTTGCGCGGTACCACCAGCGGAACCCCGTCGCACCACACACACACGCAGCTACTTGCGAAGTACCACCAGCGAAACACCATTGCCGGGATCAGCCGAAAGATTCACTGACTGCCGCCATCTTTGTACAGGAGGAGCGCATGCGCAGTTTTAATGTGACCGCCGCTGTCTGTTTGCACAAAGATGGTGGCGGTCTGATTTACTGTGTAGGTGCAGTGAATCATTCGGCTGATCCCAGCGGCAGATGCGCGACTTGTCTACGGGCAGAGGAAGCCGGTCACATTAAAGGGGTTTTCCCACGAACGAAAGCTCATTTTAAAAATTGACTGTGTCTGACCGTGTACAGAGCATACCACATCTCCTGGGCAGGGAGGGAAGCAAAAGACAATACTGACATTACAGCAGGAGATCACAGTGGATTCATTTTGTGTGGTCATATATTTCACCTCACAAAATGTATCCTCTGCAATCTCCTGCTGTAATGTCAGTATTGTCTTTTGCTTCCTCCACTGCCCAGGAGCTGTGATATGTTCTGTACACGGTCAGACACAGACAATTTTGCACAGCACAGGAAGGAGAAAGACAGCAGACAAGGGGGATAGCACATAGGCTAGACAGGTCAAAGAAGAGAGCACAGCCGGGAGAAGTCAGCACATGGGGAAAGAGAGAGTGGATAGAGGGCACATGGGGGAGGTGCTGACAAGCCACCTTCCCTGAGGACCCGGAAGGACCCCACGGCCATCTTGGAGCCGGGGTTCGCCATTGGAGACCACCGAAAAAACGCAATCACATTGCGTTGTTCCGGTGGGAGAGCTGATAGCACCGATCGTGGGCATTGCTGTGGGTGTCAGCTGTCACATACAGCTGACAGCCGCCGCACGCGATCGCCACAGCGCTCACCGTGAGACCGCGGTGATCGCAACGCCGTAATAGTACTGCGGCTGGCACAAATGCAGTTCCCGCAGCACAATACTAGTACAGCGCATGTCGCGAAGGGTTTAAGCAGTGTCCATCACCCATTCACCCATTGCTGAACACCACAGGTGGTGTCCCGTGAAATCCCCTACAAACCTTCCTTCACCAATTTTGTTGCGCACCCAGGACCTCGGACCGGGCTACTGCTGCCCTGACCACGACTTTAAAAAACCATCCGACGCAGTCCCGAGTGCCCCATTACCCAAGCGGGCGTCGCATCTTGGCGTCATGAACAGGATATCGTAGCCCGGTACCACCGGGTCCTGTGTGCCATAGACTTTATTGAACTGTTTGGTCATCGCCATTGTTGAACCGCGTGGTGTGCGAGAAGCAGTGCGGGTGTGTTGTCGTGGACGGAGCCATAGAGGAGGCGCAAAGAGAAGGCCTGGGGCGCGTTCTGTTGTGAGCAGATGAAAGCAGGAAGCCCGACTTGAAAAACCCGCAGGAGCGCAACCCATCCCGCCGGTGGAGCAGCCGCTTACCACGGTAATGATACCCAGAGTCTGGCTGGGGTTGACTAGGAACATGTCCAGCCTGGGTGGAGATCCCGCGGGTGTCACAGCCCCCATAATGCCACTATCAATGCCGTGCATACCGGGAGCGGGGCCTGGTTACCGCAATACTCAGGGGAGTCGCACACCCTGAGCGATTTCAAGGAGAGACTATATAGACCTGCTTTGGTATACTCACATGGGGTGGCTGTTTGGTGATGCGAACGCGCGCTGCCGTCTTTGGGCGTGCTCCTACTGCGGTCACGTGATGGGGGCTCGTCTGATGGTTTGTGCGCCTGCACTCCCAGGGCACGTCTCTGTGGAGTTGATATGACCTGGTAATAGACCCGGAGGTCTGACGCAAGAGGTTGAAGTTGGTAGGAGCCTCTGCATTGGGTGTAATAGTTTGGTTATACGGTCTAAAGGTACCGTCACATTTAGCGACGCTGCAGCGATCTAGACAACGATGCCGATCGCTGCAGCGTCGCTGTGTGGTCGCTGGAGAGATGTCACACAGACAGCTCTCCAGCGACCAATGATGCCGGTCCCCAGGTAACCAGGGTAAACATCGGGTTACTAAGCGCAAGACCGCGCTTAGTAACCCGATGTTTACCCTGGTTACCAGTGTAAATGTAAAAAAAAACAAACACTACATACTTACATTCCGGTGTCTGTCCCCCGGCGCTGTGCTTTCCTGCACTGTCGGCGCCGGCCAGCCGTAAAGCACAGCGGTGACGTCACCGCTTTGCTTTACGGCCAGCCGGCGCTCACAGTCAGTGCAGGAAAGCATAGCGCCGGGGGACAGACACTGGAATGTAAGTATGTAGTGTTTGGTTTTTTTTACATTTACACTGGTAACCAGGGTAAACATCGGGTTACTAAGCGCGGCCCTGCGCTTAGTAACCCGATGTTTACCCTGGTTACCAGTGAAGACATCGCTGAATCGGCGTCACACGCCGATTCAGCGATGTCTGCAGGAGTCCAGCGACGAAATAAAGTTCTGGACTTTCTGCTCCGACCAACGATGTCACAGCAGGATCCTGATCGCTGCTGCGTGTCTAACACAACAATATCGCTAGCCAGGACGCTGCAATGTCACGGATCGCTAGCGATATCGTTCAGTGTAAAGGTACCTTAAGTGAAGCAATAGGTTGTGGAATCTTTTGGCGCCGACATTGGATTCCACTGTATCGATGATAAGAAATATACAACATGACCGATTGGCTGAGGGTCCCTATGGAAACAACGATGCAGGAAGTGGATTCGTCAATCATGAGATAAAAAAAGGGGAGATCTTTGGATTTGTATTTATTATTGCGATTTTTTATGTGTTATATGTGTTAACTTTGTTCGTTGGCATGTATACTTATATCTGATGTCTTTTATCACTAGAAGTCCCGGGAATTTCAAGATCCCCCCTGAAGTCCTGAGAGAGGGTCAAATGACCCTCAGTCCATATTGACACCTTAATTAGCATCCTTTCATTTGTAAATGTGCTCTTGCCTGAGGAATCTGCAGGGGGGATTATCTAAGATAAGAGTGTGTAAACAGAAGAATGCAAGCTATTCCTGAGTGTGGGGGTTGCTGCTCACAAGAAAAACCTATTTTGGTTTCTCCCTGAGTGTGGGGGAGAAACCTATTTTGTTCACAGGAAAGAAAATGGAGAGAAGGCACACCATTGAAGAGGCATTGGAACTGATTCTGAGCAACACAAACCCTTCAGACTCAGATGGAGAAGACATAGTCCTTCAACCGGCACATGTGGGGTCTGTGCTGACACATGCTGTAGGCACGGACATACGGGACACATGTTCCCCTATGGCCCCATTCCGCACGAACTGTGTCTCTGTGTGGAGCACATGCGTGTCCGTCTGCTCCACACAGAGACATGTCCGTTGTTTTGCGGAAGCACGGACCGCTTTTTGCCGAAAACATCCATGCACACAGATGTCATCCGTGTGAGTTCCATGTGCACGGACCACGGAGGAAAGTGAAAAGCCTAAAAATAAAGAATTTCATATTCACCTCAGTCCAGCGCTGATAGTTCCTCTCACTTCCAGTGCCGCTCATTAGGCTATGAATATTCACTTCACTGAGCCCAAGAGTGAACCGGAAGTGAGAGGAGAAGAGGTGCTGGAGGGAGGAGAGTATGTGGTGACAGCAGACAGCGCTAGTTGTGGATTCACGGATAGCACACGGACATCACCCACGGTGCATGGGGGCCAAAAGGGATCCTGTTCTGCTTGTTTCAAAAACGGACAGAACAGGATGCCAAAAAAGGCAGTGTGAGTTACCTATTTTATTTCCTGACTACCTTTTTTATTTTGAAAAAAAACAAAATGCTTATTTGAAATTATTTATCTTGCAGATGAGGAGACTCCGCCTCTACCAAAAAAGAGAGCTCGGTTGGCGAGTGAGCCGACAGAGACCGCAAAAGATGGCACAGTGTGGCATGAAGTACAAGTGGGGAAACATCTCCATTTGACCCCAATAGAACCGTACCCTACAGATGGAGAGCCAAGTGCTAAGGCCAGACGAAGTGTCCAGAGTCGCCTTCAGAGCTTCCTCTGTTTTATCAGTCTTGACATGCTTCGTAGCATTGAAGAATGGACTACTCAACATGCACGTCACACGGAGCAGGTGGATTGGTTCATGGGTCTCCCGGAACTAATGGCATTTATTTCAGTCATTATCTTGCGGGGGGTGACCAAGGTTCCATCACTACGTGACAGCTGGTCAGCAAACCTGGGAAACCCAAGGATCATTGCCACTATGACCCGAAACCGCAGAACTGTAACCACGGACAATTTCTTTACATCATTGTCACTTGCACAACGACTGCTTAGCCGGGAAACCACTATCCTCGGCACAGTCAACAAGAGTCGCCAGGAAATTCCTCAATCCGCTAGACAGATGGACCGCACTGAATTCACCACTCAGGTGTTTTCAACCACTGGTGCCACACTGACAGTGTATGCACCCAAACGAAAGAAGGCCGTCTACATTCTCAGCAGCATGCACAGCGTGGTTGAGACTGAGGATACCAACAAAAGGAAGCCAAACACGGTCACACAATACAACCACACAAAGTGCGGTGTGGATGTAATAGACCAAATGGTGCGGGAGTACAGCGTGCGTGCAGGAACACGGAGATGGCCAGTCGCCGTGTTCTACAACATGATTGACATGGCAGCACTCAATGCTCATGTTCTTTATCAGGCATGCACTGGGGTGTAGGAGAGACGGGGGGACTTCCTGGTTGAGCTTGCAAAAGAGTTAGGTGGCCGTCATGTGACTGAAAAGAAGGCACGCAAGGAGAAACTCCTTTGGCAACTTCCTTCCACACCCATCCCTGGCAAAAGGGTGAAGTGTCAGGTCAACCATCGATGCACGAACAATTGTGCAATTGAGAGATGTGTTGACTGCTACAAATACACGTGTGGCAAATGTACCAGGGACATGCCCAGGCAGTGCCAGGTATGTTCCGACATGTTCAGACAGACTGCTGAGTGAGTGCTGAAATGCTAGTCACACGAGGACATGCCACTCACACACACACAGCCCCCCACTGCAGCCTATGGAAAATATGTGTGGAATTGTTTTATTACTTGTATTTTTTTAACATTTTTATAACAAAAATAAAAAGCATCCTTTGATGCGTGCTCCTTTACTCCCCTACCCCCATGTATTTGTCTTTACCCATTCCCCCCTCCCCTCTTCCCACTCCTCCACCAACATCCCTCCCTGTTATATAATTTGATTATATTGTTTTCTTGTTCACTGTTTGATCACATTTGTTTGACCATGCCGTTTATACACTGCTCATCTTGAAAATATGACTATTTGTTTGATGTTGGTGTCAAATAACCCTTTAGTGAAAAAAAAATCTTATTGGTTTAAAAAAAAAAAAAAAATAGCATCAAAACAAATAACAGTTGTTCTTTTGTATATTTTTCACACTAAAATTTCAGTCCTCTTGTGTGAATTTTTTTTCGCTAGGGTGATTGAGGCCTAAAGGTACAGTTACACGTTACGATCTCGCTGACGATATCGTTTGAAAACGTTTGAAAACGTCACATGATCACGTCGTTCATGCAATGTCGTTTTCACATCGTTGCGTGTAACGTGAAGATATCGTATCGGACGAACACATCGTTGGATCGCTGATCGCAGATTTGAGGTCAGGATCTCAAATCTGACGATCCTCGTCCAATTATGTGTCAGAAGATGTGCATCATCGTTCAGTGTAACGCTGACATGAACGATTTTGGTCTAAATTCTCCTATTCCTGCCATTGTGAAAAATCGTTCTGCAAACGTTTGCAATGAGGCTAACGCGGAGCCAAAATTTACATAGTTAACAAGATAGTTGCATGTGACGCCTCTTGGACGATGTGAAACTGAATGCACGAACGATGTGATCACGTGACATTTCTAACTATATCGTCGACGAGATCGTAACATGTAACGGTACCTTTGACCGCTGCGGATCCGCAGCAGTTTCCCCTTAGTTTACAGTACAAAGTAAACCTATGGGAAACAAAAAACGCTGTGCACATGCTGCGGAAAAATCCACGCGGAAACGCTGCGGAATACATTCTGCAGCATGTCACTTCTTTTCTGGGGATTTTCACCTGCTCCAATAGGAAACTGCAGATGAAAATCCGCAGAAGAAACTGCAGTAAAAAACGCGATAAATCCGCAGTAAAAACTGCAACGGGTTTTCACTGCGGATTTTGGAATTCCGCTGTGGAAAAATCCGCAGTGGAATCCGCAAAGTGTGCACATAGCCTTAGACACAAATGCTTCTGGTCATTACTCACAGCTGTACCTTGCTCTAAAATTTTTAACTCTATTTAAAATATATAAAAAATTATTCGTTGTTTCAGCGCTTTTTTGCACAAATAATACTAAACTAAATACGATATGTATAGTCTTTATATTATCAAATACAATAAACTGAACAGAACTAACTTGAAACTTGAAACTACATGGGTAAACTCAATGGAAAACAGCAAACAACCTCCTGTGGTGCAACAGTAATGGCCTTAATTACAAAACAAAAGACAGTGAATAGAGATAAGATAAGCTATAGATAAATTCCTTTAGGTCATTTGACCCTTCTCTGGGTTTCAAAGGTAGAAATGTCAAATGACCCGTCTCTCGGACTTCTAGTGTTAAATGTGAGATTTTTGTAGATTGTTGTATGTGGGTGGTGCTAAATGGTGATTGGTGCAATATGTGGCATTCACACTATTTAACCCCTTAGCGACCGCCGATACGCCTTTTAACGGTGGCCGCTAAGGGTACTTAAACCACAGCGCCGTTAATTAACGGCGCTGTGGAAAAAGTCCATAGCGCCCCCCAGAGGCCGATTTTCTCCGGGGTCTCGGCTGCCGAGGGTAGCCGAGACCCCAGAGAACATGATTCGGGGGGTTTTTAACCCACCCCGCATTTGCGATCGCCGGTAATTAACCGTTTACCGGCGATCGCAAAAAAAAAAAAAAAAAAGCGATCTCTTTTTAATTTCTCTGTCTTCCGATGTGATCGCACATCGGAGGACAGAGAAAAGGGGTCCCAGGTGGCCCCCCAATACTCACCTAGCTCCCCCGATGCTCCTCGTGTCTCCCGGTGGGCGCCGGCATCTTCAAAATGGCGGGCGCATGCGCAGTGCGCCCGCCGGCCGGCACCGGGAGAATCTTTGGGGTCTCGGCTGCCGGGGGTAGCCGAGACCCCAAAGAGCACGATCGGGGTCGGTATTACCGACCCCTGTTTTGCGATCGCCGGTAATTAACTGTTTACCGGCGACCGCAAAAAAAAAAAAAAAAAAAAAAAGTAAAGTGTAATTCTCTGTCCTCTGATGTGATCGCACATCAGAGGACAGAGAAATAGGGGGATTCGGGGACCCTAGCATACTCACCTAGGTCCCTGGATCCTCTTGCTGCTCCTCCTGGCCGCCGGCAGCAGAACATGGCGGACGCATGCCCAGTGCGCCCGCCATCTGTCTCCATCTGCCGGCCGGCAGGAGAACAGCAGTTGGGGCTAAAATTAGGGGTAGGGTTAGGGGTAGGGTTAGGGTTAGGGGTAGGGTTAGGGGTAGGGTTAGGTTAGGGTTAGGTTAGGGGTAGGGTTAGGGGTAGGGTTAGGTTAGAGGTAGGGTTAGGTTAGGGTTAGGGGTAGGGTTAGGGGTAGGGTTAGGTTAGGGTTAGGTTAGGGGTAGGGTTAGGGGTAGGGTTAGGTTAGGGTTAGGGGTAGGGTTAGGGGTAGGGTTAGGTTAGGGTTAGGGGTAGGGTTAGGGGTAGGGTTAGGGGTAGGGGTAGGGTTAGGGTTAGGTTAGGGTTAGGTTAGGGGTAGGGTTAGGGGTAGGGTTAGGGGTAGGGTTAGGTTAGGGGTAGGGTTAGGTTAGGGGTAGGGCTAGGGTTGGGGCTAAATTTAGGGTTAGGGTTGGGGCTAAATTTAGGGTTAGGGTTGGGGCTAAACTTAGGGTTAGGCTTCATTCACACTTACGTCGGTACGGGGCCGTCGCAATGCGTCGGCCCGACATACCGACGCACGTTGTGAAAATTGTGCACAACGTGGGCAGCAGCTGTAGTTTTTCAACACATCCGCTGCCCAATCTATGTCCTGGGGAGGAGGGGGCGGAGTTACGGCCACGCATGCGTGGTCAGAAATGGCGGATGCGACGTACAAAAAAACGTTTCATTGAACGTTTTTTTGTGCCGACGCCCCGCCAAAACACAACTGATCCAGTGCACGACGGACGCGACGTGTGGCCATCCGTCACGATCCGTCGGCAATACAAGTCTATGGGCAAAAAACGCATCCTGCGGGCACATTTGCAGGATCCGTTTCTTGTCCAAAACGACGGATTGCGACGGAATGCCAAACGACGCAAGTGTGAAAGTAGCCCTAGGGCTAGGGTTAGGGTTGGGGCTAAAGTTAGGGCTAGGGTTGGGGCTAAAGTTAGGGTTAGAGCTGGGATTAGGGTTAGGGTTTGGATTAGGGTTCGTATTAGGGTTAGGGTTGGCATTAGGGTTACGCTTGGGATTAGGGTTAGGTTTGGGATTAGGGTTAAGGTTAGGGTTGTGATTAGGGGTGTATTGGGATTAGGGTTAGGTTTGAGGTTAGGGTTGAGATTAGGATTAGGGGTGTGTTGGATTTAGGGTTTTGATTAGGGTTATGGTTAGGGTTGATATTAGGGTTGTTTTGGGGTAAGGGTTGTGATTATGGTTAGGGCTAGTGATTAGGATTATGGATGAGGTTGGGATTAGGGTTAGGGGTGTGTTGGGGTTAGGGTTGGAGCTAGAATTGGGGGGTTTCCACTGTTTAGGTACATCAGGGGGTCTCCAAACACGACAGCCAATTTTGCGCTCAAAAAGTCAAATGGTGCTCCCTCCCTTCTGAGCTCTGCCGTGCGCCCAAACAGTGGGTTACCCCCACATATGGGGCATCAGCGTACTCGGGATGAATTGGACAACAACTTCTGGGGTCCAATTTCTCTTGTTACCCTTGTGAAAATAAAAACTTGGGGGCTACAAAATCTTTTTTGTGAAAAAAAAAATATTTTTTATTTTCACGACTCTGCATTCTAAACTTCTGTGAAGCACTTGGGCATTCAAAGTTCTCACCACACATCTAGATAAGTTCCATGGGGGGTCTAGTTTCCAAAATGGGGTCACTTGTGGGGGGTTACTACAGTTTAGGTACATCAGGGGCTCTGCAATCGCAACATAATGCCCACAGACCATTCTATCAAAGTCTGCATTCCAAAAAGGCGCTCCTTCCCTTCCGAGCTCTGCCGTGCGCCCAAACAGTGGTTTACCGCCACATATGGCGCATCAGCGTACTCGGGATAAATTGGACAACATCTATTGCAGTCCAATTTCTCCTGTTACCCTTGTGAAAATAAAAACTTGGGGGCTACAATATCTTTTTTGTGGAAAAAAAATATTTTTTATTTTCACGACTCTGCATTCTAAACTTCTGTGAAGCACTTGGGCATTCAAGGTTCTCACCACACATCTAGATAAGTTCCATGGGGGGTCTAGTTTCCAAAATGGGGTCACTTGTGGGGGATTTCTACTGTTTAGGCACATCAGGGGCTCTCCAAACGCGACATGGCGTCCGATCTCAATTCCAGCCAATTCTACATTGAAAAAGTAAAACGGCACTCTTTCTCTTCCAAGCTCTTCGGTGCGCCCAAACAGTGGTTTACCCCCACATATTGGGTATCGACGTACTCAGGAGAAATTGCACAACAACTTTTGTGGTCTAATTTCTCCTGTTACCCTTGTGAAAATAAAAATTTGTGGGCATAAAGATCATTTTTGTAGAAAAAATGCAATTTTTTTTTTCACGGCTCTACGTTATAAACTTCTGTGAAGCACATGGGGGTTCAAAGTGCTCGCCACACATCTAGATAAGTTCCTTAAGGGGTCTAGTTTCCAAAATGGTGTCACTTGTGGGGGGTTTCCACTGTTTAGGCACATCAGGGGCTCTCCAAACGCTACATGGCGTCCAATCTCAATTCCAGCCAATTCTACATTGAAAAAGTAAAACGGCACTCCTTCTCTTCCAAATTCTGCGGTGCGCCCTAACAGTTGTTTACCCCCACATATTGGGTATCAGCGTACTCAGGAGAAATTGCACAACAACTTTTGTGGTCTAATTTCTCCTGTTACCCTTGTGAAAATAAGAATTTGTGGGCAAAAAGATCATTTTTGTGTAAACAAAAGCGATTTTTTATTTTCACGGCTCTACGTTATAAACTTCTGTGAAGCACTTGGGGGTTCAAAGTGCTCACCACACATCTAGATAAGTTCCTTAAGGGGTCTAGTTTCCAAAATGGTGTCACTTGTGGGGAGTTTCCACTGTTTAGGTACATCAGGGGCTCTCTAAATGTGACATGGTGTCCGATCTCAATTCCAGCCAATTCTGCATTGAAAAAGTCAAACGGCGCTCCTTCACTTCTAAGTTCTGCGGTGCGCCCTAACAGTGGTTTACCCCCACATATGGGGTATTGGCGTATTCAGGAGAAATTGCATAACAAAATTTATGGTTACATTTCTGTTTTTACACTTGTGAAAATAAAAAAAATGGTTCTGAATTAAGATGTTTGCAAAAAAAAGTTAAATGTTCATTTTTTCCTTCCACATTGTTTCAGTTCCTGTGAAGCACGTAAAGGGTTAATAAACTTCTTGAATGTGGTTTTGAGAACCTTGAGGGGTGTAGTTTTTAGAATGGTGTCACACTTCATTATTTTCTATCATATAGACCCCTCAAAATGACTTCAAATGTGATGTGGTCCCTAAAAAAAACTTAACTATTTTTTATGACATATCTCTCTGATTTAAGGGCATAAAAATACAAAGTTGGAAAATTGCAAAATTTTAAAAATTTTCGCCATATTTCTGTTTTTTTCATAAATAATCGCAAGTAATATCGAAGAAATGTTACCACTAACATGAAGTACAATATGTCACGAAAAAACAATCTCAGAATCAGCGGGATCCGTTGAAGCGTTCCAGAGTTATAACCTCATAAAGTGACAGTGGTCAGAATTGCAAAAATTGGCCTGGTCATTAAGTACCAAATTGGCTCTGTCACTAAGGGGTTAAGACAGCCCAGTATGTTGTATTGTATGCTTGAAAAAGACCAGTGTATGGTCGAAACGTTGCTGTACCATGGCTTAACCCCTTCATGACCAAGCCTATTTTGACCTTAAAGACCTTGCCGTTTTTTGCAATTCTGACCAGTGTCCCTTTATGAGGTAATAACTCAGGAACGCTTCAACGGATCCTAGCGGTTCTGAAATTGTTTTTTCGTGACATATTGGGCTTCATGTTAGTGGTAAATTTAGGTTAATAAATTCTGCATTTATTTGTGATAAAAACGGAAATTTGGCGAAAATTTTGAACATTTCGCAATTTTCACATTTTAAATTTTTATTCTGTTAAACCAGAGAGCTATATGACACAAAATAGTTAATAAATAACATTTCCCACATGTATACTTTACATCAGCACAATTTTGGAAACAAAATTTTTTTTGCTAGGAAGTTATAAGGGTTAAAATTTGACCAGCGATTTCTCATTTTTACAACGAAATTTACAAAACCATTTTTTTTTTAGGGACCACCTCATATTTGAAGTCAGTTTGAGGGGTCTATATGGCTGAAAATACCCAAAAGTGACACCATTCTAAAAACTGCACCCCTCAAGGTACTCAAAACCACATTCAAGAAATTTATTAACCCTTCAGGTGCTTCACAGCAGCAGAAGCAACATGGAAGGAAAAAATGAACATTTAACTTTTTAGTCACAAAAATTATATTTTAGCAACAATTTTTTTATTTTCCCAATGGTAAAAGGAGAAACTGAACCACGAAAGTTGTTGTCCAATTTGTCCTGAGTACGCTGATACCTCATATGTGGGGGTAAACCACTGTTTGGGCGCACGGCAGGGCTTGGAAGGGAAGGAGCGCCATTTGACTTTTTGAATGAAAAATTGGCTCCACTCTTTAGCGGACACCATGTCACGTTTGGAGAGCCCCTGTGTGCCTAAAAATTGGAGCTCCCCCACAAGTGACCCCATTTTGGAAACTAGACACCCCAAGGAACTTATCTAGATGCATAGTGAGCACATTGAACCCCCAGGTGCTTCACAAATTGATCCGTAAAAATGAAAAAGTACTTTTTTTTTACAAAAAAATTCTTTTAGCCTCAATTTTTTCATTTTCACATGGGCAACAGGATAAAATGGATCATAAAATTTGTTGGGAAATTTCTCCTGAGTACGCCCATACCTCATATGTGGGGGTAAACCACTGTTTGGGCACTCGGCAGGGCTCGGAAGGGAAGGCGCGCCATTTGACTTTTTGAATGAAAAATTAGCTCCAATTGTTAGCAGACACCATGTCGCGTTTGGAGAGCGCCTGTGTGCCTAAACATTGGAGCTCCCCAACAAATGACCCCATTTTGGAAACTAGACCCCCCAAGGAACTTATCTAGATGCATATTGAGCACTTTAAACCCCCAGGTGCTTCACAGAAGTTTATAACGCAGAGCCATGAAAATAAAAAATAATTTTTCTTTCCTCAAAAATGATTTTTTAGCCTGGAATTTCCTATTTTGCCAAGGGTAATAGGAGAAATTGGACCCCAAATGTTGTTGTCCAGTTTGTCCTGAGTACGCTGATACCCCATATGTGGGGGTAAACCACTGTTTGGGCGCACGGCAGGGCTCGGAAGGGAAGGCACGCCATTTGGCTTTTTAAATGGAAAATTAGCTCCAATTATTACCGGACACCATGTCACGTTTGGAGAGCCCCTGTGTGCCTAAACATTGGAGATCCCCCAGAAATGACACCATTTTGGAAACTAGACCCCCAAAGGAACTAATCTAGAAGTGTGGTGAGGACTTTGAACCCCAAAGTGCTTCACAGAAGTTTATAACGCAGAGCCATGAAAATAAAATAAAAAAATTTTTTCTCAAAAATGATGTTTTAGCCTGCAATTTTTTATTTTCCCAAGGGTAACAGGAGAAATTTGACCGCAAAAGTTGTTGTCCAGTTTCTCCTGAGTACGTTGATACCCCATATGTGGGGGTAAACCACTGTTTGGGCACATGCCGGGGCTCGGAAGTGAAGTAGTGACGTTTTGAAATGCAGACTTTGATGGAATGCTCTGCAGGCGTCACGTTGCGTTTGCAGAGCCCCTGATGTGGCTTAACAGTAGAAACCCCCCACAAGTGACCTCATTTTGGAAACTAGACCCCGAAAGGAACTTATCTAGATGTGTGGTGAGCACTTTGAACCCCCAAGTACTTCACAGAAGTTTATAATGCAGAGCCGTGAAAATAATAAATATGTTTTCTTTCCTCAAAAATAATTAATTAGCCCAGAATTTTTTAATTTTCCCAAAGGTAACAAGAGAAATTGGACCCCTAACATTGTTGTCCAGTTTCTCCCGAGTACGCTGATACCCCATGTATGGAGGTAAACCACTGTTTGGGCACACGTCGGGGCTCAGAAGGGAAGTAGTGACTTTTGAAATGCAGACTTTGATGGAATGGTCTGCGGGCGTCACGTTGCGTTTGCAGAGCCCCTGGTGTGCCTAAACAGTAGAAACCCCCCACAAGTGACCCCATTTTAGAAACTAGACCCCCCAAGGAACTTATCTAGATATGTGGTGAGCTCTTTGAACCCCCAAGTGCTTCACAGACGTTTACAACGCAGAGCCGTGAAAATAAAAAATCATTTTTCTTTCCTCAAAAATGATGTTTTAGCAAGCATTTTTTTATTTTCACAAGGGTAACAGGAGAAATTGGACCCCAGTAATTGTTGCGCAGTTTATCCTGAGTATGCTGGTACCCCATATGTGGGGGTAAACCACTGTTTGGGCACACGTCGGGGCTCGGAATTGAGGGAGCACCATTTGACTTTTTGAATACGAGATTAGATGGAATCAATGGTGGCGCCATTTTGCGTTTGGAGACCCCTGATGTGCCTAAACAGTGGTAACCCCTCAATTCTACCTCCAACACTAACCCCAACACACCCCTAACCCTAATCCCAACTGTAGCCATAACCCTAATCACACCCCTAACCACAACCCTAATTCCAGCCCTAACCCTAAGGCTATGTGCCC
Source organism: Ranitomeya imitator (assembly GCF_032444005.1). Taxonomy (NCBI): domain Eukaryota; kingdom Metazoa; phylum Chordata; class Amphibia; order Anura; family Dendrobatidae; genus Ranitomeya; species Ranitomeya imitator. The sequence goes on from NC_091284.1 coordinate 318,130,800, forward strand.
ACGTTGCGGATTCGTGTGAGATTTTTCAGCATCATTTTTGAAAAATCCGCGGGTAAAAGGCACTGCGTTTTACCTGCGGATTTTCCGCGGATTTCCAGTGTTTTTTGTGCGGATTTCACCTGCGGATTCCTATTGAGAAACAGGTGTAAACCGCTGCGGAATCCGCACAAAGAATTGACATGCTGCGGAAAATACAACGCAGCGTTTCCGCGCGGTATTTTCCGCACCATGGGCACAGTGGATTTGGTTTTCCATAGGTTTACATGGTACTGTAAACCTGATGGAACACTGCTGCGAATCCGCAGCGGCCAATCTGCTGCGAATCCGCAGCGGCCAATCTGCTGCGGATCCGCAGCCAAATCCGCACCGTGTGTGCACATAGCCTAATTCTAAAGGTATATGCACACGCTGCGGAAAACGCTGCGGATCCGCAGCAGTTTCCCATGAGTTTACAGTTCAATGTAAACCTATGGGAAACAAAAATCGCTGTACACATGCTGCGGAAAAACTGCACGGAAACGCAGCGGTTTATATTCCGCAGCATGTCACTTCTTTCTGCGGATTCCGCAGCGGTTTTACAACTGCTCAAATAGAAAATCGCAGTTGTAAAACCGCAGTGAAATGCGCAGAAAAAACGCGGTAAATCCGCCATAAATCCGCAGTGGTTTAGCACTGCGGATTTATCAAATCCGCAGCGGAAAAATCCGCAGAGGACCAGAATATGTGTGCACATACCGAAACCCTAACCCTAGCCCTAGCCCTAACCCTAACCATACCCCTAACCCTACCCCTAACCCTAACCCTACCCCTAACCCTAGCCCTAACCCTAGCCCTAACCCTAACCCTACCCCTAACCCAAACCCTAGCCCTAACCCTATCCCTAACCCTAACCCTAACCCTATTCTAACATTAGTGGGGGAAAAAAAAATTCTTTATTTTTTTATTGTCCCTACCTATGGGGGTGACAAAGGGGGGGGGGTCATTTATTATTTTTTTTATTTTGATCACTGAGATAGATTATATCTCAGTGATCAAAATGCACTTTGGAACGAATCTGCCGGCCGGCAGATTCGGCGGGCGCACTGCGCATGCGCCCGCCATTTTGGAATATGGCGGCGCCCAGGGAGAAGACGGACGGACCCCGGCAGGATCGGTAAGTATGATGGGGTGGGGGGGGGGATCGGAGCATGGGGGGGTGGATCGGAGCGCGGGAGGGGTGGAACGCAGCACGGGGGGGTGGAACGGAGCACGGGGGGGTGGAACGGAGCACGGGGGGTGGAACGGAGCACGGGGGTGATTGGAGCACGGGGGGGTGATTGGAGCACGGGGGGAGCGGACAAAAGCACGGGGGGAGCGGAGCACAGGACGGAGGGGAGCCGGAGCAGTGTACCGGACAGATCGGAGGGCTGGGGGGGCGATCGGTGGGGTGGCGTGGGGGCACATTAGTGTTTCCAGCCGTGGCCGATGATATTGCAGCATCGGCCATGGCTGGATTGTAATATTTCACCAGTTATAATAGGTGAAATATTACAAATCGCTCTGATTGGCAGTTTCACTTTCAACAGCCAATCAGAGCGATCGTAGCCACGGGGGGGGTGAAGCCACCCCCTCTGGGCTAAACTACCACTCCCCCTGTCCCTGCAGATCGGGTGAAATGGGAGTTAACCCTTTCACCCGATCTGCAGGGACGCGATCTTTCCATGACGCCACATAGGCGTCATGGGTCGGATTGGCACCGACTTTCAAGACGCCTACGTGGCGTCAAAGGTCGGGAAGGGGTTAATAAAATATCGTTTGGAGAGATATACACCTGAGAGAAGCGCTGTTCACTGGATGCTGAATCGTCTGGATGGTTAACCTGTCTGCAATATATGGGGGGGACCTGGATGGGATACCTATCTGCAATATATGGAGGGACCTGGATGGTGAACCTGTCTGCAATATATGGGGGGGACCTGGATGGGGTACCTGTCTGCAATATATGGGGGGACATGGATGGGGCACATGTCTGCAATATATGGGGGGGACCTGGATGGGGTACCTGTCTGCAATATATGGGGGGGACATGTCTGCAATATATGGGGGAACCTGGATTGGGTACCTGTGTAATATATGGGGGGAACCTGGATGGGGCATATGTCTGCAATATATGGGGGAACCTGGATGGGGCATATGTCTGCAATATATGGGGGAACCTGGATGGGGCACATGTCTGCAATATGGGGACATGGATGGGGGACATAACGACAAGAATGGGACCAGGATGGGGCCATATACAAGATGGGGACCTGGATGGGGAACATTACTACAAGATAGGGCCCAGCCTGGGGCAATACTACAAGTTAGGGACCACCATGGGGCATTACTACAAGATAGGGACCAGCATTGTGCATTACTACAAGATAGGGACCAGTATGGGGCATTACAAGTTAGGGACCAGCATGTGGCATTACTACAAGTTAGGGACCAGCATGGGGCACATTACTACAAGATAAGGACCAGCATTGTGCATTACTACAAGATAGGGACCAGTATGGGGCATTACAAGTTAGGGACCAACACGTGGCATTACTACAAGATAGGGACCAGCATGGTGCATATTACTATAAGATAGGGACCAGCATGGGGCATTACTACAAGATAGGGACCAGCATGGGGCACATTACTATAAGATGGAGACGAGCAAGGGGCATTACTACAAGATAGGGACCAGCATGGGACGCATTACTACAAGATGGGGACCAGAATGGGGCACATTACTACAAGATAGGGACCAGCATGGGGCACATTACTACAAGATAGGGACCAGCATGGGGCACATTACTACAAGATAGGGACCAGCATGGGGCACATTACTACAAGATAGGGACAAGCATGGGGCACATTACTACAAGATGGGGACCAGCATGGGACGCATTACTATAAGATAGGGCCCAGCATGGGACGCATTACTATAAGATAGGGCCCAGCATGGGGCATTAATACAAGTTAGGGACCAGCATGGGGCATTACTACAAGATAGGGACCAGCATGGGGCATTACTACAAGTTAGGAACCAGCATGGGGCGGACCAGCATGGGGCACATTACTACAAGATAGGGACCAGCATGGGGCACATTACTACAAGATAGGGACCAGCATGGGACGCATTACTACAATATAGGGACCAGCATGGGATGCATTACTACAAGATAGGGACCAGCATGTGGCACATCACTACATGATAGGGACCAACATGGGGCGCATTACTACAAGATGGGGACCAGCCTGGGGCATTACTACAAGGTAGGGACCAGCATGGGGGGGGGGTAATTACTACAAGATAGGGACCAGCATGGGGCACTTTACTACAAGATGGGGCCCAGCATGGGGCACATTACAACAAGATGGGGACCAGCCTGGGGCATTACTACAAGATGGGGACCGGCATGGTGCACATTACTATAAGATGGAGACCAGCATGGGGCACATTAGTATAAGATGGAGACCAGCATGGGGCATTACTACAAGATAGGGACCAGCATGGGGCACATTAATACAACATAGGGACCAGCATGGGGCACAATACTGCAAGATGGGGACCAGCCTGGGGCATTACTACAAGTTAGGGACCAGCATGGGGCATTACTACAAGTTAGGGACCAGCATGGGGCAATACTACAAGCTAGGGACCAGCATGGGGCATTACTACAAGATAGGGACCAGCATGTGGCATTACTACAAGATGGGGACCAGCATGGTAAACATTACTATAAGATGGAGACCAGCATGGGGCATTACTACTACAAGATAGGGACCAGCATGGGACATTATTACAAGTTAGGGACCAGCATGGGGCATTACTACAAGTTAAGGTACCGTCACACTGAGCAACTTTGCAACGAGAACAACAACAATCTGTGACGTTGCAGCGTCCTGGATAGCGATCTCGTTGTGTTTGACACGCAGTAGCGATCTGGATCCCGCTGTTATATCGCTGGTCGGAGCTAGAAGTCCAGAACTTTATTTGGTCGCTAGATCGGCGTGTATCATCATGTTTGACAGCAAAAGCAACGACGCCAGCAACGTTTTTACATGGAGCGTGAACGATAAGTGAGTCGCCGTTACGTCACTGGATCGCTCCTGCATCGTTCTGGAGTTGCTGTGTTTGACGTCTCTACAGAGACCTAACAGCGACGCTCCAGCGATCTAGTTTAGGTCGGATCGTTGTCTATATCGCTGGAGCGTCGCTTAGTGTAACGGTACCTTTAGGGACCAGCACGGGGCATTACTACAAGATAGGGACCAGCATGGGGCATTACTACAAGATAGGGACCAGCATGGGGCACATTACTATAAGATGGAGACGAGCAAGGGGCATTACTACAAGATAGGGACCAGCATGGGACGCATTACTACAAGATGGGGACCAGAATGGGGCACATTACTACAAGATAGGGACCAGCATGGGGCACATTACTACAAGATAGAGACCAGCATGGGGCACATTACTACAAGATAGGGACCAGCATGGGGCACATTACTACAAGATAGGGACCAGCATGAGGCACATTACTACAAGATAGGGACCAGCATGGGGCACATTACTACAAGATGGGGACCAGCCTGGGGCACATTACTACAAGATCGGGACCAGCATGGGACGCATTACTATAAGACGGGGACAAGCATGGGGCATTACTACAAGATAGGGCCCAGCATGGGGCATTACTACAAGTTAGGGACCAGCATGGGGCATTACTACAAGATAGGGACCAGCATGGGGCATTACTGCAAGTTAGGAACCAGCATGGGGCGGACCAGCATGGGGCACATTACTACAAGATAGGGACCAGCATGGGGGACATTACTACAGGATAGGGACCAGCATGGGACGCATTACTACAATACAGGGACCAGCATGGGGCACATTACTACAAGATAGGGACCAGCATGGGGCACATTACTACAAGATAGGGACCAGCATGAGGCACATTACTACAAGATAGGGACCGGCATGGGGCACATTACTACAAGATGGGGACCAGCCTGGGGCACATTACTAGAAGATGGGGACCAGCATGGGACGCATTACTATAAGACGGGGACAAGCATGGGGCATTACTACAAGATAGGGCCCAGCATGGGGCATTAATACAAGTTAGGGACCAGCATGGGGCATTACTACAAGATAGGGACCAGCATGGGGCATTAATACAAGTTAGGAACCAGCATGGGGCGGACCAGCATGGGGCACATTACTACAAGATAGGGACCAGCATGGGACGCGTTACTACAATATAGGGACCAGCATGGGATGCATTACTACAAGATAGGGACCAGCATGTGGCACATCACTACAAGATAGGGACCAGCATGGGGCGCATTACTACAAGATGGGGACCAGCCTGGGGCATTACTACAAGGTAGGGACCAGCATGGGGGGGGGGTAATTACTACAAGATAGGGACCAGCATGGGGCACTTTACTACAAGATGGGGCCCAGCATGGGGCACATTACTACAAGATGGGGACCAGCCTGGGGCATTATTACAAGATGGGGACCGGCATGGTGCACATTACTATAAGATGGAGACCAGCATGGGGAACATTAGTATAAGATGGAGACCAGCATGGGGCATTACTACAAGATAGGGACCAGCATGGGGCACATTAATACAACATAGGGACCAGCATGGGGCACAATACTACAAGATGGGGACCAGCCTGGGGCATTACTACAAGTTAGAGACCAGCATGGGGCATTACTACAAGTTAGGGACCAGCATGGGGCAATACTACAAGCTAGGGACCAGCATGGGGCATTACTACAAGATAGGGACCAGCATGTGGCATTACTACAAGATGGGGACCAGCATGGGGCATTACTACTACAAGATAGGGACCAGCATGGGGCATTACTACAAGTTAGGGACCAGCATGGGGCATTACTACAAGTTAGGGACCAGCATGGGGCATTACTACAAGTTAAGGTACCGTCACACTGAGCAACTTTGCAACGAGAACAACAACAATCTGTGACGTTGCAGCGTCCTGGATAGCGATCTCGTTGTGTTTGACACGCAGCAGCGATCTGGATCCCGCTGTTATATCGCTGGTCGGAGCTAGAAGTCCAGAACTTTGTTTGGTCGCTAGATCGGCGTGTATCGTCATGTTTGACAGCAAAAGCAACGACGCCAGCAACGTTTTTACATGGAGCGTGAACGATAAGTGAGTCGCCGTTACGTCACTGGATCGCTCCTGCATCGTTCTGGAGTTGCTGTGTTTGACGTCTCTACAGCGACCTAACAGCAACACTCCAGCGATCTAGTTTAGGTCGGATCGTTGTCTATATCGCTGGAGCGTCGCTTAGTGTAACGGTACCTTTAGGGACCAGCACGGGGCATTACTACAAGATAGGGACCAGCATGGGGCATTACTACAAGATAGGGACCAGCATGGGGCACATTACTATAAGATGGAGACGAGCAAGGGGCATTACTACAAGATAGGGACCAGCATGGGACGCATTACTACAAGATGGGGACCAGAATGGGGCACATTACTACAAGATAGGGACCAGCATGGGGCACATTACTACAAGATAGGGACCAGCATGGGGCACATTACTACAAGATAGGGACCAGCATGGGGCACATTACTACAAGATAGGGACCAGCATGAGGCACATTACTACAAGATAGGGACCAGCATGGGGCACATTACTACAAGATGGGGACCAGCCTGGGGCACATTACTACAAGATGGGGACCAGCATGGGACGCATTACTATAAGACGGGGACAAGCATGGGGCATTACTACAAGATAGGGCCCAGCATGGGGCATTAATACAAGTTAGGGACCAGCATGGGGCATTACTACAAGATAGGGACCAGCATGGGGCATTACTGCAAGTTAGGAACCAGCATGGGGCGGACCAGCATGGGGCACATTACTACAAGATAGGGACCAGCATGGGGCGCATTACTACAAGATAGGGACCAGCATGGGACGCATTACTACAATATAGGGACCAGCATGGGATGCATTACTACAAGATAGGGACCAGCATGTGGCACATCACTACAAGATAGGGACCAGCATGGGGCGCAATACTACAAGATGGGGACCAGCCTGGGGCATTACTACAAGGTAGGGACCAGCATGGGGGGGGGTAATTACTACAAGATAGGGACCAGCATGGGGCACTTTACTACAAGATGGGGCCCAGCATGGGGCACATTACTACAAGATGGGGACCAGCCTGGGGCATTACTACAAGATGGGGACCGGCATGGTGCACATTACTATAAGATGGAGACCAGCATGGGGCACATTAGTATAAGATGGAGACCAGCATGAGGCATTACTACAAGATAGGGACCAGCATGGGGCATTACTACAAGATAGGGACCAGCATGGGGCACATTAATACAACATAGGGACCAGTATGGGGCACAATACTACAAGATGGGGACCAGCCTGGGGCATTACTACAAGTTAGGGACCAGCATGGGGCATTACTACAAGTTAGGGACCAGCATGGGGCAATACTACAAGCTAGGGACCAGCATGGGGCATTACTACAAGATAGGGACCAGCATGTGGCATTACTACAAGATGGGGACCAGCATGGTAAACATTACTATAAGATGGAGACCAGCATGGGGCATTACTACTACAAGATAGGGACCAGCATGGGGCATTACTACAAGTTAGGGACCAGCATGGGGCATTACTACAAGTTAGGGACCAGCATGGGGCATTACTACAAGTTAAGGTACCGTCACACTGAGCAACTTTGCAACGAGAACAACAACAATCTGTGACGTTGCAGCGTCCTGGATAGCGATCTCGTTGTGTTTGACACGCAGCAGCGATCTGGATCCCGCTGTTATATCGCTGGTCGGAGCTAGAAGTCCAGAACTTTGTTTGGTCGCTAGATCGGCGTGTATCGTCATGTTTGACAGCAAAAGCAACGACGCCAGCAACGTTTTTACATGGAGCGTGAACGATAAGTGAGTCGCCGTTACGTCACTGGATCGCTCCTGCATCGTTCTGGAGTTGCTGTGTTTGACGTCTCTACAGCGACATAACAGCGACGCTCCAGCGATCTAGTTTAGGTCGGATCGTTGTCTATATCGCTGGAGCGTCGCTTAGTGTAACGGTACCTTTAGGGACCAGCACGGGGCATTACTACAAGATAGGGACCAGCATGGGGCATTACAAGATGGGACCAGCATGGGGCATTACTACAAGAAAGGGACCAGCATGAGGCATTACTACAAGATGGGGACCGGCATGGGGCACATTACTACAAGATAGGGACCAGCATGGGGCACATTACTACAAGATAGGGCCAGCCTGGGGCATTACTACAAGATAAGGCCCAGCATGGGGCACATTACTATAAGATGGGGACCAGCATGGGGCATTACTACAAGATAGGGACCAGTTCAAAAGGTGTATGTAGAAAAAAATAGTATCACTAAAAATGTCATTTTTTCATGCAAATAATGTGGCCCCCGAAATTAAATGTTTTTCTGTGTGCGGCCCATATACCCAGCTGAGTTTGAGACTCCTGCCCTAGAGCTTAGTCATTGGTGGCCCTGCATAGAAAGTATAGCCAGATGTGCACCATAAAATGAAGGTATACACCTGAATTCAGATGGTCATGAATTAAAGTGATTGGTCCGGTAGTTACCATTCGCCCCAATGCGTGTTTTTCCTGTAGCTTCTTCCAGGGAAGAACATATTTTATAGAACGAGGATTCTTAAAGGGAATCTGTCACCTCATTTTTCGCATATACGCTGCGGCCACCGCCATTAGGGGCTTATCTACAGCATTTTGTAATGCTGTAGATAAACCCCCGATGTAACCTGAAAGATAAGACAAACAAGTTACATTATACTCACCCAGGGGGAGGTCCGGTGTGGTCCGTGTCCGATGGGCGTCGCAGGTCCGGCGCCTCCCACCTTCATGCGATGACGTCTTCTTCCTTGCTTCTGTCACGGCTCCTGCACAGGTGCACAGATTTCTGATTTACCCTGTTGAGGGCAGAGCAAAGTACTGCAGTGCGCAGGCGCTGGGTCTCTCTGACCTTTCCCAACGCCTGCGCACTGCAGTACTTTGCTCTGCCCTTAACAGGGCAGAGAATTACGCCTGCGCAACAGAAGCAAGGAAGAGGACAAAGACCTCCCCTGGGTGAGTATAATTATAGTGCTTTGGCACAAAGCACTATATTGTTATTCCACCGTAGTTAACTTCTTATTCTTATTATAGTGCTTTGGCACAAAGCACTATATTGTTATTCCACCATAGTTAACTTCTTATTCTTATTATTAGGCTTTTTTTCCGCAATTAATGCGGCCCGAACCGCTGCACGCACAGACTCCAGTGAGGTGTCATTTCGAAGCCAGCGTCCACGAGAGGTGTGCTAAGTATTTTTCGTGTCGATCGGATTTGTAGTTTTGGCGCAATTTACGTTTGAAAATTTTTTTCCCCTCATTGGAAAGCATTGTCTCAATGCATTTCAATGGAGAAATTTTGCCATAGGGTTATAATGGCCTGATTTCTGAGGCAATTTCAAAATAACTGCCAACTGCCACCTGTTTGATTAGCTCATTGATATGTGCAGTCAGACCCAGTTACTATGCCAACGCCTACGAACTCTACATGACCCAACCAGGACACAGTTTTGCCAGATAATATCAGCTCTTAACCCCTTCCCGACCTTTGACGCCACGTAGGCGTCATGAGTGTCGGTGCCAATCCGACCCATGACGCCTATGTGGCGTCATGGAAAGATCGCGTCCCTGCAGATCGGGTGAAAGGGTTAACTCCCATTTCACCCGATCTGCAGGGACAGGGGGAGTGGTAGTTTAGCCCAGGGGGGGTGGCTTGACCCTCCCCCCCCCCGTGGCTACGATCGCTCTGATTGGCTGTTGAAAGTGAAACTGCCAATCAGAGCGATTTGTAATATTTCACCTATTAAAACTGGTGAAATATTACAATCCAGCCATGGCCGATGCTGCAAATTCATTGGCCATGGCTGGAAACACTAATGTGCCCCCACCCCACCGATCGCCCCCCCCCCCAGTCCTCCGATCAGTGCTATGCACCGCTCCGTCCTGTGCTCCGCTCCCACCGTGCTCTTGTCCGCTCCCCCCGTGCTCCAATCACCCCCCCGCACTCCGATCCACCCCCCCGTGCTCCGATCCACCCCCCCGTGCTCCGATTCACCCCCCGTGCTCCGATTCACCCCCCGCGCTCCGATCCACCCCCCGCGCTCCGATCCCCACCCCCATGCTCCGATCCTACCCCACCTCCCCCGTGCTCCACCCCACCCCATCATACTCACCGATCCTGCCGGGGTCCGTCCGTCGTCTCCATGGGCGCCGCCATCTTCCAAAATGGTGGGCGCATGCGCAGTGCGCCCGCCGAATCTGCCGGCCGTTCCAAAGTGCATTTTGATCACTGAGATATAATCTATCACAGTGATCAAAATAAAAAAGATAATAAATGACCCCCCCCCTTTGTCACCCCCATAGGTAGAGACAATAAAAAAATAAAGAATTTTTTTTTCCACTAAGGTTAGAATAGGGTTTCGATATGTGCACACGTATTCTGTTCCTCTGCGGACTTTTCGGCTGCGGATTTGATAAATCCGCAGTGCTAAACCGCTGCAGATTTATGGCGGATTTACCGCGGTTTTTCTGCGCATTTCACTGCGGTTTTACAACTGCGCATACCTTTAGAATTAGGCTATGTGCACAAGGTGCGGATTTGGCTGCGGATCCACAGCGGATTGGCCGCTGCAGATTCGCAGCAGTGTTCCATCAGGTTTACAGTACCATGTAAACCTATGGAAAACCAAATCCGATGTGCCCATGGTGCGGAAAATACCGCGCGGAAACGCTGCGTTGTATTTTCCGCAGCATATCAATTCTTTGTGCGGATATCACAGCGTTTTACACCTGTTCCTCAATAGGAATCCATAGGTGAAATCCGCACAAAAAACACTGGAAATCCGCAGGTAAAACGCAGTTCCTTTTACCCGCGGATTTTTCAAAAATGATGCTGAAAAATCTCACACGAATCCGCAACGTGGGCACATAGCCTTAGGGTTAGGGTTGGAATTAGGGTTGTGGTTAGGGTTATGATTAGGGTTATGGCTACAGTTGGGATTAGTGTTGTGAATTCTGTGGCAGAGCTCCCTCCTGTGGTCACAAGTGGTACTTCGGCTGATTCTCTCTGGGAGCTTCCGTTTGTGGAGGAAACTGGTACTGCGGCTTCTGAGTTTCCTCCCTCAGGTGATCTGGTGAGGTCGTTAGGTGCTTCTCTACTTAACTCCACCTAATGCTTTGATTCATGCTTCCTGTCAATGTTCCAGTGTTGGACTTGTTTTTCCCTGGATCATTCCTGTGGCCTGCTGCTCTGTATAGCTAAGTGCTTCTTTGCTATTTGTTTGCTATTTTTTCTGTCCAGCTTGTCTATTTGTTTTGCTGGAAGCTCTGGGACGCAAAGGGTGTACCTCCGTGCCGTTAGTTCGGTACGGAGGGTCTTTTTGCCCCCTTTGCGTGGTTTTCTTTAGGGTTTTGTGTAGACCGCAAAGTTATCTTTCCTATCCTCGCTCTGTTAAGAAAGTCGGGCCTCACTTTGCTGAATCTATTTCATCTCTACGTTTGTCTTTTCATCTTAACTCACAGTCATTATATGTGGGGGCTGCCTTTTCCTTTGGGGTATTTCTCTAAGGCAAGGTAGGCTTATTTTTCTATCTTCAGGCTAGTTAGTTTCTCAGGCTGTGCCGAGTTGCATAGGCAGAGTTAGGCGCAATCCACGGCTGCCTCTAGTGTTGTTTGGAGAGGATTAGGGATTGCGGTCTGCAGAGTTCCCACGTCTCAGAGCTCGTTCTATTATTTTGGGTTATTGTCAGATCACTGTATGTGCTCTGACCTCCATGTCCATTGTGATACTGAATTGCCTTTCATAACAGTACAGGAAGCCAAAAGTACTAATGATTCTCAATAGAGGGAAAAAAGAAGTTCTGAGACCATTTTTTTTCCTTTGCACTGTGTTTTGTCTTTTTTTTCCCCTAGACATTTGGGTGGTTCAGTACACAGGTGTAGCGATGGACATTAGAAGTCTGTCTTCATTTGTGGATCAGCTCTCGGCAAGAGTACAAAAGATTCAAGACACTATTGATCAGAAATCTATGTTAGAACCAAGAATTCCTATTCCTGATTTGTTTTTTGGAGATAGAACTAAGTTTCTGAGTTTCAAAAATAATTGTAAGCTATTTCTGGCTTTGAAACCTCGTTCCTCTGGTGATCCAGTTCAACAGGTTTTGATTATTATTTCTTTTTTGCGCGGCGACCCTCAGGACTGGGCATTTTCTCTTGCGCCAGGAGATCCTGCATTAAGTAATATCGATGCATTTTTCCTGGCGCTCGGATTGCTGTACGATGAGCCTAATTCAGTGGATCAGGCAGAAAAGAATTTGCTGGCTCTGTCAGGGTCAGGATGAGATAGAGGTATATTGTCAGAAATTTAGAAAGTGGTCAGTGCTCACTCAATGGAATGAATCTGCGCTGGCAGCTATGTTCAGAAAGGGTCTCTCTGAAGCCCTTAAGGATGTCATGGTGGGATTTCCTATGCCTGCTGGTTTGAATGAGTCTATGTCTTTGGCTATTCAGATCGGTCGACGCTTGCGTGAGCGTAAATCTGTGCACCATTTGGCGGTATTACCTGAGCTTAAACCTGAGACTATGCAGTGCGATAGGACTTTGACCAGAGTTGAACGGCAAGAACACAGACGTCTGAATGGGCTGTGTTTCTACTGTGGTGATTCCACTCATGCTATCTCTGATTGTCCTAAGCGCACTAAGCGGTTCGCTAGGTCTGCCACCATTGGTACGGTACAGTCAAAATTTCTTCTGTCCGTTACCTTGATCTGCTCCTTGTCATCGTATTCTGTCATGGCGTTTGTGGATTCAGGCGCTGCCCTGAATTTGATGGACTTGGAATATGCTAAGCGTTGTGGGTTTTTCTTGGAGCCCTTGCAGTGTCCTATTCCATTGAGAGGAATTGATGCTACTCCTTTGGCCAAGAATAAGCCTCAGTACTGGACCCAGCTGACCATGTGCATGGCTCCTGCACATCAGGAGGTTATTCGCTTTCTGGTGTTGCATAATCTGCATGATGTGGATGTGGTCGTGTTGGGGTTGCCATGGCTACAAGTCCATAATCCAGTATTGGATTGGAAATCCATGTCGGTGTCCAGCTGGGGTTGTCAGGGGGTACATGGTGATGTTCCATTTTTGTCAATTTCGTCATCCACCCCTTCTGAGGTTCCAGAGTTCTTGTCTGATTACCGGGATGTATTTGATGAGCCCAAGTCCGATGCCCTACCTCCGCATAGGGATTGTGATTGTGCTATCAATTTGATTCCTGGTAGTAAATTCCCAAAAGGTCGACTGTTTAATTTATCCGTGCCTGAGCACACCGCTATGCGCAGTTATGTGAAGGAATCCCAGGAGAAGGGGCATATTCGCCAGTCATCGTCGCCATTAGGAGCAGGGTTCTTTTTTGTAGCCAAAAAGGATGGTTCGCTGAGACCTTGTATAGATTATCGCCTTCTTAATAAGATCACTGTTAAATTTCAGTACCCCTTGCCATTGTTATCTGATTTGTTTGCTCAGATTAAGGGGGCTAGTTGGTTCACCAAGATAGATCTTCGTGGTGCGTATAATCTGGTGCGAATCAGGCGAGGCGATGAATGGAAAACTGCATTTAATACGCCCGAGGGTCATTTTGAGTATCTAGTGATGCCATTCGGACTTGCCAATGCTCCATCAGTGTTTCAGTCCTTTATGCATGACATCTTCCGAGAGTACCTGGATAAATTCCTGATTGTGTACTTGGATGACATTTTGATCTTCTCGGATGATTGGGAGTCTCATGTGAAGCAGGTCAGAACGGTTTTTCAGGTCCTGCGTGCTAATTCTTTGTTTGTGAAGGGATCAAAGTGTCTCTTTGGTGTGCAGAAGGTTTCATTTTTGGGGTTCATTTTTTTTCCTTCTACTATAGAGATGGATCCTGTTAAGGTCCAAGCCATCCATGATTGGACTCAGCCGACATCTCTGAAAAGTCTGCAAAAGTTCCTGGGCTTTGCTAATTTTTATCGTCGCTTCATTTGCAATTTTTCTAGTATTGCCAAACCATTGACCGATTTGACCAAGAAAGGTGCTGATTTGGTCAATTGGTCTTCTGCTGCTGTGGAAGCTTTTCAAGAGTTGAAGCGTCGTTTTTCTTCTGCCCCTGTGTTGTGTCAACCAGATGTTTCTCCTTCCGTTCCAGGTCGAGGTTGATGCTTCTGAGATTGGAGCAGGGGCTGTTTTGTCGCAGAGAGGTTCTGATTGTTCAGTGATGAAACCGTGCGCTTTTTTTTCCAGGAAGTTTTCGCCTGCTGAGCGAAATTATGATGTGGGCAACCGAGAGTTGCTGGCCATGAAGTGGGCATTCGAGGAGTGGCGTCATTGGCTTGAAGGAGCTAAGCATCGCGTGGTGGTATTGACTGATCATAAGAACTTGACTTATCTCGAGTCTGCCAAGCGCTTGAATCGTAGACAGGCTCGTTGGTCGTTGTTTTTCGCCCGTTTTGACTTTGTGATTTCGTACCTTCCGGGCTCTAAAAATGTGAAGGCGGATGCTCTGTCTAGGAGTTTTGTGCCCGACTCTCCGGGTTTATCTGAGCCGGCGGGTATCCTCAAGGAAGGAGTAATTGTGTCTGCCATCTCCCCTGATTTGCGGCGGGTGCTGCAAAAATTTCAGGCTAATAAACCTGATCGTTGTCCAGCGGACAAACTGTTTGTCCCGGATAGGTGGACGAATAAAGTTATCTCTGAGGTTCATTGTTCGGTGTTGGCTGGTCATCCTGGAATCTTTGGAACCAGAGAGTTAGTGGCTAGATCCTTTTGGTGGCCATCTCTGTCGCGGGATGTGCGTACTTTTGTGCAGTCCTGTGGGATTTGTGCTCGGGCTAAGCCCTGCTGTTCTCGTGCCAGTGGGTTGCTTTTGCCCTTGCCGGTCCCGAAGAGGCCTTGGACACATATCTCTATGGATTTTATTTCAGATCTTCCCGTCTCTCAAAAGATGTCAGTCATTTGGGTGGTCTGTGATCGCTTTTCTAAGATGGTCCATCTGGTACCCTTGTCCAAATTGCCTTCCTCCTCTGATTTGGTGCCATTGTTCTTCCAGCATGTGGTTCGTTTGCATGGCATTCCAGAGAATATCGTTTCTGACAGAGGTTCCCAGTTTGTTTCGAGGTTTTGGCGAGCCTTTTGTGCTAGGATGGGCATTGACTTGTCTTTTTCCTCGGCTTTCCATCCTCAGACTAATGGCCAGACCGAACGAACCAATCAGACCTTGGAAACCTATCTGAGATGTTTTGTTTCTGCCAATCAGGATGACTGGGTGTCCTTTTTGCCTTTGGCCGAGTTCGCCCTTAATAATCAGGCCAGCTCGGCTACCTTGGTTTCGCCATTTTTCTGCAATTCTGGGTTCCATCCTCGTTTCTCTTCAGGACAGGTTGAGTCTTCGGACTGTCCTAGTGTGGATACTGTGGTGGACAGGTTGCAGCAGATTTGGACTCATGTAGTGGACAATTTGACCTTGTCCCAGGAGAAGGCTCAACATTTTGCTAATCACAGACGCCGTGTGGGTCCCCGACTTCGTGTTGGGGATCTGGTTTGGTTATCTTCTCGTCATATTCCTATGAAGGTTTCCTCTCCTAAGTTTAAACCTCGTTTCATTGGTCCGTATAGGATTTCTGAGGTTCTTAATCCTGTGTCTTTTCGTCTGACCCTCCCAGATTCTTTTTCCGTACATAACGTATTCCATAGGTCATTGTTGCGGAGATACGTGGCACCTATGGTTCTATCTGTTGACCCTCCTGCCCCGGTTTTGGTGGAGGGGGAATTGGAGTATATTGTGGAGAAGATTTTGGATTCTCGTGTTTCAAGACGGAAACTCCAGTATCTGGTTAAATGGAAGGGTTATGCTCAGGAAGATAATTCCTGGGTTTTTGCCTCTGATGTCCATGCTCCCGATCTTGTTCGTGCCTTTCATGTGGCTCATCCTGGTCGGCCTGGGGGCTCTGGTGAGGGTTCGGTGACCCCTCCTCAAGGGGGGGGTACTGTTGTGAATTCTGTGGCAGAGCTCCCTCCTGTGGTCACAAGTGGTACTTCGGCTGATTCTCTCTGGGAGCTTCCGTTTGTGGAGGAAACTGGTACTGCGGCTTCTGAGTTTCCTCCCTCAGGTGATCTGGTGAGGTCGTTAGGTGCTTCTCTACTTAACTCCACCTAATGCTTTGATTCATGCTTCCTGTCAATGTTCCAGTGTTGGACTTGTTTTTCCCTGGATCATTCCTGTGGCCTGCTGCTCTGTATAGCTAAGTTCTTCTTTGCTATTTGTTTGCTATTTTTTCTGTCCAGCTTGTCTATTTGTTTTGCTGGAAGCTCTGGGACGCAAAGGGTGTACCTCCGTGCCGTTAGTTCGGTACGGAGGGTCTTTTTGCCCCCTTTGCGTGGTTTTCTTTAGGGTTTTGTGTAGACCGCAAAGTTATCTTTCCTATCCTCGCTCTGTTAAGAAAGTCGGGCCTCACTTTGCTGAATCTATTTCATCTCTACGTTTGTCTTTTCATCTTAACTCACAGTCATTATATGTGGGGGCTGCCTTTTCCTTTGGGGTATTTCTCTAAGGCAAGGTAGGCTTATTTTTCTATCTTCAGGCTAGTTAGTTTCTCAGGCTGTGCCGAGTTGCATAGGCAGAGTTAGGCGCAATCCACGGCTGCCTCTAGTGTTGTTTGGAGAGGATTAGGGATTGCGGTCTGCAGAGTTCCCACATCTCAGAGCTCGTTCTATTATTTTGGGTTATTGTCAGATCACTGTATGTGCTCTGACCTCCATGTCCATTGTGATACTGAATTGCCTTTCATAACAGATTAGGGTTAGGGGTGTGGAGGGGTTAGTGTTGGAGGTAGAATTGAGGGGTTTTCACTGTTTAGGCACATCAGGGGTCTCCAAACGCAACATGGCGCCACCATTGATTCCAGCCAATCTTGTATTCAAAAAGTCAAATGGTGCTCCCTCACTTCCGAGCCCCGACGTGCGCCCAAACAGTGGTTTACCCCCACATATGAGGTATCAGTACACTCAGAACAAACTGCGCAACAATTACTGGGGTCCAATTTCTCCTGTTACCCTTGTGAAAATAAAAAATTGCTTGCTAAAACATCTTTTTTGAGGAAAGAAAATTTTTTTATTTTCACGGCTCTGCGTTATAAACTTCTGTGAAGCACTTGGGGGTTTAAAGTGCTCACCACATATCTAGATAAGTTCCTTGGGGGGTCTAGTTTCCAATATGGGGTCACTTGTGGGGGGTTTTTACTGTTTAGGCACATCAGGGGCTCTGCAAATGCAACGTGACGCCCGCAGACCATTCCATCAAAGTCTGCTTTTCAAAACGTCACTACTTCACTTCCGAGCCCCGGCATGTGCCCAAACAGTAGTTTACCCCCACATATGGGGTATCACCGTACTCAGGAGAAACTGGACAACAAATATTGGGGTCAAATTTCTCCTGTTACCCTTGGGAAAATTAAAAAATTCTGGGCTAAATAATTATTTTTGAGGAAAGAAAACGTATTTATTATTTTCACGGCTCTGCATTATAAACTTCTGTGAAGCACTTGGGGGTTCAAAGTGCTCACCACACATCTAGATAAGTTCCTTTCGGGGTCTAGTTTCCAAAATGGGGTCAGTTGTGGGGGGTTTCTACTGTTTAGCCACATCAGGGGCTCTGCAAACGCAACGTGACGCCCGCAGAGCATTCCATCAAAGTCTACATTTCAAAACGTCACTACCTCAATTCCGAGCCCCGGCATGTGCCCAAACAGTAGTTTACCCCCACATATGGGGTATCACCGTACTCAGGAGAAACTGGACAACAACTTTTGGGGTCAAATTTCTCCTGTTACCCTTGCGAAAATAAAAAATTGCAGGCTAAAAGATCATTTTTGAGAAAATAATTTTTTTTTTTTTCATGGCTCTGCGTTATAAACTTCTGTGAAGCACTTGGGGGTTTAAAGTCCTCACCACACATCTAGATTAGTTCCTTTGGGGGTCTAGTTTCCAAAATGGGGTCATTTCTGGGGGATCTCCAATGTTTAGGCACACAGGGGCTCTCCAAACGAGACATGGTGTCCGCTAATGATTGGAGCTAATTTTCCATTTAAAAAGCCAAATGGCGTGCCTTCCCTTCCGAGCCCTGCCGTGCGCCCAAACAGTGGTTTACCCCCACATATGGGGTATCACCGTACTCAGGAGAAACTGGACAACAACTTTTGGGGTCAAATTTCTCCTGTTACCCTTGCGAAAATAAAAAATTGCAGGCTAAAAGATCATTTTTGAGAAAAATTTTTTTTTTTTTCATGGCTCTGCGTTATAAACTTCTGTGAAGCACTTGGGGGTTCAAAGTCCTCACCACACATCTAGATTAGTTCCTTTGGGGGTCTAGTTTCCAAAATGGGGTCATTTCTGGGGGATCTCCAATGTTTAGGCACACAGGGGCTCTCCAAACGAGACATGGTGTCCGCTAATGATTGGAGCTAATTTCCCATTTAAAAAGCCAAATGGCGTGCCTTCCCTTCCGAGCCCTGCCGTGCGCCCAAACAGTGGTTTACCCCCACATATGGGGTATCACCGTACTCAGGAGAAACTGGACAACAACTTTTGGGGTCAAATTTCTCCTATTACCCTTGGCAAAATAGGAAATTCCAGGCTAAAAAATAATTTTTGAGGAAAGAAAAATTATTTTTTATTTTCATGGCTCTGCGTTATAAACTTCTGTGAAGCACTTGGGGGTTCAAAGTCCTCACCACACATCTAGATTAGTTCCTTTGGGGGTCTAGTTTCCAAAATGGGGTCATTTCTGGGGGATCTCCAATGTTTAGGCACACAGGGGCTCTCCAAACGAGACATGGTGTCCGCTAATGATTGGAGCTAATTTTCCATTTAAAAAGCCAAATGGCGTGCCTTCCCTTCTGAGCCCTGCCGTGCGCCCAAACAGTGGTTTACCCCCACATATGGGGTATCAGCATACTCAGGACAAACTGGACAACAAATTTTAGGATCCATTTTATCCTGTTGCACATGTGAAAATGAAAAAATTGAGGCTAAAAGAATTTTTTTGTGAAAAAAAAGTACTTTTTCATTTTTACGGATCAATTTGTGAAGCACCTGGGTGTTCAAAGTGCTCACTATGCATCTAGATAAGTTCCTTGGGGCGTCTAGTTTCCAAAATGGGGTCACTTGTGGGGGAGCTCCAATTTTTAGGCACACGGGGGCTCTCCAAACGTGACATGGTGTCCGCTAAAGAGTGGAGCCAATTTTTCATTCAAAAAGTCAATATGGCGCTCCTTCCCTTCCAAGCCCTGACGTGCGCCCAAACAGTGGTTTACGCCCACATATGAGGTATCAGCGTACTCAAGACAAATTGGACAACAACTTTTGTGGTTCAGTTTCTCCTTTTACCATTGGGAAAATAAAAAAATTGTTGCTAAAAGATAATTTTTGTGACTAAAAAGTTAAATGTTCATTTTTTCCTTCCATGTTGCTTCTGCTTTTGTGAAGTACCTGAAGGGTTAATAAACTTCTTGAATGTGGTTTTGAGTACCTTGAGGGGTGCGTTTTTTAGAATGGTGTCACTTTTGGGTATTTTCAGCCATATAGACACCTCAAACTGACTTCAAATGTGAGGTGGTCCCTAAAAAAAATGGTTTTGTAAATTTCGTTGTAAAAATGAGAAATCGCTGGTCAAATTTTAACCCTTATAACTTCCTAGCAAAAAAAAATTTTGTTTCCAAAATTGTGCTGCTGTAAAGTAGACATGTGGGAAATGTTAAATATTAACAATTTTGTGTCACATATCTCTCTAGTTTAACAGAATAAAAATTCAAAATGTGAAAATTGCGAAATTTTCAAAATTTTCCCCAAATTTCCGTTTTTATCACAAATAAACGCAGAATTTATTGACCTAAATTTACCACTAACATGAAGCCCAATATGTCACGAAAAAACAATCTCAGAACCGCTAGGATCCGTTGAAGCGTTCCTGAGTTATTACCTCATAAAGGGACACTGGTCAGAATTGCAAAAAACGGCAAGGTCTTTAAGGTCAAAATAGGCTGGGTCATGAAGGGGTTAAAGTGACCCGCCCACCAATCCGACCCCGAGGTGCCCCGCCCACCAAATCGGACCCCGAGTGGCCCCGCCCACCAAATCGGACCCCGAGTGGCCCCGCCCACCAAATCGGACCCCGAGTGGCCCCGCCCACCAAATCGGACCCAGAGTGGCCCCGCCCACCAAATCGGACCCAGAGTGGCCCCGCCCACCAAATCGGACCCAGAGTGGCCCCGCCCACCAAATCGGACCCAGAGTGGCCTCGCCCACCAAACCCAGAGTGGCCTCGCCCACCAAATCGGACCCAGAGTGGCCCTGCCCACCAAATCGGACCCCGAGTGGCCCCGCCCACCAAATCGGACCCATAGTGGCCCCGCCCACCAAATCGGACCCCGAGTGGCCCCGCCCACCAAATCGGACCCAGTGTGGCCTCACCCACCAAATCGGACCCAGAGTGGCCTCGCCCACCAAATCGGACAGAGTGGCCCCGCCCACCAAATCGGACCCAGAGTGGCCCGGCCCACAAAATTGGTCCCAGTGGGGCCCCGCCCACCAAATCGGCCCCTGAGGGGCCCCGCCCACCAAATCGGACCCAGAGGGACCCCGCCCACCAAATCGGCCCCTGAGAGGCCCCGCCCACCAAATCGGACTCAGAGGGGTCCCGCCCACCAAATCAGCCCGTGAGGGGCCCCGCTCACCAAATCGGACCGAGTAGCCCCGCCCACCAAATCGGCCCCAGAGGGGCCTTGCCCATCAAATCGGCCCCTGAGGAGCCCCGCCCACCAAATCGGCCCCAGAGGGGCCCCGCCCACCAAAACGGACCCAGAGTGGCCCCGCCCACCAAATCGGACCCAGAGTGGCCCGGCCCACCAGATCGGCCCAGAGTGGACCCGCCCATCAAGTCGGCCCCTGAGGGGCCCCGCCCACCAAGTCGGCCCAGGAGGGGCCCTGCCCACCAAATCGGCCCCTGAGGGGCCCCGCCTACCAAATCGGCCCCTGAGGGGCCCCACCCACCAAATCGGCCCCTGAGGTGCCCCGCCCACCAAATCGGACCCAGAGTCCCCCCGACCACCAAATCGGACCCAGAGTTCCCCCACCCACCAAATCGGACCTAGAGCTCCCCTACAAGTGACCCCATTTTGGAAAAAATTATTTTAGCCTCAATTTTTTCATTTTCACATGGGCAACAGGATAAAATGGATCCTAAAACTTGCTGGGCAATTTCTCCTGAGTACACCGATACCTCACATGTGGGGGTAAACCACTGTTTGGGCACATGGTAAGGCTCGGAAGGGAAGGAGCGCCATTTGACTTTTTGAATGAAAAATTATCTCCATTGTTAGCGGACACCATGTCGCGTTTGGAGAGCCCCTGTGTGCCTAAACATTGAAGCTCCCCCACAAGTGACCCCATTTTGTAAACTGGACCCCCCAAGAAACTTATCTAGATGCCTAGTGAGCACTTTAAACCCTCAGGTGCTTCACAAATTGATCCGTAAAAATGAAAAAGTACTTTTTTTTTCACAAAAAATTTATTTTCGCCTCAATTTTTTCATTTTTACATGGGCAATAGGATAAAATGGATCCTAAAATTTCTTGGGCAATTTCTCCTGAGTACGCCGATACCTCATGTGTGGGGGTAAACCACTGTTTGGGCACACGGCAGGGCTCGGAAGGGAAGGCGTGCCATTTGACTTTTTGAATGAAAAATTAGCTCCAATTGTTAGCGGACACCATGTTGCATTTGGAGAGCCCCTGTGTGCCTAAACATTGGAGCTCTGTTATGAAAGGTAATTCAGTACCACAATGGACATAGAGGTCAGCGCACATACAGTGACCTGGCAATAACCCAAAAAACAAGAACGAGCTCTGAGACGTGGGAACTCTGTTGACCGCAATCCCTAATCCTCTCCAACCACATTAAAGGCAGCCGTGGATTGCGCCTAACGCTGCCTATGCAACTCGGCACGGCCTGAGAAACTAGCTAGCCTGAAGATCGAAAATAAGCCTACCTTGCCTCAGAGAAATTCCCCAAAGGAAAAGGCAGCCCCCACATATAATGACTGTGAGTAAAGATGAAAAGACAAACGTAGAGATGAAATAGATTTAGCAAAGTGAGGCCCAACTTTCTGAACAGAGCGAGGATAGGAAAGGTAACTTTGCGGTCAACACAAAACCCTACAAAAACCACACAACGGGGGCAAAAAGACCCTCCGTACCGAACTAACGGCACGGAGGTACACCCTCTGCGTCCCAGAGCTTCCAGCAAGCAGTAAAAAACAAATTGACAAGCTGGACAGAAAAAAACAGCAAACAAATAGCAAAGAGGAACTTAGCTATGCAGAGCAGCAGGCCACAGGAACGATCCAGGAGGAAACAGGTCCAATACTAGAACATTGACTGGAAGCCAGGATCAAAGCACTAGGTGGAGTTAAATAGAGAAGCACCTAACAACTTCACCACATCACCTGAGGAAGGAAACTCAGAAGCCGCAGTACCACTTTCCTCCACCAACGGAAGCTCACAGAGAGAACCAGCCGAAGTACCACTTGTGACCACAGGAGGGAGCTCTGCCACAGAATTCACAACAGTACCCCCCCCCCTTGAGGAGGGGTCACCGAACCCTCACCAGAGCTCCCAGGACGACCAGGATGAGCCATATGAAAGGCACGAACAAGATCGGGAGCATGGACATCAGAGGCAAAGACCCAGGAATTATCTTCCTGAGCATAACCCTTCCACTTAACCAGATACTGGAGTTTCCGCCTTGAAACACGAGAATCCAAAATCTTCTCCACAATATACTCCAACTCCCCCTCCACCAAAACCAGGGCAGGAGGGTCAACAGATGGAACCATAGGTGCCACGTATCTCCGCAACAATGACCTATGGAATACTTTATGTATGGAAAATGAATCTGGAAGGGTCAGACGAAAAGACACAGGATTAAGAACCTCAGAAATCCTATACGGACCAATAAAACGAGGTTTAAACTTAGGAGAGGAAACCTTCATAGGAATATGACGAGAAGATAACCAAACCAAGTCCCCAACCCGAAGTCGGGGACCCACACAGCGTCTGCGATTAGCGAAACGTTGAGCCTTCTCCTGGGACAAAGTCAAATTGTCCACTACATGAGTCCAAATCTGCTGCAACCTGTCCACCACAGTATCCACACCAGGACAGTCCGAAGACTCAACCTGCCCTGAAGAGAAACGAGGATGGAACCCAGAGTTGCAGAAAAACGGTGAAACCAAGGTAGCCGAGCTGGCCTGATTATTAAGGGCGAACTCAGCCAAAGGCAAAAAGGACACCCAGTCATCCTGATCAGCAGAAACAAAGCATCTCAGATATGTTTCCAAGGTCTGATTGGTTCGTTCGGTCTGGCCATTAGTCTGAGGATGGAAAGCCAAGGAAAAAGACAAGTCAATGCCCAACCTACCACAAAAGGCTCGCCAAAACCTCGAAACAAACTGGGAACCTCTGTCAGAAACGATATTCTCTGGAATGCCATGTAAACGAACCACATGCTGGAAAAACAATGGCACCAAATCAGAGGAGGAAGGCAATTTAGACAAGGGTACCAAATGGACCATCTTAGAGAAGCGATCACAGACCACCCAAATGACTGACATCTTTTGAGAGGCGGGAAGATCTGAAATAAAATCCATAGAGATATGTGTCCAAGGCCTCTTCGGGACCGGCAAGGGCAAAAGCAACCCACTGGCACGAGAACAGCAGGGCTTAGCCCGAGCACAAATCCCACAGGACTGCACAAAAGTACGCACATCCCGCGACAGAGATGGCCACCAGAAGGATCTAGCCACTAACTCTCTGGTTCCAAAGATTCCAGGATGACCAGCCAACACCGAACAATGAACCTCAGAGATAACTTTATTCGTCCACCTATCAGGGACAAACAGTTTCTCCGCTGGGCAACGATCAGGTTTATTAGACTGAAATTTTTGCAGCACCCGCCGCAAATCAGGGGAGATGACAGACACAATTACTCCCTCTTTGAGGATACCCGCCGGCTCAGATAAACCCGGAAAGTCGGGCACAAAACTCCTAGACAGAGCATCCGCCTTCACATTTTTAGAGCCCGGAAGGTATGAAATCACAAAGTCAAAACGGGCAAAAAACAACGACCAACGAGCTTGTCTAGGATTCAACCGCTTGGTGGACTCGAGATAAGTCAAGTTCTTATGATCAGTCAAGACCACCACGCGATGCTTAGCTCCTTCAAGCCAATGACGCCACTCCTCGAATGCCCACTTCATGGCCAGCAACTCTCGATTGCCCACATCATAATTACGCTCAGCAGGCGAAAACTTCCTGGAAAAGAAGGCGCATGGTTTCATCACCGAGCAATCAGAACTTCTCTGCGACAAAACAGCCCCTGCTCCAATCTCAGAAGCATCAACCTCGACCTGGAACGGAAGCGAAACATCTACATAGTAACATACATAGTTAGTAAGGCCGAAAAAAGACATTTGTCCATCCAGTTCAGCCTATATTCCATCATAATAAATCCCCAGATCTACGTCCTTCTACAGAACCTATTAATTGTATGATACAATATTGTTCTGCTCCAGGAAGACATCCAGGCCTCTCTTGAACCCCTCGACTGAGTTCGCCATCACCACCTCCTCAGGCAAGCAATTCCAGATTCTCACTGCCCTAACAGTAAAGAATCCTCTTCTATGTTGGTGGAGGGCAGCACGGTGGCGCAGTGGTTAGCACAGCAGCCTTGCAGCGCTGGCGTCCTGGGTTCTAATCCCACCCAGGACAACATCTGCAAAGAGTTTGTATGTTCTCTCCGTGTTTGCGTGGGTTTCCTCCGGGTTCTCCGGTTTCCTCCCACATTCCAAAGACATACTGATAGGGATTCTAGATTGTGAGCCCCATTGGGGACAGTGATGATAATGTGTGCAAAAACTGTAAAGCGCTGCGGAATATGTTAGCGCTATATAAAAATAAAGATTATTTATTTATTTATTTAAAAACCTTCTCTCCTCCAGACGCAAAGAATGCCCCCTTGTGCCCGTCACCTTCCTTGGTATAAACAGATCCTCAGCGAGATATTTGTATTGTCCCCTTATATACTTATACATGGTTATTAGATCGCCCCTGAGTCGTCTTTTTTCTAGACTAAATAATCCTAATTTAGCTAATCTATCTGGGTATTGTAGTTCTCCCATCCCCTTTATTAATTTTGTTGCCCTCCTTTGTACTCTCTCTAGTTCCATTATATCCTTCCTGAGCACCGGTGCCCAAAACTGGACACAGTACTCCATGTGCGGTCTAACTAGGGATTTGTACAGAGGCAGTATAATGCTCTCATCATGTGTATCCAGACCTCTTTTAATGCACCCCATGATCCTGTTTGCCTTGGCAGCTGCTGCCTGGCACTGGCTGCTCCAGGTAAGTTTATCATTAACTAGGATCCCCAAGTCCTTCTCCCTGTCAGAATTACCCAGTGGTTTCCCGTTCAGTGTGTAATGGTGATATTGATTCCTTCTTCCCATGTGTATAACCTTACATTTATCATTGTTAAACCTCATCTGCCACCTTTCAGCCCAAGTTTCCAACTTATCCAGATCCATCTGTAGCAGAATACTATCTTCTCTTGTATTAACTGCTTTACATAGTTTTGTATCATCTGCAAATATCGATATTTTACTGTGTAAACCTTCTACCAGATCATTAATGAATATGTTCAAGAGAACAGGTCCCAATACTGACCCCTGCGGTACCCCACTGGTCACAGCGACCCAGTTAGAGACTATACCATTTATAACCACCCTCTGCTTTCTATCACTAAGCCAGTTACTAACCCATTTACACACATTTTCCCCCAGACCAAGCATTCTCATTTTGTGTACCAACCTCTTGTGCGGCACGGTATCAAACGCTTTGGAAAAATCGAGATATACCACGTCCAATGACTCACCGTGGTCCAGTCTATAGCTTACCTCTTCATAAAAACTGATTAGATTGGTTTGACAGGAGCGATTTCTCATAAACCCATGCTGATATGGAGTTAAACAGTTATTCTCATTGAGATAATCCAGAATAACATCCCTCAGAAACCCTTCAAATATTTTACCAACAATAGAGGTTAGACTTACTGGCCTATAATTTCCAGGTTCACTTTTAGAGCCCTTTTTGAATATTGGCACCACATTTGCTATGCGCCAGTCCTGCGGAACAGACCCTGTCGCTATAGAGTCACTAAAAATAAGAAATAATGGTTTATCTATTACATTACTTAGTTCTCTTAGTACTCGTGGGTGTATGCCATCCGGACCCGGAGATTTATCTATTTGAATCTTATTTAGCCGGTTTCGCACCTCTTCTTGGGTTAGATTGGTGACTCTTAATATAGGGTTTTCATTGTTTCTTGGGATTTCACCTAGCATTTCATTTTCCACCGTGAATACCGTGGAGAAGAAGGTGTTTAATATGTTAGCTTTTTCCTCGTCATCTACAACCATTCTTTCCTCACTATTTTTTAAGGGGCCTACATTTTCAGTTTTTATTCTTTTACTATTGATATAGTTGAAGAACAGTTTGGGATTAGTTTTACTCTCCTTAGCAATGTGCTTCTCTGTTTCCTTTTTGGCAGCTTTAATTAGTTTTTTAGATAAAGTATTTTTCTCCCTATAGTTTTTTAGAGCTTCAATGGTGCCATCCTGCTTTAGTAGTGCAAATGCTTTCTTTTTACTGTTAATTGCCTGTCTTACTTCTTTGTTTAGCCACATTGGGTTTTTCCTATTTCTAGTCCTTTTATTCCCACAAGGTATAAACCGCTTACACTGCCTATTTAGGATGTTCTTAAACATTTCCCATTTATTATCTGTATTCTCATTTCTGAGGATATTGTCCCAGTCTACCAGATTAAGGGCATCTCTAAGCTGTTCAAACTTTGCCTTCCTAAAGTTCAATGTTTTTGTGACTCCCTGACAAGTCCCCCTAGTGAAAGACAGGTGAAACTGCACAATATTGTGGTCGCTATTTCCTAAATGCCCAACCACCTGAAGATTTGTTATTCTGTCAGGTCTATTAGATAGTATTAGGTCTAAAAGTGCTGCTCCTCTGGTTGGATTCTGCACCAATTGTGAAAGATAATTTTTCTTGGTTATTAGCAGAAACCTGTTGCCTTTATGGGTTTCACAGGTTTCTGTTTCCCAGTTAATATCCGGGTAGTTAAAGTCCCCCATAACCAGGACCTCATTATGGGTTGCAGCTTCATCTTTCTGCTTTAGAAGTAGACTTTCCATGCTTTCTGTTATATTTGGGGGTTTGTAACAGACCCCAATGAGAATTTTGTTACCATTTTTCCCTCCATGAATTTCAACCCATATGGACTCGACATCCTCATTCCCTTCGCTAATATCCTCCCTTAAAGTGGATTTTAGACAAGACTTTACATAGAGACAAACCCCTCCTCCTCTCCGATTTTTACGATCCTTTCTAAACAGACTGTAACCCTGTAAGTTAACTGCCCAGTCATAGCTTTCATCTAACCATGTCTCGGTTATTCCCACTATGTCAAAGTTACCTGTAGATATTTCTGCTTCTAGTTCTTCCATCTTGTTTGTCAGGCTTCTGGCGTTTGCGAGCATGCAGTTTAGAGGATTTTGTTTTGTTCCAATCTCCTCACTGTGGATTGTTTTAGAAATGTTCTTACCTCCCTTCTGAGTATGTTTTCCTGGGTCGTCTTTGTTCGAGTCTAATGTTTTTTTTCCCGTCCCCTCTTCTTCTAGTTTAACGCCCTCCTGATGAGTGTAGCGAGTCTTCTGGCGAATGTGTGTTTCCCAGGTTTGTTGAGGTGTAGTCCGTCTCTGGCGAGGAGTCCATCAT
Source organism: Ranitomeya imitator (assembly GCF_032444005.1). Lineage (NCBI taxonomy): Eukaryota > Metazoa > Chordata > Amphibia > Anura > Dendrobatidae > Ranitomeya > Ranitomeya imitator. The sequence continues at coordinate 318,158,886 of NC_091284.1, forward strand.
ACCAGTAATTCACACCGTGGTCCAGGAATCCAAATCCTTGTTGTCTGCACCATCGTCTTAGCCAGTTGTTTGCATCAAGGATCCTGTTCCATCTCCTGGTGCCATGCCCATCTACTGGAAGGATAGAAGAAAAAACTACCTGTGCATCCAGTTCCTTTACTTTCTTCCCCAACTCTTCAAAGTCCTTGCAGATTGTCGGTAGGTCCTTCCTTGCCGTGTCATTGGTGCCAACATGTATCAGAAGAAATGGGTGGACGTCCTTGGAGCTGAAGAGCTTTGGTATCCTATCGGTCACATCCTTGATCATCGCACCTGGAAGGCAGCATACTTCTCTTGCAGTTATGTCCGGTCTGCAGATGGCTGCTTCTGTGCCTCTCAGTAGTGAGTCTCCCACCACCACCACTCTTCGTTGCTTCTTGGCTGTACTTTTTGCTGTCACTTGTTGCTGTGTGCCCTTTTCTTTTTTGCTTGCTGGTATTGCTTCATTCTTAGGTGTGCCATCTTCATCCTCTACAAAGATTTGATATCGGTTCTTCAGTTGTGTGGTTGGTGATTTCTCCATGGTCTTCTTGCTTCTTTTGGTCACATGCTTCCTCTCATCTGCTTTTGGAGGTTCTCTGACACTTTTTGCACCTTCTGTGACCAGTAGAGATGCTTCTGTTCTGTCTAGAAAGTCTTCATTCTCTTTGATGAGTTTCAAAGTTGCTATTCTTTCTTCCAGACCCCGCACCTTTTCTTCTAAAAGGGCCACTAGTCTACACTTCTGACAGGTGAAATTGGATTCTTCTTCTGGTCGATCTGTGAATATGTAGCACATGCTGCAGCTCACCATGTAGGTTGTCACATCTGCCATGTTGCTCCTAGATCCTGCTGACTTGCTGTGTGTTTTCCTTCTTGTGTAATCTACTCAGCCAAGCTCTCTTGCAATAATGTCCTACAGGCAAAAATTCTTACGGCGCGCGGTTTGGTGATGCTTTCGAAGCAGCTGGTCCCGGCTGTACCCAACGATCTTCTAGCTTAGGGAGACTTCGCTTCTCCCAGAAGGCACCTGGAATATGCAAATTAGCCTCCTGAAGCTTGAATCCCTGGTTTGGTGATGCTTTCGAAGCAGCTGGTCCCGGCTGTACCCAACGATCTTCTAGCTTAGGGAGACTTCGCTTCTCCCAGAAGGCACCTGGAATATGCAAATTAGCCTCCTGAAGCTTGAATCCCTGGTTTGGTGATGCTTTCGAAGCAGCTGGTCCCGGCTGTACCCAACGATCTTCTAGCTTAGGGAGACTTCGCTTCTCCCAGAAGGCACCTGGAATATGCAAATTAGCCTCCTGAAGCTTGAATCCCTGGTCTGGTGATGCTTTCGAAGCAGCTGGTCCCGGCTGTACCCAACGATCTTCTAGCTTAGGGAGACTTCGCTTCTCCCAGAAGGCACCTGGAATATGCAAATTAGCCTCCTGAAGCTTGAATCCCTGGTTTGGTGATGCTTTCGAAGCAGCTGGTCCCGGCTGTACCCAACGATCTTCTAGCTTAGGGAGACTTCGCTTCTCCCAGAAGGCACCTGGAATATGCAAATTAGCCTCCTGAAGCTTGAATCCCTGGTTTGGTGATGCTTTCGAAGCAGCTGGTCCCGGCTGTACCCAACGATCTTCTAGCTTAGGGAGACTTCGCTTCTCCCAGAAGGCACCTGGAATATGCAAATTAGCCTCCTGAAGCTTGAATCCCTGGTTTTGACACAACACAGGGGCAGAAGAAAAACAACGCTTCAACTCTTGAAAAGCTTCCACCGCAGAAGACCAATTGACCAAATCAGCACCTTTCTTGGTCAAATCGGTCAATGGTTTAGCAATACTAGAAAAATTGCAGATGAAGCGACGATAAAAATTAGCAAAGCCCAGGAACTTTTGCAGACTTTTCAGAGATGTCGGCTGAGTCCAATTATGGATGGCTTGGACCTTAACAGGATCCATCTCGATAGTAGAAGGGGAAAAGATGAACCCCAAAAATGAAACCTTCTGAACACCAAAGAGACACTTTGATCCCTTCACAAACAAAGAATTAGCACGCAGGACCTGAAACACCGTTCTGACCTGCTTCACATGAGACTCCCAATCATCCGAGAAGATCAAAATGTCATCTAAGTACACAATCAGGAATTTATCCAGGTACTCTCGGAAGATGTCATGCATAAAGGACTGAAACACTGATGGAGCATTGGCTAGTCCGAATGGCATTACTAGATACTCAAAATGGCCCTCGGGCGTATTAAATGCAGTTTTCCACTCATCGCCTCGCTTAATACGCACAAGCTTATACGCACCACGAAGATCTATCTTAGTGAACCAACTAGCCCCCTTAATCCGAGCAAACAAATCAGATAACAATGGCAAGGGGTACTGAAATTTAACCGTGATCTTATTTAGAAGGCGGTAATCTATACAAGGTCTCAGTGAACCATCCTTCTTGGCTACAAAAAAGAACCCTGCTCCCAATGGCGACGATGACGGGCGAATATGCCCCTTCTCCAAAGACTCCTTCACATAACTCCGCATAGCGGCGTGCTCAGGCACAGATAAATTAAACAGTCGACCTTTAGGGAATTTACTACCAGGAATCAAATCGATAGCACAATCACAATCCCTATGCGGAGGTAGGGTATCGGACTTGGGCTCATCAAATAAATCCCGGTAATCAGACAAGAACTCAGGAACCTCAGAAGGGGTGGATGACGAAATAGTCAGAAATGGGACATCACCATGTACCCCCTGACAACCCCAGCTGGACACAGACATGGATTTCCAATCTAAAACTGGATTATGGACTTGTAGCCATGGCAACCCCAACACGACCACATCATGCAGATTATGCAACACCAGAAAGCGAATAACCTCCTGATGTGCAGGAGCCATGCACATGGTCAGCTGGGTCCAGTACTGAGGCTTATTCTTGGCCAAAGGCGTAGCATCAATTCCTCTCAATGGAATAGGACACTGCAAGGGCTCCAAGAAAAACCCACAACGCCTAGCATACTTCAAGTCCATCAAATTCAGAGCAGCGCCTGAGTCCACAAATGCCATGACAGAATACGATGACAAAGAGCAGATCAAGGTAACAGACAGAAGAAATTTTGACTGTACCATACCAATGGTGGCAGATCTAGCGAACCGCTTAGTGCGCTTAGGACAATCAGAGATAGCATGAGTGGAATCACCACAGTAGAAACACAGCCCATTCAGACGTCTGTGTTCTTGCCGTTCAACTCTGGTCAAAGTCCTATCGCACTGCATAGGCTCAGGTTTAAGCTCAGGTAATACCGCCAAATGGTGCACAGATTTACGCTCGCGCAAGCGTCGACCGATCTGAATGGCCAAAGACATAGACTCATTCAGACCAGCAGGCATAGGAAATCCCACCATGACATCCTTAACCCCTCTGTGACCTTAGACGTACTATCCCGTCGAGGTGCCCTGGGCTTATCTGACCCTGGACGGGATAGTACGTCATAGCCGATCGGCCGCGCTCACGGGGGGAGCGCGGCCGATCGCGGCCGGGTGTCAGCTGCTTATCGCAGCTGACATCCGGCACTATGTGCCAGGAGCGGTCACGGACCGCCCCCGGCACATTAACCCCTGGCACACCGCGATCAAAGATGATCGCGATGTGCCGGCGGTGCAGGGAAGCACCGCGCAGGGAGGGGGCTCCCTGCGGGCTTCCCTGAGCCCCCCGCAGCAACGCGATGTGATCGCGTTGCTGCGAGGGTCTCCTCACCTCCCTCCCTGCTCGAGCCCCGGATCCAAGATGGCCGCGGATCCGGGTCCTGCAGGGAGGGAGGTGGCTTCACAGAGCCTGCTCAGAGCAGGCACTGTGAAGGCTGCAGCGCTGCATGTCAGATCAGTGATCTGACAGAGTGCTGTGCAAACTGTCAGATCACTGATCTGTGATGTCCCCCCCTGGGACAAAGTAAAAAAGTAAAAAAAAAATTTTCCAAATGTGTAAAAAAAAATAAAAAAAAATATTCCAAAATAATGAAAAAAAAAAAAAAATATTATTCCCATAAATACATTTCTTCATCTAAATAAAAAAAAAAAAACAATAAAAGTACACATATTTAGTATCGCCGCGTCCGTAACGACCCGACCTATAAAACTGTCCCACTAGTTAACCCCTTCAGTAAACACCGTAAGAAAAAAAAAAAAAAACGAGGCAAAAAACAACGCTTTATTATCATACCGCCGAACAAAAAGTGGAATAACACGCGATCAAAAGGACAGATATAAATAACCATGGTACCGCTGAAAGCGTCATATTGTCCCGCAAAAAAAGAGCCGCCATACAGCATCATCAGCAAAAAAATAAAAAAGTTATAGTCCTGAGAATAAAGCGATGCAAAAATAATTATTTTTTCTGTAAAATAGTTTTTATCGTATAAAAGCACCAAACCATAAAAAAAATGATATAAATGAGGTATCGCTGTAATCGTACTGACCCGAAGAATAAAACTGATTTATCAATTTTACCAAACGCGGAACGGTATAAACGCCTCCCCCAATAGAAATTCATGAATAGCTGGCTTTTGGTCATTCTTCCTCACAAAAATCGGAATAAAAAGCGATAAAAAAATGTCACGTGCCCAAAAATGTTTTCAATAAAAACGTCAACTCGTCCCGCAAAAAACAAGACCTCACATGACTATGTGGACCAAAATATGGAAAAATTATAGCTCTCAAAATGTGGTATTGCAAAAAATATTTTTTGCAATAAAAAGGGTCTTTCAGTGTGTGACGGCTGCCAATCATAAAAATCCGCTAAAAAACTCGCTATAAAAGTAAATCAAACCCCCCTTCATCACCCCCTTAGTTAGAGAAAAATTAAAAAAAATGTATTTATTTCCATTTTCCCATTAGGGCTAGGGTTAGGGCTAGGGTTAGGGCTAGGGCTAGGGTTAGGGCTAGGGTTAGGGCTAGGGTTAGGACTAGGGCTAGGGTTAGGGCTAGGGTTAGGGCTAGGGCTAGGGTTAGGGTTAGGGCTAGGGTTAGGGCTAGGGTTAGGGCTAGGGTTAGGGTTAGGGTTAGGGCTAGGGTTAGGGCTAGGGTTAGGGCTAGGGTTAGGGTTAGGGCTAGGGTTAGGGCTAGGGTTAGGGCTAGGGTTAGGGTTGGGGCTACAGTTAGGGTTGGGGCTAAAGTTAGGGTTAGGGTTTAGATTACATTTACAGTTGGGAATAGGGTTGGGATTAGGGTTAGGGGTGTGTCAGGGTTAGAGGTGTGGTTAGGGTTACCGTTGGAATTAGGGTTAGGGGTGTGTTTAGATTAGGGTTTCAGTTATAATTGGGGGGTTTCCACTGTTTCGGCACATCAGGGGCTCTCCAAACACGACATGGCATCCGATCTCAATTCCAGCCAATTCTGCGTTGAAAAAGTAAAACAGTGCTCCTTCCCTTCCGAGCTCTCCTGTGTGCCCAAACAGGGGTTTACCCCAACATATGGGGTATCAGCGTACTCAGGACAAATTGGACAACAACTTTTGTGGACCAATTTCTCCTGTTACCCTTGGGAAAATACAAAACTGGGGGCTAAAAAATAATTTTTGTGGGAAAACAAAAAGATTTTTTATTTTCACGGCTCTGCGTTATAAACTGTAGTGAAACACTTGGGGGTTCAAAGTTCTCACAACACATCTAGATAAGTTCATTGAGGGGTCTAGTTTCCAATATGGGGTCACTTGTGGGGGGTTTCTACTGTTTAGGTACATTAGGGGCTCTGCAAACGCAATGTGACGCCTGCAGACCAATCCATCTAAGTCTGCATTCCAAATGATGCTCCTTCCCTTCCGAGCCCTCCCATGCGCCCAAACGGTGGTTCCCCCCCACATATCGGGTATCAGCGTACTCAGGACAAATTGGACAACAACATTTAGGGTCCAATTTCTCCTGCTAACCTTGGAAAAATACAAAACTGGGGCTAAAATATAATTTTTGTGGAAAAAAAAATATTTTTTATTTGCATGGCTCTGCGTTATAAACTGTAGTGAAATACTTGGGGGTTCAAAGCTCTCACAACACATCAAGATGAGTTCCTTAGGGGGTCTACTTTCCAAAATGGTGTCACTTGTGGGGGGTTTCTACTGTTTAGGTACATTAGGGGCTCTGCAAACGCAATGTGACGCCTGCAGACCATTCCATCTAAGTCTGCATTCCAAATGGCGCTCCTTCCCTTCCGAACCCTCCCATGCGCCCAAACGGTGGTTCCCCCCCACATATGGGGTATCAGCGTACTCAGGACAAATTGGACAACAACTTTTGGGGTCCAATTTCTCCTGTTACCCTAGGGAAAATACAAAACTGGGGGCTAAAAAATAATTTTTGTGGGAAAAAAATTTTGTTTTATTTTTATGGCTCTGCATTATAAACTTCTGTGAAGCCCTTGGTGGGTCAAAGTGCTCACCACACATCCAGATAAGTTCCTTAGGGGGTCTACTTTCCAAAATGGTGTCACTTGTGGGGGGTTTCAATGTTTAGGCACATCAGTGGCTCTCCAAACGCAACATGGCGTCCCATCTCAATTCCTGTCAATTTTGCATTGAAAAGTCAAACGGCGCTCCTTCCCTTCCGAGCTCTCCCATGCGCCCAAACAGTGGTTTACTGCCACATATGGGGTATCAGCGTACTCGGGACAAATTGGACAACAACTTTTGAGGTCCAATTTCTTCTCTTACCCTTGGAAAAATAAAAAATTGGGGGCAAAAATATAATTTTTGTGAAAAAATATGATTTTTTATTTTTACGGTTCTGCATTATAAACTTCTGTGAAGCACTTGGTGGGTCAAAGTGCTCACCACACCTCTAGATAAGTTCCTTAGGGGGTCTACTTTCCAAAATGGTGTCACTTGTGGGGGGTTTCAATGTTTAGGCACATCAGTGGCTCTCCAAACGCAACATGGCGTCCCATCTCAATTTCTGTCAATTTTGCATTGAAAAGTCAAACTGCGCTCCTTCCCTTCCGAGCTCTCCCATGCGCCCAAACAGTGGTTTACTGCCACATATGGGGTATCAGCGTACTCAGGACAAATTGGACAACTTTTGAGGTCCAATTTCTTCTCTTACCCTTGGAAAAATAAAAAATTGGGGGCAAAAATATAATTTTTGTGAAAAAATATGATTTTTTATTTTTACGGTTCTGCATTATAAACTTCTGTGAAGCACTTGGTGGGTCAAAGTGCTCACCACACATCCAGATAAGTTCCTTAGGGGGTCTACTTTCCAAAATGGTGTCACTTGTGGGGGGTTTCAATGTTTAGGCACATCAGTGGCTCTCCAAACGCAACATGGCGTCCCATCTCAATTCCTGTCAATTTTGCATTGAAAAGTCAAATAGCGCTCCTTCCCTTCCGAGCTCTCCCATGCGCCCAAACAGTGGTTTACTGCCACATATGGGGTATCAGCGTACTCAGGACAAATTGGACAACAACTTTTTGGGTCCAATTTCTCCTGTTACCCTTGGTAAAATAAAACAAATTGGAGCTGAAGTAAATTTTTTGTGTAAAAAAGTTAAATGTTCATTTTTATTTAAACATTCCAAAAATTCCTATTAAACACCTGAAGGGTTAATAAACTTCTTGAATGTGGTTTTGAGCACCTTGAGGGGTGCAGTTTTTAGAATGGTGTCACACTTGGGCATTTTCTATCATATAGACCCCTCAAAATGACTTCAAATGAGACGTGGTCCCTTAAATAAAATGGTGTTGTAAAAATGAGAAATTGCTGGTCGACTTTTAACCCTTATAACTCCCTAACAAAAAAAAAATTGGTTCCAAAATTATGCTGATGTAAAGGAGACATGTGGGAAATGTTACTTATTAAGTATTTTGTGTGACATATCTCTGTGATTTAATTGCATAAAAATTCAAAGTTTGAAAATTGCGAAATTTTCAAAATTTTCGCCAAATTTCCGTTTTTTTCACAAATAAACGCAGGTACTATCAAAGAAATTTTACCACTATCATGAAGTACAATATGTCACGAGAAAACAATGTCAGAATCACCAGGATCCGTTGAAGCGTTTCGGAGTTATAACCTCATAAAGGGACAGTGGTCAGAATTGTAAAAATTGGCCCGGTCATTAACGTGCAAACCACCCTTGGGGGTAAAGGGGTTAAGGGCTTCAGAGAGACCTTTTCTGAAAATAGCTGCGAGCGCACCTTCATTCCACTGAGTGAGTACGGACCACTTTCTAAATTTCTGACAATATACCTCTATTTCATCCTGACCCTGACACAGAGCCAGCAAATTCTTCTCTGCTTGATCCACAGAGTTAGGCTCATCGTACAGCAATCCGAGCGCCAGGAAAAATGCATCGATATTACTTAATGCAGGATCCCCTGGCGCAAGGGAAAATGCCCAGTCCTGAGGATCGCCACGCAAAAAAGAAATAACGATCCTAACTTGTTGAACTGGGTCACCAGAGGAGCGAGGTTTCAAAGCCAGAAATAGTTTACAATTATTTTTGAAACTCAGAAATTTAGTTCTATCTCCAAAAAACAAATCAGGAATAGGGATTCTCGGTTCTAACATAGAATTCTGAACCACAAAGTCTTGAATACTTTGTACTCTTGCCGTGAGCTGATCCACACATGAAGACAGACCTTTAATGTCCATTGCTACACCTGTGTCCTGAACCACCCAAATGTCTAGGGGGAAAAAAAAGGCAAAACACAGTGCAAAGAAAAAAAAATGGTCTCAGAACTTCTTTTTTCCCTCTATTGAGAATCATTAGTACTTTCGGCCTCCAGTACTGTTATGAAAGGTAATTCAGTACCACAATGGACATAGAGGTCAGCGCACATACAGTGACCTGGCAATAACCCAAAAAACAAGAACGAGCTCTGAGACGTGGGAACTCTGTTGACCGCAATCCCTAATCCTCTCCAACCACACTAAAGGCAGCCGTGGATTGCGCCTAACGCTGCCTATGCAACTCGGCACGGCCTGAGAAACTAGCTAGCCTGAAGATCGAAAATAAGCCTACCTTGCCTCAGAGAAATTCCCCAAAGGAAAAGGCAGCCCCCACATATAATGACTGTGAGTAAAGATGAAAAGACAAACGTAGAGATGAAATAGATTTAGCAAAGCGAGGCCCAACTTTCTGAACAGAGCGAGGATAGGAAATGTAACTTTGCGGTCAACACAAAACCCTACAAAAACCACGCAAAGGGGGCAAAAAGACCCTCCGTACCGAACTAACGGCACGGAGGTACACCCTCTGCGTCCCAGAGCTTCCAGCAAGCAGTAAAAAACAAATTGACAAGCTGGACAGAAAAAAACAGCAAACAAATAGCAAAGAGGAACTTAGCTATGCAGAGCAGCAGGCCACAGGAACGATCCAGGAGGAAACAGGTCCAATACTAGAACATTGACTGGAGGCCAGGATCAAAGCACTAGGTGGAGTTAAATAGAGAAGCCCCTAACGACTTCACCACATCACCTGAGGAAGGAAACTCAGAAGCCGCAGTACCACTTTCCTCCACCAACGGAAGCTCACAGAGAGAACCAGCCGAAGTACCACTTGTGACCACAGGAGGGAGCTCTGCCACAGAATTCACAACAGAGCTCCCCCACAATTGACACCATTTTGGAAACTAGACCCCCCAAGGAACTTATCTACATGCATATTGAGCATTTTAAACCCCCAGGTGCTTCACAGAAGTTTATAACGCAGAGCCATGAAAATAAAAAAAAATTTCTTTCCTCAAAAATGATTTTTTAGCCTGGAATTTCCTATTTTGCCAAAGGTAATAGGAGAAATTGGACGCCAAATGGTGTTGTCCAGTTTGTCCTGCGTACGATGATATCCCATATGTGGGGGTAAACCACTGTTTGGGTGCATGGCAGGGCTCGGAAGGGAAGGCACGCCATTTGGCTTTTTAAATGGAAAATTAGCTCCAATCATTAGCGGACACCATGTCACGTTTGGAGAGCACCTGTGTGCCTAAACATTGGAGATCTCCTACAAACTACCCCATTCTGGAAACTAGACCCCCAAAGGAACTAATCTAGATGTGTGGTGAGCACTTTAAACCCCCAAGTGCTTCACAGAAGTTTATAACGCAGAGCCATGAAAATAAAAAATAAAAAATTTCTCAAAAATGATATTTTAGCCCGCAATTTTTTATTTTCCCAAGGGTAACAGGAGAAATTTGACCCCAAAAGTTGTTGTCCAGTTTCTCCTGAGTACGTTGATAACCCATATGTGGGGGTAAACCACTGTTTGGGCACATGCCGGGGCTCGGAAGTGAAAAAGTGACGTTTTGAAATGCAGACTTTGATGGAATGCTCTGCGGGCGTCACATTGCGTTTGCAGAGCCCCTGATGTGGCTAAACAGTAGAAACCCCCCACAAGTGACCCCATTTTGGAAACTAGACCCCGAAAGGAACTTATCTAGATGTGTGGTGAGCACTTTGAACCCCCAAGTGCTTCACAGAAATTTATAATGCAGAGCCGTGAAAATAATAAATATGTTTTCTTTCCTCAAAAATAATTTTTTAGCCCAGAATTTTGTAATTTTCCTAAGGGTATCAGGAGAAATTTGACCCCAGTATTTGTTGTCCAGTTTCTCCTGAGTACGGTGATACCCCATATGTGGGGGTAAACTACTGTTTGGGCACATGCCGGGGCTCGGAATTGAAGTAGTGACGTTTTGAAATGCAGACTTTGATGAAATGCTCTGCGGGCGTCACGTTGCGTTTGCAGAGCCCCTGATGTCGCTAAACAGTAGAAACCCCCAAGTGACCCCATTTTGGAAACTAGACCCCAAAAGGAACTTATCTAGATGTTTGGTGAGCACTTTGAACCCCCAAGTGATTCACAGAAGTTTATAACGCAGAGCTGTGAAAATAAATACATTTTCTTTCCTCAACAATATTTTTTTAGCCCAGAATTTTTTATTTTCCCAAGGGTTACAGGAGAAATTGGACCCCAATAGTTGTTGCTGAGTTTGTCCTGAGTACGCTGATACCCCATGTGTGGGGGTAAACCACTGTTTGGGCACACGTCAGGGCTCAGAAGTGAAGTAGTGACTTTTGAAATGCAGACTTTGATGGAATGGTCTGCGGGCGTCACGTTGCGTTTGCAGAGCCCCTGGTGTGCCTAAACAGTAGAAACCCCCCACATGTGACCCCATTTTGGAAACTAGACCCCCCAAGGAACTTATCTAGATATGTGGTGAGCACTTTGAACCCCCAAGTGCTTCACAGACGTTTACAACGCAGAGCCGTGAAAATAAAAAATCATTTTTCTTTCCTCAAAAATGATGTTTTAGCAAGCAATTTTTTATTTTCACAAGGGTAAGAGGAGAAATTGGACCCCAGTAATTGTTGCGCAGTTTGTCCTGAGTATGCTGGTACCCCATATGTGGGGGTAAACCACTGTTTGGGCACATGTCAGGACTCGGAAGTGAGGGAGCACCATTTGACTTTTTGAATACAAGATTGGCTGGAATCAATGGTGGCGCCATGTTGCGTTTGGAGACCCCTGATGTGCCTAAACAGTGGAAACCCCTCAATTCTAACTCCAACACTAACCTCAACACACCCCTAACCCTAACTGTAGCCATAACCTTAATCACAACCCTAACCACAACCCTAATTCCAATTCTAACCCTAAGGCTGTGTGCCCACGTTGCGGATTCGTGAGATTTTTCAGCACCATTTTTGAAAAATCCGCAGGTAAAAGGCACTGCGGATTTCCAGTGTTTTTTGTGTGGATTTCACCTGCGGATTCCTGTTGACGAACAGGTGTAAAACGCTGCGGAATCCGCACAAAGAATTGACATGCTGCGGAAAATACAACGCAGCGTTTCTGCGCGGTATTTTCCACACCATGGGCACAGTGGATTTGGTTTTCCATAGGTTTACTTGGTACTGTAAACCTGATGGAACACTGCTGCGAATCCGCAGCGGGCAAAGCGCTGCGGATCCGCAGCCAAATCCGCACCGTGTGCACATAGCCTAATTCTAAAGGTATGTGCACACGCTGCAGAAAACGCTGCGGATCCGCAGCAGTTTCCCATGAGTTTACAGTTCAATGTAAACCTATGGGAAACAAAAATTGCTGTACACATGCTGCACAAAAACTGCATGGAAACGCAGCGGTTTACATTCCGCAGCATGTCACTTCTTTCTGCGGATTCCGCAGCGGTTTTACAACTGCTCCAATAGAAAATCGCAATTGTAAAACCGCAGTGAATGCGCAGAAAAACCGCGGTAAATCCGCGATAAATCCGCAGGGGTTTAGCACTGCGGATTTATCAAATCCGCTGCAGAAAAATCCGCAGAGGACCAGAATACGTGTGCACATACCCTAACCCTAGTTCTAACAACCAACCTTAGTGGAAAAAAAAAAAATTCTTTATTTTATTATTGTCCCTACCTATGGGGGTGATAAAAAAATAGTAAGTGACCCCCCCCTTTATTTTGATCACTGTGATAGGTTTTATCACAGTGATCAAAATGTTTTATCACAGTGATCAAAATGTACATGGAACGAATCTGCCGGCCGGCAGATTCGGCGGGCGCACTGCGCATGCGACCGCCATTTTGGAAGATGGTGGCGCCCATGGAGAAGACGGATCGGTAAGTATGATGAGGTGCGGGGGAGCACGGGGGGGTGGATCGGACCGTGGGGGGGTGGATCGGAGCACGGGGGTGGATCGGAGCACGGGGGTGGATCGGAGCATGGGGGGGTGGATCGGAGCACAGGGGGTGGTGTTGTGAATTCTGCTTTTGGGCTCCCTCCGGTGGTTGTAGGTGGTAATGCAGTTGTCCCTGGGCTGCAGTCCTGGACAGGTGTATCTGCTGATTGCAATTCTGACTGGGGTATTTAGGTTTGCAGGACTCATTAGTCCTTGCCAGTTGTCAATGTTTGTTTGGGAGGTGTTGGACCTCTGTCTGGCTTCTCCTGCTTAGCTGCCAATTCAGCAAAGATAAGTGTCTGTTTCTTTTTCCATGGCACACATGCTGTGTGCTTGTTTTTTGATTGTATTCCTGCTCTGAGTGTAGGATTCTCTGGAGTTGCAGATATACGTTCCACGTCTTTAGTTAGATGGAGGAATTTTTGTATAATCTGCTGTGGATATTTTTGGAAGGGTTTTAATACTGACCGCACAGTACTCTGTCCTATCCTTTCCTATTTTAGCTAGAGTGGCCTCTTGTGCTAAATCCTGTTTTCTGCCTGTGTGTCTTTCCTCTCCTACTCACAGCCAATATTTGTGGGGGGCTGCCTATCCTTTGGGGTTCTGCTCTGAGGCAAAGTAGAATTCCTATTTCCATCTATAGGGGTATTTAGTCCTCTGGCTGTGATGAGGTGTCTAGGGTTTGTTAGGTACACCCCACAGCTACTTCTAGTTGCGGTGTTAAGATCAGGATTTGCGGTCAGTACAGTTACCACCTACTCCAGTGAAAGTTTTCATGCTCCTCCAAGGTCACCGGATCGTAACAGTACAACTGACCTATAATGAGTTAAATGCATCTCAGAAGAAGGGAAGAAAGGTGTTGAGCCATTTTTTTTTCTTCAGTCTGCTTTGTCTCTCTTCCCTCTTTATCTCTGGGTGGCTGAGGAGTCTTGTGCTAGCATGGATGTCGAGGAATTAGCTTCTCGTGTAGACCAGCTTGCTGCTAGGGTACAGGGTATTTCTGATTATATTGTTCAGACTCCTGTTTTAGAACCGAATATTCCTACTCCTGATTTGTTTTTTGGTGACAGGTCCAAATTTTTGAGTTTTAAAAACAACTGTAAACTGTTTTTGCTTTGAGACCTCGATCCTCCGGTGATTCCATTCAGCAGGTTAAAATCGTCATCTCCCTGCTGCGTGGCGATCCGCAGGATTGGGCGTTTTCCCTGGAATCTGGGAATCCGGCTTTGCTTAATGTAGACTCCTTTTTTCAGGCTTTAGGATTATTATATGATGAACTTAATTCTGTGGATCATGCTGAGAAGACCTTGTTGGCCCTGTCTCAGGGTCAAGAGGTGGCAGAATTGTATTGTCAGAAATTCAGAAAATGGTCTGTGTTGACTAAATGGAATAATGATGCTTTGGCGGCAATTTTCAGAAAGGGTCTTTCTGAATCCATTAATGATGTTATGGTGGGGTTTCCCACGCCTTCCGGTCTGAGTGATTCTATGTCTCTGGCCATTCAGATTGACCGGCGCCTGCGGGAGCGCAGAACTGTGCGCGCTGTGGCGTTGTCCTCAGAGCAGATTCCTGAGCCAATGCAGTGTGATAGGATTCTGTCTAGAACGGAACGACAAGGATTCAGACGTCAGAATAGGTTGTGTTACTATTGTGGCGATGCTTCTCGTGTCATTTCAGTCTGCCCTAAGCGGACAAAGAGGATCGCTAGTTCATTTACCATCAGTACTGTACAACCTAAATTTCTGTTATCTGTGTCCTTGATCTGCTCATTGTCATCATTTTCTGTCATGGCGTTTGTGGATTCAGGCGCTGCCTTGAACTTAATGAACTTTGGGTTTGCCAGGCGTTGAGGTTTTCCCTTGCAGCCTTTGCAGAACCCTATTCCTTTAAGGGGCATTGATGCTACACCCTTGGCTAAAAATAAGCCCCAGTTTTGGACACAGGTGACCATGCGCATGGCGCCAGCCCATCAGGAAGATTGTCGATTTCTGGTGTTGCATAATTTGCATGATGCGATCGTGCTGGGTTTTCCGTGGTTGCAGGTACATAATCCTGTGTTGGATTGGAAGACCATGTCTGTGACTAGTTGGGGTTGTCAGGGGGTTCATAATGATGTTCCTTTAATGTCAATATCCTCTTCTTCCTCTTCTAAATTCCAGAGTTTTTGTCTGATTTTCAGGATGTATTCGATGAGCCCAAGTCCAGTTTCCTTCCACCGCACAGGGACTGCGATTGTGCTATTGACTTGATTCCAGGCTGTAAGTTTGTTTCCTAAGGGTCGACTTTTCAACCTGTCTGTGCCTGAACATACCGCCATGCGGAGCTATATTAAGGAGTCTTTGGAGAAAGGGCATATTCGGCCATCTTCTTCACCATTGGGAGCGGGGTTCTTTTTTGTTGCTAAAAAAGATGGCTCCTTGAGACCCTGTATTGATTATCGCCTCTTGAATAAAATCACGGTCAAGTTTCAATACCCTTTACCTTTGCTTACCGATTTGTTTGCTAGGATTAAGGGAGCTAGTTGGTTTACGAAGATTGACCTTCGGGGGGCATATAATCTTGTTCGTATTAAGCAGGGTGATGAATGGAAAACTGCGTTTAACATGCCCGCAGGCCATTTTGAATACCTTGTGATGCCATTCGGGCTCACTAATGCTCCATCTGTTTTTCAGTCCTTCATGCATGATATCTTCCGGACTTATATTGATAAGTTCTTGATTGTATATTTGGACGATATTTTGATTTTTTCCGATGATTGGGAGTCTCATGTGGAACAGGTCAGGATGGTATTTCAGATCCTTCGTGACAATGCCCTGTTTGTGAAAGGGTCTAAGTGTCTCTTTGGGGTGCAGAAGGTTTCTTTTTTGGGCTTCATTTTTTCTCCCTCGTCTATAGAGATGGATCCGGTTAAGGTTCAGGCCATTCATGATTGGATTCAGCCCACATCCGTGAAGAGCCTTCAGAAATTTTTGGGTTTTGCAAATTTTTATCGCCGTTTCATTGCTAATTTTTCCAGCATGGTTAAACCCTTGACCGATTTGACGAAGAAAGGCGCTGATCTGGCGAATTCGTCCTCTGCGGCTGTCTCTGGCTTTCAGGAGCTTAAACGTCGATTTACTTCTGCTCCGGTGTTGCGCCAACCGGATTTTTCTCTTCCGTTTCAGGTTGAGGTTGACCCTTCTGAGATTGGGGCAGGGGCTGTTTTGTCTCAGAGGGATCCTGTTGGTTCCTTAATGAAACCATGTGCCTTCTTTTCCCGTAAGTTTTCGCCTGCTGAACGCAATTATGATGTCGGCAATCGGGAGTTGTTGGCTATGAAGTGGGCGTTTGAGGAGTGGCGACTAGGGTTGAGCGAAACGGGTCGAAATTGTTCAAAAGTCGCCGACTTTTGGCAAGGTCGGGTTTCATGAAACCCGACCCGACCCCAGTGGGGGGTCGGCCATGAAGTCGGCGATCTTTTGAATCTGGAATCGGAATTCCGATCCCGATTCCCGATATGTTTAAGATATCGGGAATTGGTATCGGAATTCAGATTAAAGTGTAAAATATAGAATTAAAATAAAAAATATTGCAATACTTACCCTCTGACGCGCCCTGGTACTAACCGGCAGCCTTCCTCCTTCGAATCCGCGCTTCTAGGACCTTGCCGTGACGTCGCGGTGACGTCGCGGCTTGTGATTGGCCGCGCGGCCGCCCATGTGACCGCTCGCGCGGCCAATCACAAGCCGCGACGTCACCCGCGACGTCACCGAAGGTCCTGGAAGGGCTGATTCTTAGGAAGGAAGGCTGTCGGAAGGAAGCAGGGCGCTTCCGAGGGTGAGTATATACCTAATAGGAATATACTCACCCTCGGAAGCGCCCTGCTTCCTTCCGACAGCCTTCCTTCCTAAGAATCAGCCCTTCCAGGACCTTCGGTGACGTCGCGGGTGACGTCGCGGCTTGTGATTGGCCGCGCGAGCGGTCACATGGGCGGCCGCGCGGCCAATCACAAGCCGCGACGTCACCGCGACGTCACGGCAAGGTCCTAGAAGCGCGGATTCGAAGGAGGAAGGCTGCCGGTTAGTACCAGGGCGCGTCAGAGGGTAAGTATTGCAATATTTTTTATTTTAATTCTATATTTTACACTTAAATATGGATCCCAGGGCCTGAAGGAGAGTTTCCGCTCCTTCAGACTCTGGGAACCATGGAAACCCAATGCACTGCATTGGGTTTCGAGTTTCGGCCGACCCCGACTTTTTTATAGGATCGGCCGATTTCACTCGACCCGACTTTTCCAAAAGTCGGGTTTCGTGAAACCCGACCCGATCCTATAAAAGTGAAGGTCGCTCAACCCTAGTGGCGACATTGGCTTGAGGGAGCTAAGCACCGTATTATGGTCTTGACCGATCATAAGAATTTGATTTTCCTCGAGTCTGCCAAACGGCTGAATCCTAGACAGGCTCGATGCTCCTTGTTTTTTCCCCGTTTTGATTTCGTGGTCTCGTACCTTCCGGGTTCTAAGAACATTAAGGCTGATGCCCTCTCTAGGAGTTTTTTGCCTGATTCTCCTGAGGTCTTAGAACCGGTCGGTATTCTGAAAGAAGGGGTGGTCCTTTCTGCCATTTCCCCTGATTTAAGACGGGTTCTTCAGGAATTTCAGGCTGACAAACCTGACCGCTGTCCTGTGGGGAAACTGTTTGTTCCTGACAGATGGACTAGTAGAGTGATTTCTGAGGTTCACTGTTCCGTGTTGGCTGGTCATCCTGGCATTTTTGGTACCAGAGACTTGGTTGGTAGGTCCTTTTGGTGGCCTTCT
This sequence comes from Ranitomeya imitator, assembly GCF_032444005.1. Classification (NCBI taxonomy): domain Eukaryota; kingdom Metazoa; phylum Chordata; class Amphibia; order Anura; family Dendrobatidae; genus Ranitomeya; species Ranitomeya imitator. Next base: position 318,176,353 of record NC_091284.1, read on the forward strand.
TTGTCGCGTGATGTGCGTTCTTTTGTGCAGTCCTGTGGGACTTGTGCACGGGCCAAGACTTGTTGTTCCCGTGCTAGTGGGTTGCTTTTGCCATTGCCGGTCCCTGAGAGGCCCTGGACGCCTATTTCTATGGATTTTATTTCTGATCTTCCGGTTTCCCAGAGGATGTCTGTTATCTGGGTTGTTTGTGACCGGTTCTCTAAGATGGTTCATTTGGTGCCTTTGCCTAAATTGCCTTCCTCTTCGGATTTGGTTCCGTTGTTTTTTCAGCATGTGGTCCGTTTGAATGGTATTCCGGAGAATTTTGTGTCAGACAGAGGTTCCCAGTTTGTTTCTAGGTTTTGGCGGGCCTTTTGTGCTAGGCTGGGCATTGATTTGTCTTTTTCTTCTGCGTTTCATCCTCAGACAAATGGTCAGACCGAGCGAACTAATCAGACTTTGGAGACTTATTTGAGATGCTTTGTGTCTGCTGATCAGGATGATTGGGTGGCTTTCTTGCCATTGCCGAGTTTGCCCTTAATAATCGGGCTAGTTCGGCTACTTTGGTTTTGCCTTTCTTTTGTAATTTTGGTTTTCATCCTCGTTTTTCTTCTGGGCAGGTTGAGCCTTCTGACTGTCCTGGTGTGGATTCTGTGGTTGACAGGTTGCAGCAGATTTGGGCTCATGTGGTGGATAATTTGGTGTTGTCTCAGGAGGAGGCTCAACGTTTTGCTAACCGTCGTCGGTGTGTTGGTTCCCGGCTTCGGGTTGGGGATCTGGTCTGGTTGTCTTCCCGTCATGTTCCTATGAAGGTTTCTTCTCCTAAGTTTAAGCTTCGGTTTATTGGTCCTTATAGGATTTCTGAGATTATTAATCTGGTGTCTTTTTGACTGGCGCTTCCGGCCTCTTTTGCTATCCATAATGTCTTCCATAGATCTTTATTGCGGAAATATGTGGAGCCCGTTGTTCCCTCTGTTGATCCTCCGGCCCCTGTGTTGGTTGATGGGGAGTTGGAATATGTTGTTGAGAAGATTCTGGATTCCCGTTTTTCGAGGCGGAAGCTTCAGTACCTTGTCAAATGGAAGGGTTATGGCCAGGAGGATAATTCTTGGGTTTTTGCCTCTTATGTCCATGCCGCTGATTTGGTTCGTGCCTTTCATTTGGCTCATCCTGATCGGCCTGGTGGCTCTGGTGAGGGTTCGGTGACCCCTCCTCAAGGGGGGGAGGGTACTGTTGTGAATTCTGCTTTTGGGCTCCCTCCGGTGGTTGTAGGTGGTAATGCAGTTGTCCCTGGGCTGCAGTCCTGGACAGGTGTATCTGCTGATTGCAATTCTGACTGGGGTATTTAGGTTTGCAGGACTCATTAGTCCTTGCCAGTTGTCAATGTTTCTTGGGAAGTGATGGACCTCTGTCTGGCTTCTCCTGCTTAGCTGCCAATTCAGCAAAGATAAGTGTCTGTTTCTTTTTCTATGGCACACATGCTGTGTGCTTGTTTTTTGATTGTATTCCTGCTCTGAGTGTAGGATTCTCTGGAGTTGCAGACATACGTTCCACGTCTTTAGTTAGATGGAGGAATTTTTGTATAATCTGCTGTGGATATTTTTGGAAGGGTTTTAATACTGACCGCACAGTACTCTGTCCTATCCTTTCCTATTTTAGCTAGAGTGGCCTCTTGTGCTAAATCCTGTTTTCTGCCTGTGTGTGTCTTTCCTCTCCTACTCACAGCCAATATTTGTGGGGGGCTGCCTATCCTTTGGGGTTCTGCTCTGAGGCAAGGTAGAATTCCTATTTCCATCTATAGGGGTATTTAGTCCTCCGGCTGTGACGAGGTGTCTAGGGTTTGTTAGGTACACCCCATGGCTACTTCTAGTTGCGGTGTTAAGATCAGGATTTGCAGTCAGTACAGTTAGCACCTACTCCAGTGAAAGTTTTCATGCTGCTCCAAGGTCACCGGATCATAACAGGGTGGGATTGGAGCACGGGGGGAGCGGACAGGAGCACGGGGGGAGCGGAGCACAGGACGGAGGGGAGCGGTGCATAGGACTGATCGGAGGACACGGGGGGGGCGATCGGTGGGGTGGGGGAGGGGCAGACTAGTGTTTCCAGCCATGGCCGATGATATTGCAGCATCGGCCATGGCTGGATTGTAATATTTCACCACTTTTCATAGGTGAAATATTACAAATCGCTCTGATTGGCTGTTGAAAGTGAAACTGCCAATCAGAGCGATCGTAGCCATGGGGGGGATGGGGGGGGTGAAGCCACCCCCCCTGGGCTGTACTACCACTCCCCCTGTCCCTGCAGATCGGGTGAAATTGGAGTTAACCCTTTCACCCGATCTGCAGGGACGCGATAATTCTGTGACACAGCATATGCGTCACAGGTCGGATTGGCACCGACTTTCATGACGCATACGCTGTGTAACAGGTCGGGAAGGGGTTAATGCAATGTCACAGCGACCAAAAAAAGTAATTCTGTTTTGAATTTTTTTCTTGCTACGTCGTTTAGCGATTAGTTTAATCCTTTTTTTGATAGATCGAGTGATTCTGAACTCGGCAATATGCTATATATGTGTATGTTTGATTTTTTTTTTGTTTTATTTTGAATGGGGCGAAAGGGGGGTTATTAAAACTTTTATATTTTTTTCATATTTTTTAAAACTTTTTTTTACTTTTGCCATGCTTCAGAAGCTGACACAACTTGATCGGCTCAGCCACATAGGAGCGAAGCTCAGATCGCTATGTAGCTGAATTCCTGAGCAGCGACCACAGGGTGGCGCTCACAGCAATCCGGCATCAACAACCATAGAGGTCTCAAGACCTCTGGTTGTCATGCCGACACATCGCTGACCCCTGATCACATGACGGGGGTCAGCGATGCGCTCATTTCCGACCCCATGGCCGGAAGCGCTAGTTAAATGCGGCTGTCATCGTTTGACAGCGGCATTTAACTAGTTAATAGTGGCGGGTGGATCGCGATTCCACCCGCCGCTATTGCGCACACATGTCAGCTGTACAAAACAACTGACATGTCGCGACTTTCTCCAGGCACGTGCGCACATTCAGGTCCCCTGGCTTGTTTACCATTTGGGTTTTTTCCTCTTTAGACGCCCCATACTCTTGTGAAAGTGACCATACCGAGACGTGCCTCACTAAAATCCACAGGATTCCCACGAATCCCTCACACTCCTGTATAGTTTGTAATTGATAAAGGCCATATGCGGCCGAAAGGTTTTGCCTTGACTACATTAAAAGTAAAAAAAAATTCATCCTTAAGTTGAGTGCCTAGTATATTTTTTATTACTTCAGGAGATGTGACCGCTCTATCTGGCCTCCGGCGATACACTGACAGGAGGTAATCGCTCCCGTACTGTATCACTGAGAGTTCACCGGAATTCTTCAGCTCCCCTACTCTCACTTATGGTGGAATGCTAAGTATTAGTGATGAGCGAGTATACTCATTGCTCGGGTTTTCCAGAGCATGCTCAGGGGTCTCCGAGTATTTGTGAGTGCTCGGAGATTTAGTTTTTGATAACGCATCTGCATGATTTGCGGATGCTAGCCAGCCTGAGTACATGTGTGAGTTGTCTGGTTGCTAGGGAATCCCCACATGTATTCAAGCTATCTTGCAGCCGCAAAATATTGCAGCTGCGTCAACAAAGACTAAATCTCCGAGCAGTCACAAATACTCGGGGACCACTCAAGCAACTTGTATACTCGCTCATCACTAGCAAGTATATGTTGGTTTATTATTTTTGATTGCTTGCAGGAGACGAAGACGTCAAGGATTAGGTGTTTGGTGAATATGTATACTGTATTTAATTATGTAAATGTTTTGGGTGGTTTTTACAATTAAACACAGGTGCCAGATGATGGGACTACTCTGCCATCATCGGCTCATGAGGTCACTGTTATATGTGACAGAAGAATAGAAAACATAGCCGGATGGGACTTTTCCTCTCTGAACCCTGCTCACACAGGTAATATACAAATGATCAGCTTTTTAAATACATCAGATAGGGATTGCATACATCAGTTAGGACTGCTCTGATATGGGTATACCTTGACGATTGGTGGAGCAGCTTAGTATACATTTTTTGCAAAAAACGTATCAACCAAATACCCTGTTTTTTACATCTTTTTACTAGCACTTGCGGATTACTGTGATTTTTTTGAAACTGAGTTTTTGGTTTTACTATGCTCTTTTGTGTCTTCAAGTTTCTTGGTGGTGTGTGAGCATGTTCCTACAGACTTGTTCACTGTGCAAATAGCCCATGTGTTCCTGTTTCCATGGAGTAGCAGTCCCATAAGACAACTGGGTACACACACACAGACACCCCTAGACACACACCCACCCCCGCAAAGACACACACCCACAGACAGACACAGAGACACGCACATATTCTCCGCCCACACTCTTCCTTCTTCTGACATCATTTCCTTTCTGCATTTTTAGTATGCAAATCCACAAATCTTTTTACACCTGCGGATTAGACTGACTCAATGTAAGTCAATGGGTGCAGATACGCTGCAGATCCGCAAAAAAGACTTGACATGCTGCGGAAAATAAAACGCTGCGAATCAGGACGGAATTTTCCGCAGCACAACAATTCTGGATTCCCATTGATTAACCTTACTTGAGCAATCCTTTGCGAATTTGGTGCATTTCCGCCCAGTAAAACGCTGCGGATCCGCAACAAATCCGCGACATGTGCACATAGCCTAAGTCAGACTCAAAGTCTTTCCCTTTGCGGTATCCTGGGGGTTGTAATACAACACACATTCACCTGAATTACGCTACAATGTACCATACGTAGTAACAGAACATAGTAATCTTTGGCCGTGTGACATGTGTCGCGGCTAAAGTCAGTAGCCCGGGTCTTACAAGGTCAGGCACCCTAACAGAAAATGCCACTGTCAAACTCCTTGCATACTAATACATAACAAATACAAAATAATTGTTATTGCAGTAATCTTACAGATCTGGAGAATCCTGTTTCCAGGTTTTCTTTATCACACTAAATGCTATAAAAAAAAATGATAGCAGAATAATTTTTTCACACCACTTCAGACATTTTTTCCCCATTTTTCATTACATTAAGTGGCAAAATAGATGGTGTGATTCATCCTGCAAAATAACATGCTCTAGTACTGCTATGTCAGAAAATAAAAAAAAATACAAATATCACTGTTGGAAGAGGAGGAAAAAACTAAAGCGCAAACAAATACCCACCAGGTCAGGAAAGAGGTTACAGGCTACATCTGAAAACTAATCAAAATCCTGTCAGGTGAAGGGACCTAAAGGGTTTTCCACAGTTTCCAGCCGCAGTGACCTCTGCACAGGGGCCCACAAGGAGGCACATAAGGATCTTTGCTAATCTAGACCTGGGCCAAACTGCGGGAACTTCTCACGGTTTCTTTCCATTACATTTTTTAAAATGGGTCAACTAAAATAATGCAATAAATCAGCATATATTAAAAATAACAAAGCATGAAATAAGCTAAACAAATACTCTGCACAACTCTTACAGTAACTGCTGTACTAATCTGTGGGCAGTACTAAGCTTAGCATGCGCCATTTGCCAACATGGTCGCACATTAATTTCCACCTCTTTATATGGATACCATTTGTAAGTGCAATACATAACGCCTGCCATTTTGCATAAACGTACGTGAGATTAGCTCCATGCTATTTATTTAGCTACTTCCAAAATTTGTCGGATTTGCTGCGCAAGTGCGCATTCCTTTATATAGAAAAATGAGGTGAACCGCCGCCATTTTGTGCCCGCTTTCCCGCCATTTAGTATTTTACTGTTCGCGGGCGGAGTCTTGTGTTTTCCATTGCCCGCAGTGTATGTCGTCGGCTCAGGCTGCAGTTGCGGCAGAACTGTGCAGTTGTAATCACCGGCGACCCGTATAACAGACTTTTATCACTCACTTCTGCCATAATAAAGCCTGTATCATGCACAGCTTCCAGGAGGTCGGGACTAGCTACACTAAGTCTCTACCCCCGCGCTGTAGTGTAGCTAATAGTCATGTCCCCGCACATTGCTCCGCTCCTCACCAGTTCCTGGAGGCTCCTTAGTGATGTCTTTCAGACATGGCGATGGGTTATGAGGTGAAACTCTTCAGTCCGTACTTTACGCTGCTCTCATCTTCCTCTGCGCTGGCCGACTGTAATGATGGCCGCCTCACAGCTCCAGACTTACTATAGGGGGCGGGACTGTACAGTGACACCTGTGAGGGGAAGGCTTGTCCTGTCAGCTGTGAAGCCTTCCTACCCCACTACTTTGCCCAATATACTGTAATATACACAGCCCCATAAAATATGAGACCTGGCTCACTGATGGTTGCATTCATTAAAGGGGACCTGTCACCCCCCAGGGGTTTGTAACTAAAATAGCCACCTTGTGCTGCAGTAATGCTGCAATTCTGACAAGGTGGCTCTTTTAGTTCTGGTCCCTGGCACTGCTGAAAGAATCGTTTTTGAAATTAGTCCCTCATTCTGTGAAATCGTCCGGGGGACAGGTCTTTCCCCCCTAATTCAGACACACCACAGCCGTTAATCATGGCCTCTGCGCGCCGGGTGCCGCCTCCTCTTCATTCATTATCGTCCCCGACGCCTGCGCTGTAAGTTCAAAGGGCAGCACAAGTGCGCATGCCGGAAAAAAAATGTAACAGCGCAGGCGCCTGGGACGCTAATGAAGGAAGAGGAGGCGGCGCCCGGCGCGCAGAGGCCCCGAGTGACGGCTGGGAGGCGTTTGGATTAGTCGGGAAAGACCTGCCCCCGTGGTGATTTCACGGTACGAGGGACAAATTTCAAAAACGATTCTTTCAGCAGTGCCAGGAACAAGAGCTAAAAGAGCCACCTTGTCAGAATGCAGCATTATTGTGGCACAAGGTGGTTCTTTTAGTCCTCTTTCACATTTCCGACGGACGACGTGGGCAGCGGATGCAGTTTTTCGACGCATCCGCTGCCCACTCTGCAGTCCAGGGAGGAGGGGGCGGAGTTCCGGCCGCGCATGCGTGGTCAAAAATGGCGGACGCGACGCACAAAAAACGTTATATTGAACGTTTTTTGTGACGCCGGTCCACCAAAACACAATGCATCCGTCACACGACGGACGCGAAGTGTGGCAATCAGTCTATGGGCAGAAAACGCATCCTGCAAACACATTTGCAGGATCCATTTTTTGCCCTAAACGACGGATTGCGACGTATTGCAAAAAAACAGAAGTGTGAAAGAGGCCTTAATTGCAAATGCCTGGGGGAGGGGGGACACGTTCCCTTTAAAGTGTTAGGCTATGTTCACACTTTGCAGATTCCACTGCGGATTTTTCCGCAGCAGAATTCCAAAATCCGCAGTGAAAACCGCAGCGCGTTTTCACTGCGGATTTATCGCGGTTTTTACTGCGTTTTCTTCTGCGGATTTTCAACTGCAGTTTTCTATTGGAGCAGCTGAAAATCCGCAGAAAAGAAGTGACATGCTGCGGAATGTAATCCGCAGCGTTTCCGCGCGGATTTTTCTGCAGCATGTGCACAGCGTTTTTTGTTTCCCATAGGTTTACATTGAAATGTAAACTCATGGGAAACTGCTGCGGATCCGCAGCGGTCAAATCCGCTGCGGATCCGCAGCAAAATCCGCAAAGTGTGAATATAGCCTTATTCTTTCATGGGCAGATTGCAAAGTATTTGTAAAAACCAAGCAACTTTGCAATTAGGTTCGTATTAGGCAATTTTCTGAGCAGAACAATAAAAATAGTATTGAGAATAGCAGCAGATAATCTAGTGGGGACATGACACAAGTATACAAATTGGGGGAATTGTCCGCTCACGCATGCTGGGAATACGGGAGAATCATTACAGTGTGCGCTTTGCACATTGTCGCCACTTGTCAGTCTGTGTTCACACACAAAGTGGTTGCAGACTTTTCTTATCACTCTAGAAATCCCTTTGCCGAAACAACGTCTTCCTTTTTTGTGTTTCTTTTTTACCTTTCATCCAATTAACCCCTTAACCCCTAGAGCTTGTTTCGTTTCATTTTTCGCTCCCCCTCTTTGCAGAGCCATAACTTTTTTATTTTTCCGTCAATATGGCCATGTGAGGGCTTATTTTTTGCGGAACGAGTTGTACTTTTGAAAGATACCATTGGTTTTACCATGTTGTGTACTAGAAAATGGGGAAAAAAAAAGTCCAAGTGCGATGAAATTACAAAAAAAAAGTGCAATCCCACACTTGTTTTTTGTTTGGCTTTTTTGCTACGTTCACTAAATACTAAAACTGACCTGCCATTATGATTCTCCAGGTCATTACGAGTTCATAGACACGGAACATGTATAGGTTCTCTTTTATCTAAGTGGTAAAAACAAACTCCAAGATTTGCTAAAAAAAAAATTGCGCAATTTTCCAATACTCGTAGTGTCTCCATTTTTCGTGATCTGGGGCTGGGTGAAGGCTTATTTTTTGCATGCCAAACTGACGTTTTTAATTATACGTCGTGTAGAAATTTCACAACGTGCGTCGGTACGTTGGCCCAGCGCATAGCGACGGACCCGTACCGACGCAAGTGTGGCCTTAATGGGCGTTGAATTTTTTTAAAAAAACCGTGTGGGCTTCCGCGCAATTTTCTGCGCCAGAGGGCGAAAGCCGACGGCCGGGGGCCAATATTTGTAGCATGCTATGAATATCAGCCCGTAGCTCTCTGCGTAGCCTTTACTGGCTATTAAAATAGGGGGACCCCCCAAAAAAATGACATGGGGTTCCCCTATATTTTATAGCCAGAAAGGCTACGCAGACAGCTGCGGGCTGATATTCATAGCCTCGAGAGGGGCCATGGATATTGCCGCCCCAGCTACAAATACCAGTCTGAAGCCGCCCCAGAAATGTCGCATCTATAAGATGCACCAATTCCGGCACTTAGCCCCTCTTTTCCCACTCCCATGTAGCCGTGGGATATGGGGTAATAAGGGGTTAATGTCACCTTGCTGTTGTAAGGTGACATTAAGCCGGGTTAATAACGGAGAGGCGTCAATAAGACGCCTATCTATTGTTAATCCAATAGTAATAAAGGGTTAATAAAACACGCACACATTAGAAAAAAAAAGTATTTTAACATTCTTCATTTAACCATACTTCAGCGCCTGCAAAAAAACGTAAAATAATAAACCATATACTCCCTGTCCGCAGTAGTCCAATTAATAACGAGTGTCCCGCGATGATCTCCCCTATAGAACAGTGACATCGGGTGATGTCACTGCTCTATAGGACCTTCAGTGACACACTGACAGGAGACAATGGCTCCTGCAGTGCATCACTGAGAGGTTACTAGAGTTCAAAGTCTCACTTTATGGCAATTGCTGCGTGGGAAAATTTCTCACACAGCAATGCCAAAAGTGAGACTAGGGACTCTTTTTTTTTACAGCGGCGTAGGAATACAGTGCGGAAGGATACCTTCCTCCCGTCATTGTGTTCCTGGAGCCCCTGGAGAGCGGTCGTATCAGCTGATGCTGCCGTACTCCACGGGAGATCGTCATGGGACACTCGTGGATTTCTGTGGACAGGGACTAAATATTGGTTGTTTGTTATTTTAATATTTTTTACAGATGACACTGGCTTCGGGGAACAAAGTGACAAGTGATGGTGAGTATGTGCTCTATGTTATATTTACTGTATGTCTATATGAATGTATTGTATGTAGTATGTATGTATGTAGTATGTATGTAATATATAGTATGTATGTATGTAGTATGTATGTAGTATGTATGCATGTATGTAGTATGTATGTAGCATGTAGTATGTATGTAGTATGTATGTAGTATATAGTATGTATGTAGTACGTATGTAGTATGTATGTATGTAGTATGTATGTAGTATGCATGCATGTAGTACGTAGTATGTATGTAGTATGCATGTAGTATGTATGTAGTATGTATGTATGTAGTATGTATGTAGTATGCATGTATTTTTTTTTTCTTTTTTACTTTCAACACATTAGCCGGATGATGGGACTACTACTGTCCCATCATTGGCTAATGTGTCAATCACTGTCACTGTAGCAGGCATTGTCCGATGGGACTTGTAGTCCCATCGGTTGATGACTGCACACACGCACAGACCCCCGGCAGCCCGCACAGAGCCCCGGCAGTCCGCACAGAACCCCGGCAGTCCGCACAGAGCCCCGGCAACCCGCACAGAGCCCCACCAGGCCCGTACAAACCCCCAGCAGGCCCGCACAGATCCCCGGCAGCCCGCACAGAGCCCCGGCAGGCCTGCACAGACCCCCGGCAGCCCGCACAGACCCCTGGCAGCCCGCACAGAGTCCCGGCAGGCCCGCAAAGACCCCCGGCAGCCCGCACAGAGCCCCGGCAGGCCCGCAAAGACCCCCGGCAGCCCGCACAGACCCCCGGCAGGCACGCACAGACCCCCAGCAGGCCGCACAGACCCCTGGCAGGCACGCACAGACCCCCAACATCCCGCACAGAGCCCCGGCAGGCCCACACAGACCCCCGACAAGCCGAACAGACCCCCGGCAGGCCCACATAGACCCCCGGCAGCCCGCACAGAGCCCCGGCAGGCCCGCACAGACCCCCGGCAGCCCACACAGACCCCCGGCAGCCCGTATGTATGTAGTATGCATGTATGTAGTATGCATGTAGAATGCATGTAGTATGTATTATATATGTAGTATGTATGTATGTATGTAGGTATGTATGTATGTATGTAGTATGTATGCAGCATGTATTATGTATGTATGTAGCATGTAGTATGTATGTAGTATGTAATATGTATGTAGTATTTATGTAGTATGTATGTATGTAGTATGTATGTAGTATGCATGTAGTATGTATGGAGTATATTTTTTTTTTTTACATTCAACACATTAGCCGGATGATGGGACTACTACTGTCCCATCATTGGCTAATGTGTCAATCACTGTCACTGTAGCAGGCATTGTCCGATGGGACTTGTAGTCCCATCGGACGATGCCTGGACACACACACAGACCCCCGGCAGCCGCACAGAGCCCTGGCAGTCCGCACAGAACCCCGGCAGTCCACACAGAGCCCCAGCAGCCCGCACAGAGCCCCAGCAGGCCCGTACAACCCCCCAGCAGGCCCGCACAGACCCCCGACAGCCCGCACAGAGCCCCGGCAGGCCCGCACAGACCCCCGGCAGCCCGCGCAGACCCCTGGCAGCCCGCACAGAGCCCCGGCAGGCCTGGAAACACCCCCGGCAGTCCGCACAGAACCCCGGTGTCACGCCCGCACATACTTACCCGGCTTCTCCCATCCCTCGGCGCGCTCACGATCCTGTCCCGCGCCGCTCTGCCTCCTCCTTCGCCGGCTCTCGCCAGCTGGTCTCTTCGCGCATGCGCGGTCGCGTCTCCCCCGTCGCTGAGCCTTCTGGGAGGTCGCGACCCGGTGGCTCCGCCCCAACATGGCGGCGCCCATCGGGTATTTCTTCCCGGCGTCTTCCTAGGTAAGACGCCTTTGCTTCGTAGGTGCACTGTCTGCCGCCAGTGTCCCTATGCCCTAGGCTCCCCTGTACCAGTGTCTTTTCTCAGCCCAGTCCTTGCTTTGTCTCAGTGTCCTGCCAGTCCGTGTTCCTGCTGTATCCTGCCAGTCCGTGTTCCTGCTGTATCCTGCCAGTCCGTGTTCCTGCTGTATCCTGCCAGTCCGTGTTCCTGCTGTATCCTGCCAGTCCGTGTTCCTGCTGTATTCTGCCAGTCCGTGTTCCTGCTGTGTCCTGCCTGTCCGTGTTCCTGCTGTATCCCGCCAGTCCGTGTTCCCGTTGTATCCTGCCGGTCCGTGTTCCTGCTGTGTCCTGCTAGTCCGTGTTCCTGCTGTGTCCTGCCTGTCCGTGTTCCTGCTGAGTCCTGCCGTTCCGTGTTCCAGTCATTTTTCAGTTAAGTCTTGTTTTCCTATTATTCCCTGCCATCCTTATAGCCTTTGGTTTCCTTCTTTATCTTGGGTCGCCCCTTTGGCTCTAGCTGTTGTGTCTCCATTCCCCCGAGGTCCTGCTCCTAACACTCCCTGTATAGGGGGTGATTCCATCTGGTCCGCTCGACCCCGGGGGCTCTAGAGTCACGACCCAGAGGGTCCACTCTCGGATTACTGTCCGAGTACTTACAGTAAGCAAAGGCCATGGACCCCGCTGGGGCCTCTGCTACTCAAAAAGAGCTACTCTTTTTGCGGGAGAATCAGTCCCGTATGATGTCCTTTATGAAAGCTATGGATTCTCGTTTGTCCACGCTCCAGTCCTCCGATCCTGGCAACGCCGCTCTACTCATTGGCTTACAGCAAGAGTTAGCTCAGCAGCGTGACACCCAGGCCCATATACTTAGTTATATGTCTTCTATTGACGATCGGCTGCTTTCCATCCAGACAGTCGCTTCTACGTCTGCTCCTGCGTCCCACCCTCCACCCCGCTTGGCTAAACCGCCTCGGTACAATGGGGATCCTAAGTCCTGCCGAGGATTTCTAAACCAATGCCGTCTTCACTTTGAGCTTCTGCCCCAGCATTACCCAACGGATCGGTCCAAAGTTGCGTTTTTGATTTCCCATCTAGAGGGTGACGCCTTGGCATGGGTTAATCCACTCTGGGAGCGAGACGATCCCCTAGTCTCCCGGTTGTCTGAATTTTTGGAGACTTTCCGTCTTGTCTTTGACGAACCTGGACGACTGGCCTCTACAACTGAAGCTCTATTCTCTCTCCATCAGGGATCGTTATCCGTAGGCCAGTACGCTATTCAGTTCCGCACCCTCTCCTCTGACTTGGGCTGGAACAATGAGGCGTTGGTGGGTGCTTTCTGGCGGGGTCTCTCTGGGCGCATAAAAGATGAGTTAGCTGGTCGGGACACCCCTACGGTTTTGGAGGAATTAATTTCCTTAGCTACCCGTATTGACCTTCGGTTCCAAGAACGCGCTCGCGAGCGGAGGTCTCTTCGTCCTTCTTCTGCCACCCGTAAGCCACTCAGTCCACAGCCTAGAATCTCCTCTCAGGCGTCCGCACCGGAACCTGTGCAAGTGGACCGTCTTAAAATGTCCGAACAACGTCGTAAAGAGAGGCGCACTCAGGGGTTATGTTTTTACTGTGGAAGTGCTGCTCATTTATTGCGCTCTTGCCCTGAACGTCCGGAAAACTCCTCCGCCTAGGACAGGTAAGAGAGGCCTCCCTAGGTATGTGTGATTCCTCTCAACCCCTTACTTTGTCCGTTCTTTTGCATATTGCGGGCAAGGGCATTTCTCTGGATGCGTATGTGGATTCGGGCGCTGCAGGGAATTTTATCAGGTTGGAAGAGGTTTTGAAATTCTCCGTTCCAGTCAAAACCTTAGAGGCTCCTGTGATTCTTGCATCTGTGGATGGTAAACCTTTACAGGAGACCATTACTCAAGTGACACTTGAGGTGGAACTTCAGGTTGGGGCTCTGCACAAGGAGAGAATTGCATTTTATGTTTTAGCGGGTCTGTCTCATCCTATGCTCTTAGGTCTTCCTTGGTTACGGAACCACGAGCCCATTTTAGATTGGCGCAATGGTAATATCTTGCGCTGGGGTGAGCTTTGTCAGGAACGTTGTCTGCTGCCGGTGCGTCCTGTGGGATCTTCCTCTAATTCTTCTCCTTCCTCTTCCTTTTCTGCCTTATCCTCTGTCTACAGCGCTTTTTCTGATGTCTTCAACAAGAAGGAGGCAGAGGAGCTTCCGCCTCACCGTCTCTATGATTGTCCCATAGATCTCGTGCCTGGAACTAACCCACCCAGGGGCAGAATCTATCCTCTCTCTCCTGCTGAGACTCAAGCTATGTCTGAGTACATTCAAGAAAATCTTGCTAAAGGTTTCATCCGCAAGTCTTCTTCTCCGGCCGGAGCAGGGTTTTTTTTTCGTGAAGAAGAAAGACGGTTCCCTCCGTCCCTGCATTGATTATCGAGGCCTAAACAACATCACGGTGAAGAACAAATATCCTCTGCCACTCATTCCGGAACTCTTCGACCGTCTTCGGGGTGCGCAAATCTTTACCAAATTAGATCTACGTGGCGCATACAATCTGGTTCGTATTCGTGCAGGCGATGAGTGGAAGACCGCCTTCAATACTCGTGACGGTCACTACGAATACTTGGTTATGCCGTTTGGTCTCTGCAACGCCCCCGCGGTTTTCCAGGAATTTGTGAACGATGTATTTCGGGATCTTCTCTACTCCTCAGTCGTGGTTTACCTTGACGACATCCTCATCTTCTCTCCGGATCTCTCCACTCACAGGCGAGATGTCCGCCGAGTCCTGCAAAGGCTAAGAGAGAATCATCTGTTCGCTAAGATTGAGAAGTGCGTCTTTGAACAATCCTCTCTTCCCTTCCTTGGGTATATTGTCTCAAGATCTGGCTTAGAGATGGATCCAGAGAAGGTTTCTGCTGTCCTGAATTGGCCTCGTCCTCTTGGAACAAAAGCAATCCAACGTTTTCTTGGCTTTGCCAACTACTATAGACAATTTATTCCTCATTTTTCTTCCATGACCAAGCCTATCTCTGCCCTAGTTCGCAAGGGAGTCAACTCCAGCCTTTGGACCCCTGAGGCTGAAGAGTCTTTTCTGTCCCTTAAACAAAGTTTCGCTACGGCCCCTGTGCTTCATCGTCCTGATGCTAATAGACCGTTTGTCCTTGAGGTCGACGCATCCTCTATTGGAGCTGGAGCAGTACTTTTGCAAAGATCTTCGTCCGGACGTTTGGTGACCTGTGGTTTCTTTTCTAAAACTTTTTCCGCTCCTGAGCGTAACTACTCTATAAGGGATAAGGAGCTATTGGCTATCAAGCTAGCCTTAGAAGAATGGCGTTATCTTCTTGAAGGGTCTCTTCATCCATTCATCATTTACACTGACCACAAGAATCTGGCCTATATTCAGTCTGCCCAAAGACTAAATCCACGACAAGCCAGATGGTCTTTATTCTTCGGACGATTTGAGTTTGAACTTCATTTCCGACCTGGAAATAAGAATGTCAAAGCAGATGCTCTTTCGAGATCCTTTCAGCCTCAGGACATTGAGGATTCTCCGGCTCACATCATTGATCCTGCAAAGATCGTCGCTTTTGCTCCTCTAAGAGTGATTTCAACTCCTCCTGGCAAGACTCTTGTGGCTAATCAAGACAAGGAGAGAGTTTTACGTTGGGGTCACTCCTCCAAAATTGCAGGACATGTAGGAGTCAAGAAGACACTTTCTCTTATCTCTCGGCACTACTGGTGGCCATCTCTCCGACAAGACGTCACCAAATTCATCGCTTCTTGTCCTTCTTGTGCTAAAAATAAAGTCCCTAGGCAGCTTCCCTCCGGTCTCCTGCATCCTCTGCCTGTGCCTTCCGTACCTTGGAGTCATATCGCTATGGACTTCATCACTGATCTACCTTCTTCCTTGAATTGCTCTGTCATCTTGGTTGTTGTAGATCGGTTCTCTAAAATGGCTCACTTCATCGCTTTGCCTGGTCTGCCTTCCGCTCCTGAGTTGGCAAAGATCTTTTTACACCAAGTCTTCCGTCTTCATGGTTTTCCACATCATATTGTCTCAGACCGTGGAGTACAATTTACCTCACGTTTTTGGAGAGCTCTCTGCAGTTTATTAAAGGTTAACTTGGACTTCTCTTCCGCCTATCACCCTCAGTCCAACGGACAAGTGGAGCGAGTTAATCAAGTTCTGACTACATATCTGCGACACTTCACCAATGCACACCAAGATGACTGGGTCTCTCTTCTCCCCTGGGCTGAATTCTCTTACAACAATCTTCCCAGCGAGTCTTCCTCCAAATCTCCCTTTTTCGTAGTCTATGGTCAACATCCGAACATTCCTCTTCCTGTTTCTCTTTCCTCGGGGGTACCGGCAGCGGATTTCTTGTCCCGGGAATTCTCTACGATTTGGAATGAGACCAAAGTGGCTCTTGAGAAAGCTAGCCTTAATATGAAAAGGTTTGCTGACAAGAAGCGTTTGGATGCTCCGCCATATTCTCCGGGTGATAAAGTTTGGCTCTCCTCTCGCTATATCAAGCTTAAAATTCCCTCTTACAAACTGGGTCCTCGCTACATTGGTCCTTTTCCTATCTTGAGTCGCATTAATGATGTCTCTTATAAGTTGAAGCTACCTGCCTCTTTGCGCATCCCCAATGCCTTCCATGTGTCTCTTCTCAAACCCGCAGTCTTTAATTATTTTCACTCCGCTACCTCTTCCTCTCCTCAGCTCTGTACTTCTGATGGAATCTTTAATGTTAAAGATATTCTTGCAAAAAAAGTAATAAGGGGTAAAACTTATTTTTTGATTGACTGGGAGGGATTTGGTCCTGAGGAGAGGTCCTGGGAGCCCCGAGAGAACATCAACGCTCCCCTTATCATGAAAAGATTCCTTTCTAGCCTTAAAAGGAGGGGGACTAAGGAGGGAGGTACTGTCACGCCCGCACATACTTACCCGGCTTCTCCCATCCCTCGGCGCGCTCACGATCCTGTCCCGCGCCGCTCTGCCTCCTCCTTCGCCGGCTCTCGCCGGCTGGTCTCTTCGCGCATGCGCGGTCGCGTCTCCCCCGTCGCTGAGCCTTCTGGGAGGTCGCGACCCGGTGGCTCCGCCCCAACATGGCGGCGCCCATCGGGTATTTCTTCCCGGCGTCTTCCTAGGTAAGACGCCTTTGCTTCGTAGGTGCACTGTCTGCCGCCAGTGTCCCTATGCCCTAGGCTCCCCTGTACCAGTGTCTTTTCTCAGCCCAGTCCTTGCTTTGTCTCAGTGTCCTGCCAGTCCGTGTTCCTGCTGTATCCTGCCAGTCCGTGTTCCTGCTGTATCCTGCCAGTCCGTGTTCCTGCTGTATCCTGCCAGTCCGTGTCCCTGCTGTATCCTGCCAGTCCGTGTTCCTGCTGTATTCTGCCAGTCCGTGTTCCTGCTGTGTCCTGCCTGTCCGTGTTCCTGCTGTATCCCGCCAGTCCGTGTTCCCGTTGTATCCTGCCGGTCCGTGTTCCTGCTGTGTCCTGCTAGTCCGTGTTCCTGCTGTGTCCTGCCTGTCCGTGTTCCTGCTGAGTCCTGCCGTTCCGTGTTCCAGTCATTTTTCAGTTAAGTCTTGTTTTCCTATTATTCCCTGCCATCCTTATAGCCTTTGGTTTCCTTCTTTATCTTGGGTCGCCCCTTTGGCTCTAGCTGTTGTGTCTCCATTCCCCCGAGGTCCTGCTCCTAACACTCCCTGTATAGGGGGTGATTCCATCTGGTCCGCTCGACCCCGGGGGCTCTAGAGTCACGACCCAGAGGGTCCACTCTCGGATTACTGTCCGAGTACTTACACCCGGCAGTCCGCACAGATCCCCGGCAGCCCGCACAGAGCCCCGGCAGGCCCACACAGACCCCCGGTAGCCCGCGCAGACCCCTGGCAGCCCGCACAGAGCCCCGGCAGGCCCGCAAAGACCCCCGGCAGCCCGCACAGAGCCCCGGCTGTCCGTACAGAGCCCCGGCAGCCCGCACAGACCCCTGGCAGCCCGCACAGAGCCCCGGCAGGCCGCAGAGAGCCCCGGCATGCCCGTACAGACCCCCGGCAGGCCCGCACAGACCCCCTGCAGCCCACACAGACCCCCGGCAGGCCCGCACAGACCCACAGCAGCCCACACAGACCCCCAGCAGCCCGCGCAGACCCCCGGCAGGCACTCACAGACCCCCGGCAGGCCGCACAGACCCCCAGCAGGCACGCACAGACCCCCGGCAGCCCATACAGAGCCCCGGCAGGCTCACACAGACCCCCGGCAGGCAGCACAGACCCCCAGCAGGAACGCACAGACCCCTGGCAGCCCGCACAGAACCCCGGCAGACCCGCACAGACCCCCGGCAGGCACGCACAGACCCCTGGCAAGCCGTACAGACCCCCTGCAGGCATGCACAGACCCCCGGCAGCCCGCACAGACCCCCGGCAGCCCGCACAGAGCCTCGGCAGGCATGCACAGAGCCCCGGCAGGCCGCACAGACCCCCGGCAGGCACGCACAGACCCCCAGCAGGCACGCATAGACCCCCGGCAGGTACGCACAGACCCCCCACGGTCACGCACAGACCCCGCCCGCACACACATGCAGTCTTCGCCCACACACCACCCACTCTCCATTATAGTGCATCATTGCACTATAGGAACTTACGATTCCGGTATCCGATATCGCAAAAGTATCGGAACTCGGTATCGGAATTCCGATACAGCGAATATCGGCCAATACCCGATATTTTGAATATCGGAATGCTCAACACTGGTTACAGTATGAGACAAAGTATAGTATGTAGAAAGCAATTATAAAATAACATGGATTAAAGAAGAAAGATAGAACTCACATGTACTCAGATCATCTCAGGCAAAACCATGCTGGTAGGCGGAGCCAAATATCCCAATTCATGAGATAGTCTTTCTATATTGAGATACCAGGCAAAAACTGAAGGCTGGGTGAAGTGCAGAGACTTATACCTGGTTGGCTGTGACATCACTAAAAAGGCTGATTTCCCTGGACTGTCCCCTTTCCTCAGACTACAACTTTTAACAGCAATTCTTCTAATTCTTGTATCTTGGCTCCAGAACTTGTCAGAATCTCAGCACACCCATCATTCATCTTCTTTTACAATTGTCTTTCTATTGGTACCAAATTCGGGCTAGTTGGGACACACAGTTCCGGAGAAATCCGAACTATGTACCTGTTGGGATTAGAGGCTCGCGCTTACAGTGTTTGGCAGATCTACTGATGGAAGTTAGCAATATGTACTTATTATTTTCCTAGCCCAAATCGGTGGCCCAATATCTTACTATATTAGAACAAAGAACCTCCTGTTTTAAGAGAGATATCAGACCAGTTTCAGCTGGAGGGAGATTTGTGCCTATACAAGCGCAATAAAAATTCTTGTGGGGGACAATTAGGGATTTGGGATCCACATACACACATCAAAGCAAGCAGAAACACAGAGAGAATGGGGTCGGAGCCCACGGTGTGCTAACAGGGAAAACTAATAATCATATTACATTTTATACATTATCGTGACATCACTTATCAGAGCTGGGCCTGCTGTTTTAGACACTTTTATTTTCGCCATCTCCGTGTACACATCCAGCAGCCGCCACATTTTTATAAGTGACGCAGTTCACTTATCAGAGCTGGGGCCTGCTGTTTTAGACTTTTCTTTTCGCATGTATTTTTTTCTCCCTATTTGCTTTTTTTTCTTTTAGCTTTTTCTCTTCAGATAATAGGTTGCACCAATCACTATCCCCCCACACATATACATACAGTTATAAATAAAGTATACACAAAGCACCATATTCACACAAAAAAATGTCCCACCCGTCACGTTCGTCCCAACAGCGCTATTCAGCGGAGGAGGTATAGTCTTTCCTTGCCTCCAACACTGATAGCGAGGGAGAGGATCCCACATTTCTTTACTTTTCTGATTCTTCATCCTCTTCCTCCTCATCTTTCTCCTCGGGTCCTGCGGAACCACCATGCAGATGCACCAGAACAGAAGATGAGGCAGCGCCCACCATTCCAGAAGATGAAGATGAAGGAGCGTCCACCTTTCCAGAAGATGGTGAAGCAGCGCCCACCATTCCAGAGGACGAAGAGAAAGCAGCGCCCACCATTCCCGAAGCTGAACCAGCGCGCCCCACTGTGGACCCCAAATGGACCTCACCCTCCGAAAATTACGACCTCTGATTCCTGATTTTGTAGCATAATCAGGAATCAAATTTAACACCACCGGCCTCACAGAAATAGACTTTTTCAAAGTCTTTTTCTCTGAGGATTTTATTAACCTCATGGTGGAGCAAACTAATTTGTGCGCTCGTCAATTTTTGGAACAAAACGCCAGATCATAATTTTCTAACTGGACTCCTGTAGACGCAGTTGAAATGATGCAATTTTGAGGCCTGGTCCTCCACATGGGGTGTTGTGAATTCTGCTCTTGGGTTCCCTCCAGTGGTTGTAGGTGGGAATGCAGTTGTCTCTGAGTCACAGGCCTGGCCAGGTGTTTCTGCTAATTGCTGTTCTGACTGGGATATTTAAGTGTGCAGGATTCATTAGCCCTTGCCAGTTGTCAATGTTTCTTTGGAAGTATTGGATCTCTGCCTGGCCTCACCTGCTTAGCTGCCAGTTCAGCAAAGATAAGTGTTTGTTCCTTTTTCTGAAGCACACTTGCTGTGTGCTTATTTTCAGTGCTGATCTTTTGTTTCTATTTGTCCAGCTTAGACTGTGTCAGCTGTTTTTCTCAGTCTGGTTGGAGTTATACTCTCCACGTCTTTAGTTGGATGGTGGAGTTTTTGTATTTTCTGCTGTGGATATTTTGGAAGGGTTTTAATACTGACCGCACAGAACTCTGTCCTGTCCTTTTCTATTTAGCTAGAAGTGGCCTCCTGTGCTAAGCCTGTTTTCTGCCTGCGTGTGTCTTTTCCTCTGCAACTCACAGTCAATATTTGTGGGGGGCTGCCTATCCTTTGGGGGTCTACTCTGAGGCAAGATAGTTTTTCTATTTCCATCTTTAGGGGTATTTAGTCCTCCGGCTGTGTCGAGGTGTCTAGGTTTTGTTAGGTACACCCCACGGCTACTTCTAGTTGCGGTGTTAAGATCAGGGTTTGCGGTCAGTATAAGTTACCACCTACTCCAGAGAAGGTTTTCATGCTGCTCCAAGGCCACCTGATCATAACAATGGGGATCGTGAAGAAGCCAGAAATTCGACAATATTGGAGTGTTGATATTTTATATAACACTCCATTGTTCCGAATGTTCATGGTTTGGAAGTGTTTTGAGGCCATCCACAAATTCCTGCATTATTCCGATAATTCACAGTGTTCCGCAGGAGATGACCCCAACTTTGACCGTCTGTTCAAAGGTCATCTGGTCATCGAACACTTCAAAAAAAAGTTTTCTGAAGTGTACTTGCCCCAAAGGGACATCTGCGTGTATGAGTCCTTAGTCCATTTTAAGGGAGGGCCAGGTACGGAATCAAACTCTACAAACTGTGTGAGAGTACGGTGGCACCCCAGCAGTTAGGGTACCACAGTAGTGCTGCCTTCCTCTCGGGGAGGGTAGTGCTATGCCTGGAGACAAGTGAGATTCCCTTTGGCAGGTTATCACACATACAACACCTTCCAAATCCAGGCCAGGAGGGGGAGCTCAAAACCCTGTTTTAGAGCAGCTTCCCTTGATAAAGATCCTGGTTTGGAGGAGGAGTTAGGTCAGTTTCTACAGACAGTCTGTGAGCGAGGACAGACAGGAAAGGAGCACAGGAGAGATTCAGGGCTCAAGGAGGCTGAGAATAGGCCTCCGAGGAGTCAGTGCGCAGAGACCGGGTACTGGGAGCCCAAGGCTAGAGTGGAACTACAGGACACTCAGCAGAACCGTAGAGCATAAGATCATACAGATATTGCCCAAATTACGCCTGTGGCACAGCAGCATCCTGGAGCCTGGAGTCATCGTGTAGAGACCCCAGAAAGTATGGCTCAAGCTGCCTGCCATACAGGTACCTGTCCCCAGGGCAGGAGAAAGAACTGAAAGAATTTGGACCTTGTTTGGAACACTTCATGCAGCAAGGGACTTTAGCAGGCACAGAGTGGAAGGCTCCTAACCTGACTTGCCAAGGGGATTCCGCTTGTTTCCGGGCTGCCTGGACTCCTATGTAGCTGTTGCCGATGCCCTGGACTGTGGCTTGCCAACTACAGTAAACCAGGTAAAGACCTACAAATTGTCTCCTTTACTCATTTACTGGCAACCGTGATCACATTCACCACCATACACCTTAGAACTCCTGGGGACCCTGCTTCACCTGTAGGATGCCCGCAGACCATTCCATCAAAGTCTGCATTCCAAAACATCACTACTTCCCTTTCAAGCCCAGACGTGTGCCTTAACAGTTTTTTCCCACATATGGGGTACCAGCGTAATCAGGACAAATTGGACAACAACTTCAATTACCCTTAAATTTCGGTTACACTTGGGAAAATAAAAAATTGGGGACTAAAATATCATTTTTGTGGGAAAAAATAGGATTTTATATTTTCACACTCGGGCATTATAAACTTTAGTAAAACACTTGGGAGTTCAAAGTTCTCACCACACATCTAGATAAGTTCGTTAGGGGGTCTAGTTTCTAAAATAAGGTCACTTGTGGGGGGGTTTCTACTGTTTAGGCACATCATGGGCTCTGCAAACGGAACATGACGCCTGCAGACCATCCATCAAAGTCTGCATTCCAAAATGTCACTACTTCCCTTGCGAGCCACGACATGTGCCCAAACAGTAGTTTTCTCCCAGATGTGGGGTACCAGCGTACTCAGGACAAATTGGACAACAGCATTTGGGGTCCAATTTCTCCTGTTACCCTTAGGAATATTAAAAATTGGGGACTAAAAGATCATTTTTGTGGGACAAAAAGTGGGATGTGG
The DNA here is from genome assembly GCF_032444005.1 of Ranitomeya imitator. NCBI lineage: Eukaryota > Metazoa > Chordata > Amphibia > Anura > Dendrobatidae > Ranitomeya > Ranitomeya imitator. The sequence continues at coordinate 318,198,730 of NC_091284.1, forward strand.
CATTAACCTCACATGAAATGCGGGTACGTACCCGTGAACATGTTAGAGATATTCTAGCAGCTAGTGAGGCGAAAGACATTGCCACTTTGAAGACTATTCCCCTCCATTTTAGGGTGCATCATAAATGCAACCCAAAAGATCTTCAGGTATTTAGGATTGATTGAGTCATATGTGGTATCAGTGGTGGCGACACTCTAGCAGAATTGGAATGTTGCTGGATAACGACATTAGGTACCATGGCCCCATTGGGCCTGAATGAGCAGTTAAGCTTTGCATCATTTTTGTAAGTGTTGGGTTACTTTTTAGATTTTCTTTATCCCTGTTTTTAGATTTTAATTGTATTTTTGTTTGTTCTATGTAGATACTTACCTCATCGTGATATTTCATCTACTGTCTGATTTCCTGAGTACATGTGATAACCGGAGAAGCTAGTATACTCCTTGGAGATTGTCCTGACTTCTGGCTGATGAAGAGAGGGTCTTATCATTTTAGAAATGGGGTTTTCTGTCTATGCAACTGCTAAAGGAACATAAAAGTATCTGTTGTGTATTTTTCATTTTTTATTACTTATTTTTTGTTTATTATTTTATTTTCTTATTATTTTATTCATTGTTTTTTTAAATTATTTTTCACTTATACATTACTAGATGGTGTTCCGATTCTAACGCATCGGGTATTCTAGAATATGTATGTATGTATATAGCAGCCACATAGTACATAGCACAGGCCACGTAGTATATAGGAGTACTACGTGGCCTGTGGTATATACCATGTGGCTGCTATATACATACATACATATTGTAGAATACCCACACAGTAAATAACACAGCCCACGTAGTATATAACACAGCCCACACAGTATATAGCAGCCACGCAGTATATAGCAGCAACGCAGTATATAACACAGCCCACGTAATATGTAACACTGGCCACGTAATATATAACACAGCCCACATAATATATAGCACAGCCCACATAGTATCTAACAGTGGCCACTTAGTATATAGCACGCAGTATAGAACACAGCCACGTAGTATATAACACTGCCCACGTAGTATATAGCAGCCATGTAGTATATAACGCAGCCCACACAGTATATAACACTGGCCACGTAATATATAGCACAGCCCACGCAGTATAGAACACAGCCCACATAGTATCTAACAATGGCCAGGTAGTATATAGCAATATAGCAACCATGCGGTGTCTAACACAGCCCACGTAGTATTTAGCCATGTGGGCACCATATCCCTGTTAAAAAAAAAATAATTAAAATAAAAAATAGTTATATACTCACCCGGCGGGATCCAGCGTAGATCCAGCGAACCTCTGGCGATGTGCGCGGTTGCCGCCATCTTGCGTTCCCAGGATGCATTCTGAAATTACCCAGATCACTTAGCGGTCTTGCGAGACCGCTAAGTCTTCTGGGTAATTTCGCAATGCATCTCTGGGACCGGAAGCTGGCGGCAGGCGCGAGCGCATCGTCGGACTACGGAGGGTGAGAATAGCAGGTTTTTTATTTTTTTATTATTTTTAACATTAGATCTTTTTTTACTATTGATGCTGCATAGGCAGCATCAATAGTAAAAACTTGGTCACACAGGGTTAATAGCGGCGGTAATGGAGTGAGTTACCCACGGCATAACACGGTCCGTTACCACTGGCATTAACCCTGTGTGAGTGGTGACCGGAGTGGAGTATGGAGCGGGCGCTGACTGCGGGGAGTATGGAGCGGGTGCCGGGCACTGACTGCGGGGAGTATGGAGCGGGCGCCGGGCACTGACTGCGGGGAGTATGAAGCGGGCGCTGGGCACTGACTGCGGGGAGTATGGAGCAGGCGCCGGGCACTGACTGCGGGGAGTATGGAGCGGGCACCAGGCACTGACTGCAGGGAAGTAGGGAGGGACTAATCGGACTGTGGCCGTCGCTGATTGGTCACGGCTAGGGTTGAGCGACCTTGACTTTTTTATCTCAAAAGTCGAGTCGAGTGGAATCGGCCGATTATCACGAAAAGTCGGGGATCGACCGAAACACGAAACCCAATGCAAGTCAATGGGGGAGCATAGTCGGCAGTGAGTGGAGGCCAGGAAAACACCTACAGTGCCCATTTTAATGGCAAAAAACATACATTCTTGTTACTGAAGCTTGTCAATCTAAATTTATCTTATAATAATAGTAAGGCATTGGAAATTGGGGGTCATTTGGCTAAAGTTGTGGGGGGTAGGGCTGGTTCAAGTAATTAGTGGGCCCAGGAAATCTGGACCACGTCACGGCAGTGGAGCAGGGAGAGGTAAGTATTTCAACCTTGCAAGTGCTGTGATCCTGAGCAAGCAGGGGAAGCCCACTCGTTGGCATTGGCACTGGCTCAGGGCCCCTCAAAGTACGGCGGTGTGTTTGCACGGCGGGGGCGCCTCCACCGGCAGCAACACTTTTGCATACTATGAGGGGCCCTATGCCAGTGACGTCGCCAACGAGTATTCCTCCCCCCACCTGATGAAGGAACCTGAACCTTCATCTGCACCTTCCTCTTTGTCCCCTTGTAAGGTGGTATGGTATGCGGGAAGGGGAACCTGACTTTCAGCAGGGTCACAATCTTGCAGTGTAGCGTGCACGGGGAATGTTGCGTTATGGGTCAATGTACCAGCAGACTCATCTATCACTGGCTGGGCAATGGGCAGGATGAGGGGGAAACAGATATGGGCCCAAAGAATAAAGTGGGCTAAATGCAGTTCAAAATTGGTAACAGGACTAACCAGGGGGCATTGCTTTGTTCAGTGGAGGACAACTGGAATGAGAGGCTGACACAGAGAGTAGGCCCAAATCAGTAAGTAGTCTAAATGCAGTTCAAAATTGGCAACAGTAGTAAACACGCGGCACAGCTTTGTTCACTGGAGGAGAACAGCAAGGAGCGGCAGACACCGATAGAAGGCCCCAACCCAACTAGTAGGCCCACTGCAGTTTTAAAATTCCGATAGGCTGAAAACCAGATAATTGTAGGTCATTTTTTGTAAAGAGGACAGCTGTATTGAGTGGCGCAGCCAGACACTACAAGTAGGCCTTACACCACAAAGTTGGCTCGACGCAGGTTTAAAAAAGGTTACATGGGTACACGGTCTGCATTGTTGTGCTCAGTGGAGGACAATTGGAAGGAGGGACCGCAGAAAGACTTAGTAGGCGTAAAATAACAAAATAGGCTCTATGCAGCTTCGATTATGTGGCAACCTGGAGAACACCTTGGAGCGGCAGACACCGTCTCTATGACCCAGACCCAACTTGTAGGCCTAATATAGTGTTGTTTCAACAACTACTTAAGACGAGCATGAAGATTGAAGCAATGGAGAGGCAACCTGGAGAACACCTTGGAGCGGCAGACACCGTCTCTACGACCCAGACCCAACTTGTAGGCCTAATGTAGTGTTGTTTCAACAACTACTTAAGACGAGCATGAAGATTGAAGCAATGGAGAGGCAACCTGGAGAACAACTTGGAGCGGCAGACACCATCTCTACGACCCAGACCCAACTTGTAGGCCTAATGTAGTGTTGTTTCAACAACTACTTAACACGAGCATGAAGATTGAAGCTATGGAGAGGCAACCTGGAGAACACCTTGGAGCGGCAGACACCGTCTCTACAACCCAGACCCAACTTGTAGGCCTAATGCAGTGTTGTTTTCAACAACTACTAAACGAGAGCTAGAAGATTGAAGCTATGGAGAGGCAACCTGGAGAACACCTTGGAGCGGAAGACACCGTCTCTACAACCCAGACCCAACTTGTAGGCCTAATGCAGTGTTGTTTTCAACAACTACTAAACGAGAGCTAGAAGATCGAAGCTATGGAGAGGCAACCTGGAGAACACCTTGGAGCGGAAGACACCGTCTCTACAACCCAGACCCAACTTGTAGGCCTAAAGCATTGTTGTTTCAACAACTATTAAACGAGAGCTAGAAGATCGAAGCTATGGAGAGGCAACCTGGAGAACACCTTGGAGCGGAAGACACCGTCTCTACAACCCAGACCCAACTTGTAGGCCTAATGCAGTGTTGTTTTCAACAACTACTAAACGAGAGCTAGAAGATCGAAGCTATGGAGAGGCAACCTGGAGAACACCTTGGAGCGGAAGACACCGTCTCTACAACCCAGACCCAACTTGTAGGCCTAATGCAGTGTTGTTTTCAACAACTACTAAACGAGAGCTAGAAGATCGAAGCTATGGAGAGGCAACCTGGAGAACACCTTGGAGCGGCAGACACCGTTAGTAGGCCCTACAGAAGTAGTAGCCCCAATACAGTTTTCAAATTCCTATATGCTGAAAACCAGACTATTGACGCTCAGCTTTTTTCAGAGGAGGACAGCTGTATTGAGTGGCGCAGACAAACACAGGTAGTAGGCCTTAAACAAAAAATTTTGCTCAATGCAGTTTAAAAAAGGTTACAGAGGTACACAGTGGAGGACAATTTCAATTATGGACCGCACACAGACTTAGTATGCCTGCAATAAAAAAAAGGATGCTCTATGCAATTTAAAATAGGTTCCAGGGGTACACGGGCAGCAGTGGTCTGGTCAGTGGAGGACTAGTGGAAGGAGGGACCGCAGACAGGCTTAGTAGGCCTAACATAACAAAAGTAGGCTGTAGGCACTTTAAAATAGGTTCCAGGGGTACATGGGCAGCAGTGGTCTGGTCAGTGGAGGACTAGTGTAAGGAGGGACCGCAGACAGGCTTAGTAGACCTAACATAACAAAAGTAGGCTGTAGGCACTTTAAAATAGGTTCCAGGGGTACACTGGCAGCAGTGGTCTGGTCAGTGGAGGATTAGTGGAAGGAGGGACCGCAGACAGGCTTAGTAGGCCTAACATAACAAAAGTAGGCTATAGGCACTTTAAAATAGGTTCCAGGGGTACACGGGCAGCAGTGGTCTGGTCAGTGGAGGACTAGTGCAAGGAGGGACCGCAGACAGGCTTAGTATGCCTAACATAACAAAAGTAGGCTGTAGGTTTGGGCAGATGTAAATACATCTTTACAAGATATGGGCCTGATGGACCGGGATCTAACTCCCCAGGAGGTGTTGCTCTCTCTTCCTTCTTCCTCTTTTAACCCAAAGAAACACGACTTACTACTCATTTTATTAGCGGCCGCAAAACACTTAATCTCAATACACTGGAGAAAAACATCTCCCCCAACGCTGGAAGAATGGATCCTCAAAGTCCAAGACTTATATCGTTTGGAGGAATTATCTAGTTGGGAGGCACGCTCTCACGAGAAATTCAAGGACTCTTGGCTTCCGTGGGAGGTGTTTCTGTCCCCTACTCTTGGACCTGGGGCGGAGGACCCCCCTTGAGGAATTCATCTACTAGTTCCCTAACAAGAGTTTTGTTTAGCCCTTCCAGCTTATCTTTTCTTTAGCAAGACGCGATGACCGTCCCGACTCTATTTTTTGCATGTTCCAGCCTTTTTCTTTGCCATTCACTCCTCCTCCACCTCATCTGAATTCAATTTTATCCGCGGTAAATTAGTCCTTCCGTCTCACCCTCTAGCCTTACAAATTTTTATCATAACTTGTACTGTATCTAGGGCTAGTTCTTTGCAGTCCTGAAATTTTGTTCTAAGTTCGGTAAGCTCAATTGTCTTCACTGTCTAAGGAATGCATACGTATAATCCATCTGCCATGAATATCCTTAGACATATTATAAAAGGACAAATACCTGTATTTCTTGACATGAGAGCGAATGTTAACTGTTTTATTACTGTTAATTGAAAACTTAAATAAAGAATTTAAAAAAAAAAAAAAAAGTAGGCTGTAGGCACTTTAAAATAGGTTCCAGGGGTACACAGGCAGCAGTGGTCTGGTCAGTGGAGGACTAGTGGAAGGAGGGACCGCAGACAGGCATAGTAGACCTAACATAACAAAAGTAGGCTGTAGGCACTTTAAAAAAGGTTCCAGGGGTACACGGGCAGCAGTGGTGTGGTCAGTGAAGGACAATTTCTATAATGGACCGCAGACAGGCTTAGTAGGCCTAACATAACAAAAATAGGCTGTAGACACTTGGAATTATCTTGCAGGGGTACACAGGTAGATTGGTGTTGTCAGCGGAGGCCGATAGTAATGAGTGTCTGACAGTTAGTACTCACCAAAAATAAATAGATGTTAATGTCTCGCAATACAGCAAAACCAAAAGACAAAAGGGTGGCATACTTAGGCACAGGGGTGGGCTCCTCTGCTGAGTTTCAGACCTGGTAATTTGGCGCAAAGTATTTACTGGTGTAAATATAGGACACTGCCCCTGACTATTTTAAGTAGCATCATACATGTCAACACATTGGTATTGTCAGTGCCAGGCATTGAAGGATGTCAGCGCATAGACTAAACATTGGTGGAGCTGTGAGAGATAATTTTGCAAGTGGTAGAGCACTGTTTGAGCTGGGGGGAACTCTCTTGTGGCCGGCGGTACAGGCCCAGGGCCCCTCAGGTTACAACGGTGTATCTGACGTTGGGTGCGCACCACCACCGCCAGAGACACTTTATTGTACTATGAGGGACCCAGTGGCAGTGCCGTCGACCAAAAGCGTGCACACCCACCTCTTCAGACAAACGACACTCTCACGGGTGCTTGCGCCAAGTGGCGAGACCACGGCCCCGTGGGGGGAGTTTGGCCATTTTGGGAGGTGTAAACATGTCATATGCTGGACAAACAGCTGCTGCAAATTACGAGATTGGAAAAGTCAGTCAGAGCAGTCCACAAGCAAGACCTTTTCATAGGAAAGCTAAGTGCCAGCCGGGAAAGGTGGGGCAAAAGAATTCGAAATCCAGTTGTGGTTCATTTTAATGAAGGTTAGATCATCAACATTTTGGGTAGCCAGACGAGTCCTTTTTTCGATTAATATTGAACCTGCAGCACTGAATACTATTTCTGATAGGACACTAGCTGCTGGGTGTAGTGAGCTGGCCGGCTGTGACCGTTCTATTATCATTGACATAGAATCTGTGACAGACACTGCCCCCGTGTGGCCAGAAGTTATACCTATGCCGAATGTGATTACAGAGAAACAAACTGTATTGGCAGAACTTCCCCCTGTGATGTCATGTGAACAGGAAGGGGAGGGAATAAGAGAGCCCGGGAAACTGGTGTGTGCAGAGAGAGGTCTGTGTGTGCTGGCGTCCTCCTGTAGATGCGATATAGAAGATTGCCTGGATGACCGCTATCTCTTGGAAGCCGACATCCAGATTGTTCCCAGCTCCCACACTGCGGAGCACCCAACGGTGACATCTTTACAGATCCTGGAGCCCATGAACTGTAAGCGGGTCCTCTGTTGAGAGGCCGAACATTCCACCCTTACCTGTTGAATCCCAAGGACTACAGTCTGGACCTGAGAGACGGAGTTTTGTTTGACCCCTGTTGTTTTCTCTTCGGCTGGAGCGTCCCCCTGCAGTGACAGACAGGCCTGCGACGTGGGAAGATAACCTCCTGGAGCAAAGGAACTGGTAACGTGTGGATAGGGAAAGTGAGGGACAGTTTGTTATTACACGTTATTTCCGTGAATAGGCATATTTTGTACTGTCTATTATTGTGTTCCGCTGTGTTAAGGAAAATGTATAACAGTAAAGATATGGTTGTTAAAATGGAGTCTGAGTGTGGAAGTTTTGCTGGGCCAGATCATGGATATACATGGGCGACCTTACCCTCGGTCACTTCATCTGGCGTAGTCGGCAGGATCTGTGCCCAGCAGGATTCCCACCCAGGCCCAGTGTACAGTCAGAAACCGCCGCCGGTGTCCATTGTAAACCAGGTCAGGAAGTTTGGCGGGCGAAACTACCCCGTACCAGAATGGGCGGAACAAGTGCGGATACTGGGAGAAATGTATAATATTGACCCTAAGACCTTGGCAGAAATGGCGGTACTGACGCTAGAGGGGGAGGCATGGACGACAGTCAGACTGGAGACGGTCAGGGGGCAGCGTACGTTGGAGGATTTGGTGCGGGTGCTGGAAAAGACCTATGGACCTACTACGTACCAGGGAACACTGCGATACCTGTTCTTTAGACGGACACAGCTTGAATGGGAGGACATTCCCCAATATGCAAACGCCCTTCAGGTACTCCTTGAACAAGTCTGTGCAAAAGGGGAACAACTGGCTACTATAGCTCCTCGTGACCTGGTACTGAGAGACCAATTCGTTATAGGGCTGAGAGACCAGTATCTTAACCGTACGCTACAGGACTTGATTCGGATGATGCCGACTCTCACCTTCGCTGAAGTCAAACAGGAAGCCATAGAACGTTCTAGGGGACCCGTCATGGATGTGGGGACTCAAAGCGCTGCGTGCAGATCCATATTAGACATTAAACAGCCCAACAGTGACACCGAGGAACTGAAACAGATGGTAGCAGATTTACAGCAACAGGTGTCACAGTTAACACTAGAACGACAGAGAGACCAGCGGATGCAACCTAGCCGTCCCGCAGGACCGTGTTGGTCATGTGGTGATCCTCGTCATAGGGCGAATCGTTGTCCTCAATGAACAAACCATCAGTTACCACGACGAACGGAATATCAGCTACATCCACGAGCAGAGCCGCCACGCCAGGTCTCACCACAATGGCCGCCGTTAAACTAGACACCCCTGCAGCTGAGGTTCGAGCAGCAGGGGGGGATAGAGAATGGGGTGTAGAAAAACAGAGCCAGCAACGGAATACTCTTGCCTCGAGTAGTCCTACACTTGAAGTTATTCTGGAGGGAGTTGCAGTACAAGGATTGATGGACACTGGGTCGCAAGTGACCACGATCTCTGAACAGTTTTATGAAAAGTACCTCAAACCAAGAACTGCTTGTGATCCAGATACCACCATTAAGATAATTGCGGCTAATAACCTCCCCATTCCAGTAACCGGAGTCGCCTGGATGGATACGAAGGCCTGCGGACAAGACCTAGGGAAACGATCGTTCAGTAATAATTGGAATGAATATCTTGAAAGACCTGGATCTTATGCTGTTGACAAGAAAAGGGCCCAAGTACTGGCAGAAAGTTACGAAACATAAACCGACTCGTCTGGCGTTCCAGCACCTAATCCGGACCGTTGGACTTCAACAGATGGCAAAGGAACAACTACCCCTAGCAGCCATTAAGGTGCCCCGCTGTACCCGGATTACTTTGCCCGCTGAAAAAGAGACAGTCATTTCCCTGCCTCTTAACACCAACCGACAGCTTGAAGGAGTTGAAGTGTTAATCGAGCCGAGGGCTCCAAGTGGGGGTAAGCTAAACCCACTAATCGCCCGCACCCTAGCCGTCGTGAGGAACGGAAGAGTCCCTGTCTGGCTGAACAACACCGCAGACGTAGGTGTAGCCCTTGAAGCTGGCACGCAACTTGCCAGAGTATATGCTCTACCCACAGAAGTGAACCCCATGGGGCCCTTACAATTCACCCCGTCTACAGAAGATGGCTGGACGGTAACTGTCTCGGCCATAAATGCTCAAGCGGATGATGAAGACATTGGACGAAAACTACTGGAAAAAGTGCAACTGGACCCGTCCCAGTACACCAAACAGAAAGTGTCTCAAGTGGAGAGACTACTGCGAGAACACCAAGACTCCTTTGCAAAGCATGACACCGACTTCGGGTACACCACCAGTATCCAACACGAGATTCCCACCGGCGATACTGCCCCTATTCGCGAGAGGTACCGACAAATACCACCTCAACAATACCAGGAGGTGAAAAGCCTCTTAGAATCTATGCTACACGCCGGAGTGGTGCGGGAGAGCCAGAGCCCATGGGCTGCACCCGTGGTGATAATCAAAAAGAAAGATGGATCCCTGAGATTTTGCGTAGACTACCGTCGGCTGAACGCTTGCACGGTCCGGGACTCCTATCCACTCCCCCGGATCGAAGAGTCACTGACCGCCCTGAAAAAGGCCAAATATTTTTTGTCTCTAGACTTGGCCAGTGGATATTGGCAGGTCCCCATGAGTGAGAAGGACAGAGAAAAGACCGCCTTCATCCTTCCCATGGGCCTGTACGAGTTTGACCGGATGCCATTCAGCTTGAGTAACTCGCCAGGGACCTTTCAGAAACTGATGGAATGCTGTCTGGGAGATTTCAACTTCCAATTCACGCTGATATACCTTGATGACATCGTGGTATACTCCGCCACCTTTGAGGATCATCTTCACAAGCTTGGCAAAGTGTTCCAGCGCTTGAAGAGACACGGCTTGAAGTTGAAGCCCAGCAAGTGCCGTCTATTCCAGCAGGAGATCGATTACCTGGGACACCGGATCTCGGCCGAAGGTGTCCAACCCTCTCCGGAGAAGATAGCAGCTGTCCGAGAGTGGCCACAACCAACTACCATCAAAGAAGTCCAGGCTTTCCTGGGGCTAGCGGGCTATTACCACCGATTTATATATAACCATAATCCTCAAGGGAGTATACCGAGCAGAGGATAAGAAGTGAAATGAACAGTAAGTAAGGTTTAAAAATTACCATTTATTAATACACGTTAAAAGGCAAAAAGAAGGGGAAGGGGAAGGGGGAGGGGAACTGGACCAAGGGAATATAAAAAAAGACAAAAAATGGGACTTCCAAGTGGTAAAGAGGGAGAGGGAAGCCAACAGAATTAGATCTATATGTAGAATAATACATGCACCATATGCAGAAATATCCCCTCCTACATAGGACATAGAAGGTCTATATAGCACAAGTGTGACTACCAGAGTTTGTTTCTTTAGACCATATATATAAAGCGGGCATAAACTACCACCTACACATATTGCCACAATAGTGATACATATGGGAGGAGGGGGAAGCCAAAAATAGAGCAAAGGGTAGGGTATGTCCCCAAATACCAGAAACCATAGAGGCTGAAAATATAGAACAGCTACTCCTAAGGCTGATTGGGAACAAGCCCCTATGTATTAGCCTAATAATGTGGCTCAAAAAAACCCCCTAGGTGAGGCGGTGTTTATTACCTGTGATGTGTTCGTGGAGGAGATAAGTACGGAAAATCAAGCAGGCATGTAGAGGCGTATGAAGCATCTTTGCGAAACGGCGCTCGTCGGGCGTCGGGAGAGCGCAGCCACAGTCATACGCCTCTACATGCCTGCTTGATTTTCCGTACTTATCTCCTCCACGAACACATCACAGGTAATAAACACCGCCTCACCTAGGGGGTTTTTTTGAGCCACATTATTAGGCTAATACATAGGGGCTTGTTCCCAATCAGCCTTAGGAGTAGCTGTTCTATATTTTCAGCCTCTATGGTTTCTGGTATTTGGGGACATACCCTACCCTTTGCTCTATTTTTGGCTTCCCCCTCCTCCCATATGTATCACTATTGTGGCAATATGTGTAGGTGGTAGTTTATGCCCGCTTTATATATATGGTCTAAAGAAACAAACTCTGGTAGTCACACTTGTGCTATATAGACCTTCTATGTCCTATGTAGGAGGGGATATTTCTGCATATGGTGCATGTATTATTCTACATATAGATCTAATTCTGTTGGCTTCCCTCTCCCTCTTTACCACTTGGAAGTCCCATTTTTTGTCTTTTTTTATATTCCCTTGGTCCAGTTCCCCTCCCCCTTCCCCTTCCCCTTCTTTTTGCCTTTTAACGTGTATTAATAAATGGTAATTTTTAAACCTTACTTACTGTTCATTTCACTTCTTATCCTCTGCTCGGTATACTCCCTTGAGGATTATGGTTATATACACTTGTTGGAGTGACGTATGAGCCACCTATTATTAGGACTATGATAATTATTACCACCGATTTGTCAAGGACTTTGCCCTGCTTGCGGAACCACTGCATGAGACTCTCCGAGGGACCGCGAACAGTCCCAGAGGACGACGCATCAGCTGGGGGCCCAACCAAGAAAAATCCTTCCGGGCGCTTCAAGCTGCTTTGACATCACCCCCTATTCTGGCATTTGCAGATTACACCTTGCCGTTCCAGTTATACACCGACGCCAGCCTTCAAGGTCTCGGGGCGGTCCTCTCCCAAGTCCAAGATAACAAGGAACGTGTAATAGCCTGTGCCAGTAGATCCCTCCGTGACACCGAAAAGAACCCCGTCAACTATAGCTCTTTCCACCTGGAACTCCTGGCCCTGACTTGGGCTATGACAGAGAAATTTGCTGGCTAACTGACAGGGGCGGAAGTGCTGGTCGTGACAGACAACAATCCTCTTGCCCACCTAGAAAATGCCAAACTAGGGGCAATGGAACAGCGCTGGATGGCAAGGCTCTCTAGATTCCAATACAAAATTAAATACAGAGCGGGGACGGAGAATCAGAATGCTGACAGCCTTTCCAGAGTGACATCATCCCCGCCAGTGGGGGACTGGGATGAAGAGTTGGAGGAAGATGAACTGCCCGACTTTGCCCGGCTAGCTAAACAAATAGAAGATAGCCGCCATGCTGTAGGCGGGATCGAAGCCATAGTGGGGTCCCCCCTGTCCCAACAAGAATGGGCCAAGCTTCAAGATCGAGACCCTGAACATGTCTTACTGAAACAGTACGTGAAGACACAAGAGAAACCACCCTCCGAAGTAAGAGCCCGACTATCAACCAGGACCTCTGCCCTACTTGCCCAATGGGATCGACTGATCGTGAAGGATGGAGTCTTGTATCGCAGGGCCCTTTTATCCCATATGCTGGAAGAATGTTTGCAGATTGTCGTCCCGGTGCAGCTGGCCCATGAGATGGTGGCTGAAGCTCACAGAAGGAACGGCCACTTCGGCATAGACAAGACCCTCCGGTGGACCCAGCAATTCATTTTTTGCCCAGGACTCCGTAAGCTGGTTGAAGACGTCTGCCTAAGATGTCACACATGTGAACTCCACAAGTCTACTGAGCAGCGTGCACCCGTTCAGACTATTCGCACATCCAGGCCCCTCGAATTGTTGATGGTGGACTATCTGTTGATTGGAACGGCGAATAGTGGCTACCAGTACTGTCTGGTGATGGTGGACCACTTCACGAAATTCGCCGTCGCTGTTGCTACCAAAGATCAGACTGCCGAATCAGCTGCACGGGCCATCTGTCAACACTTCGTTCGGGTCTACGGGTGTCTGGAGCGGCTGCACTCTGATCAGGGGGCGTGTTTCGAAGGGCGAGTCATTGAAGAACTTCAGCAGATGTATGGAATCAAGAAGTCCAGGACCACCCCGTATCATCCACAGGGGAATGGCGCGTGTGAACGTTTCAACCGGACCCTCTTACAACTGATCCGAACCTTAGCAGAAGACAAAAAGCTCGACTGGCCTCGATTCCTCCCAGAACTGCTGTGGGCCTATAACAATCAAGTCCATTCTGTCACCGGATACACACCTTACACCCTCCTTTTTGGCCGCCCAGGCAAAGGCATCCATGAGCTACACCTGTATAACTCTGATGAAGACACCTGTGGTACCTATCCTTCCTGGCTACAAGCACACCGTCAAAGGATGGAAACTGTCTACCGCCTGGTGGAACAGCAGATCCAGGACCAGGTCAACGCTGATCCACTTCCAGTACAAGAAGACCTACTGAGTGGGGGTCAACTGGTCCTAGTTCGTATAAAGAAACCGCAAGGAAAACTCCGGCCCAAGTGGGAGACCGAAGTCTATCGAGTAATTGGACACCCGTACCCTGGTGGCCCCGTCTACCAAGTACAAGGCGAAGACAGCGGCAGCCTCCGCACCCTGCACCGCAACATGTTGCGCCCCTGTCAGTCTCAGCCTGACCCCCCTCCTGTAATACCTAGAGAGATGGATATCACTAATGCTGTGGGAGATACCGATACCGGGGGTGTAGAGGTGGAAGAATCCCTACCCCTGCTCGCCTGACTGACACGTCTGAACCCCTTACCTCCTCGACGGACTTACCGGCTGGGGTGACTGATCGGGGGGAGAGGCTAGCACCCATTAGGCGGACAACGAGGACCACCGCAGGGGTGCCCCCGGGACAGTCATACAGAGACCAATATGTGTGGCCTTTTTCGCAGCCGGGTCCTACAACCTCCACAGCCATCGCCGCCCTGGAGACAGTCGTTGACAGGGACTGCCAACCTTTAAGCGGGGGGGCGTGTAGTGAGCTGGCCGGCTGTGACCGTTCTATTATCGTTGACATAGAATCTGTGACAGACACTGCCCCCGTGTGGCCAGAAGTTATACCTATGCCGAATGTGATTACAGAGAAACAAACTGTATTGGCAGAACTTCCCCCTGTGATGTCATGTGAACAGGAAGGGGAGGGAATAAGAGAGCCCGGGAAACTGGTGTGTGCAGAGAGAGGTCTGTGTGTGCTGGCGTCCTCCTGTAGATGCGATATAGAAGATTGCCTGGATGACCGTTATCTCTTGGAAGCCAACATCCAGATTGTTCCCAGCTCCCACACTGCGGAGCACCCAACGGTGACATCTTCACAGATCCTGGAGCCCATGAACTGTAAGCGGGTCCTCTGTTGAGAGGCCGAACATTCCACCCTTACCTGTTGAATCCCAAGGACTACAGTCTGGACCTGAGAGACGGAGTTTTGTTTGACCCCTGTTGTTTTCTCTTCGGCTGGAGCGTCCCCCTGCAGTGACAGACAGGCCTGCGACGTGGGAAGATAACCTCCTGGAGCAAAGGAACTAGTAACGTGTGGATAGGGAAAGTGAGGGACAGTTTGTTATTACACGTTATTTCCGTGAATAGGCATATTTTGTACTGTCTATTATTGTGTTCCGCTGTGTTAAGGAAAATGTATAACAGTAAAGATATGGTTGTTAAAATGGAGTCTGAGTGTGGAAGTTTTGCTGGGCCAGATCGTGGATATACATGGGCGACCTTACCCTCGGTCACTTCATCTGGCGTAGTCGGCAGGATCTGTGCCCAGCAGGATTCCCACCCAGGCCCAGTGTACAGTCAGAAACCGCCGCCGGTGTCCATTGTAAACCAGGTCAGGAAGTTTGGCGGGCGAAACTACCCCGTACCAGAATGGGCGGAACAAGTGCGGATACTGGGAGAAATGTATAATATTGACCCTAAGACCTTGGCAGAAATGGCGGTACTGACGCTAGAGGGGGAGGCATGGACGACAGTCAGACTGGAGACGGTCAGGGGGCAGCGTACGTTGGAGGATTTGGTGCGGGTGCTGGAAAAGACCTATGGACCTACTACGTACCAGGGAACACGGCGATACCTGTTCTTTAGACGGACACAGCTTGAATGGGAGGACATTCCCCAATATGCAAACGCCCTTCAGGTACTCCTTGAACAAGTCTGTGCAAAAGGGGAACAACTGGCTACTATAGCTCCTCGTGACCTGGTACTGAGAGACCAATTCGTTATAGGGCTGAGAGACCAGTATCTTAACCGTACGCTACAGGACTTGATTCGGATGATGCCGACTCTCACCTTCGCTGAAGTCAAACAGGAAGCCATAGAACGTTCTAGGGGACCCGTCATGGATGTGGGGACTCAAAGCGCTGCGTGCAGATCCATATTAGACATTAAACAGCCCAACAGTGACACCGAGGAACTGAAACAGATGGTAGCAGATTTACAGCAACAGGTGTCACAGTTAACACTAGAACGACAGAGAGACCAGCGGATGCAACCTAGCCGTCCCGCAGGACCGTGTTGGTCATGTGGTGATCCTCGTCATAGGGCGAATCGTTGTCCTCAATGAACAAACCATCAGTTACCACGACGAACGGAATATCAGCTACATCCACGAGCAGAGCCGCCACGCCAGGTCTCACCACAATGGCCGCCGTTAAACTAGACACCCCTGCAGCTGAGGTTCGAGCAGCAGGGGGGGATAGAGAATGGGGTGTAGAAAAACAGAGCCAGCAACGGAATACTCTTGCCTCGAGTAGTCCTACACTTGAAGTTATTCTGGAGGGAGTTGCAGTACAAGGATTGATGGACACTGGGTCGCAAGTGACCACGATCTCTGAACAGTTTTATGAAAAGTACCTCAAACCAAGAACTGCTTGTGATCCAGATACCACCATTAAGATAATTGCGGCTAATAACCTCCCCATTCCAGTAACCGGAGTCGCCTGGATGGATACGAAGGCCTGCGGACAAGACCTAGGGAAACGATCGTTCAGTAATAATTGGAATGAATATCTTGAAAGACCTGGATCTTATGCTGTTGACAAGAAAAGGGCCCAAGTACTGGCAGAAAGTTACGAAACATACACCGACTCGTCTGGCGTTCCAGCACCTAATCCGGACCGTTGGACTTCAACAGATGGCAAAGGAACAACTACCCCTAGCAGCCATTAAGGTGCCCCGCTGTACCCGGATTACTTTGCCCGCTGAAAAAGAGACAGTCATTTCCCTGCCTCTTAACACCAACCGACAGCTTGAAGGAGTTGAAGTGTTAATCGAGCCGAGGGCTCCAAGTGGGGGTAAGCTAAACCCACTAATCGCCCGCACCCTAGCCGTCGTGAGGAACGGAAGAGTCCCTGTCTGGCTGAACAACACCGCAGACGTAGGTGTAGCCCTTGAAGCTGGCACGCAACTTGCCAGAGTATATGCTCTACCCACAGAAGTGAACCCCATGGGGCCCTTACAATTCACCCCGTCTACAGAAGATGGCTGGACGGTAACTGTCTCGGCCATAAATGCTCAAGCGGATGATGAAGACATTGGACGAAAACTACTGGAAAAAGTGCAACTGGACCCGTCCCAGTACACCAAACAGAAAGTGTCTCAAGTGGAGAGACTACTGCGAGAACACCAAGACTCCTTTGCAAAGCATGACACCGACTTCGGGTACACCACCAGTATCCAACACGAGATTCCCACCGGCGATACTGCCCCTATTCGCGAGAGGTACCGACAAATACCACCTCAACAATACCAGGAGGTGAAAAGCCTCTTAGAATCTATGCTACACGCCGGAGTGGTGCGGGAGAGCCAGAGCCCATGGGCTGCACCCGTGGTGATAGTCAAAAAGAAAGATGGATCCCTGAGATTTTGCGTAGACTACCGTCGGCTGAACGCTTGCACGGTCCGGGACTCCTATCCACTCCCCCGGATCGAAGAGTCACTGACCGCCCTGAAAAAGGCCAAATATTTTTTGTCTCTAGACTTGGCCAGTGGATATTGGCAGGTCCCCATGAGTGAGAAGGACAGAGAAAAGACCGCCTTTATCCTTCCCATGGGCCTGTACGAGTTTGACCGGATGCCATTCAGCTTGAGTAACTCGCCAGGGACCTTTCAGAAACTGATGGAATGCTGTCTGGGAGATTTCAACTTCGAATTCACGCTGATATACCTTGATGACATCGTGGTATACTCCGCCACCTTTGAGGATCATCTTCACAAGCTTGGCAAAGTGTTCCAGCGCTTGAAGAGACACGGCTTGAAGTTGAAGCCCAGCAAGTGCCGTCTATTCCAGCAGGAGATCGATTACCTGGGACACCGGATCTCGGCCGAAGGTGTCCAACCCTCTCCGGAGAAGATAGCAGCTGTCCGAGAGTGGCCACAACCAACTACCATCAAAGAAGTCCAGGCTTTCCTGGGGCTAGCGGGCTATTACCACCGATTTGTCAAGGACTTTGCCCTGCTTGCGGAACCACTGCATGAGACTCTCCGAGGGACCGCGAACAGTCCCAGAGGACGACGCATCAGCTGGGGGCCCAACCAAGAAAAATCCTTCCGGGCGCTTCAAGCTGCTTTGACATCACCCCCTATTCTGGCATTTGCAGATTACACCTTGCCGTTCCAGTTATACACCGACGCCAGCCTTCAAGGTCTCGGGGCGGTCCTCTCCCAAGTCCAAGATAACAAGGAACGTGTAATAGCCTGTGCCAGTAGATCCCTCCGTGACACCGAAAAGAACCCCGTCAACTATAGCTCTTTCCACCTGGAACTCCTGGCCCTGACTTGGGCTATGACAGAGAAATTTGCTGGCTAACTGACAGGGGCGGAAGTGCTGGTCGTGATAGACAACAATCCTCTTGCCCACCTAGAAAATGCCAAACTAGGGGCAATGGAACAGCGCTGGATGGCAAGGCTCTCTAGATTCCAATACAAAATTAAATACAGAGCGGGGACGGAGAATCAGAATGCTGACAGCCTTTCCAGAGTGACATCATCCCCGCCAGTGGGGGACTGGGATGAAGAGTTGGAGAAAGATGAACTGCCCGACTTTGCCCGGCTAGCTAAACAAATAGAAGATAGCCGCCATGCTGTAGGCGGGATCGAAGCCATAGTGGGGTCCCCCCTGTCCCAACAAGAATGGGCCAAGCTTCAAGATCGAGACCCTGAACATGTCTTACTGAAACAGTACGTGAAGACACAAGAGAAACCACCCTCCGAAGTAAGAGCCCGACTATCAACCAGGACCTCTGCCCTACTTGCCCAATGGGATCGACTGATCGTGAAGGATGGAGTCTTGTATCGCAGGGCCCTTTTATCCCATATGCTGGAAGAATGTTTGCAGATTGTCGTCCCGGTGCAGCTGGCCCATGAGATGGTGGCTGAAGCTCACAGAAGGAACGGCCACTTCGGCATAGACAAGACCCTCCGGTGGACCCAGCAATTCATTTTTTGCCCAGGACTCCGTAAGCTGGTTGAAGACGTCTGCCTAAGATGTCACACATGTGAACTCCACAAGTCTACTGAGCAGCGTGCACCCGTTCAGACTATTCGCACATCCAGGCCCCTCGAATTGTTGATGGTGGACTATCTGTTGATTGGAACGGCGAATAGTGGCTACCAGTACTGTCTGGTGATGGTGGACCACTTCACGAAATTCGCCGTCGCTGTTGCTACCAAAGATCAGACTGCCGAATCAGCTGCACGGGCCATCTGTCAACACTTCGTTCGGGTCTACGGGTGTCTGGAGCGGCTGCACTCTGATCAGGGGGCGTGTTTCGAAGGGCGAGTCATTGAAGAACTTCAGCAGATGTATGGAATCAAGAAGTCCAGGACCACCCCGTATCATCCACAGGGGAATGGCGCGTGTGAACGTTTCAACCGGACCCTCTTACAACTGATCCGAACCTTAGCAGAAGACAAAAAGCTCGACTGGCCTCGATTCCTCCCAGAACTGCTGTGGGCCTATAACAATCAAGTCCATTCTGTCACCGGATACACACCTTACACCCTCCTTTTTGGCCGCCCAGGCAAAGGCATCCATGAGCTACACCTGTATAACTCTGATGAAGACACCTGTGGTACCTATCCTTCCTGGCTACAAGCACACCGTCAAAGGATGGAAACTGTCTACCGGCTGGTGGAACAGCAGATCCAGGACCAGGTCAACGCTGATCCACTTCCAGTACAAGAAGACCTACTGAGTGGGGGTCAACTGGTCCCAGTTCGTATAAAGAAACCGCAAGGAAAACTCCGGCCCAAGTGGGAGACCAAAGTCTATCGAGTAATTGGACACCCGTACCCTGGTGGCCCCGTCTACCAAGTACAAGGCGAAGACAGCGGCAGCCTCCGCACCCTGCACCGCAACATGTTGCGCCCCTGTCAGTCTCAGCCTGACCCCCCTCCTGTAATACCTAGAGAGATGGATATCACTAATGCTGTGGGAGATACCGATACCGGGGGTGTAGAGGTGGAAGAATCCCTACCCCTGCTCGCCTGACTGACACGTCTGAACCCCTTACCTCCTCGACGGACTTACCGGCTGGGGTGACTGATCGGGGGGAGAGGCTAGCACCCATTAGGCGGACAACGAGGACCACCGCAGGGGTGCCCCCGGGACAGTCCTACAGAGACCAATATGTGTGGCCTTTTTCGCAGCCGGGTCCTACAACCTCCACAGCCATCGCCGCCCTGGAGACAGTCGTTGACAGGGACTGCCAACCTTTAAGCGGGGGGGCGTGTAGTGAGCTGGCCGGCTGTGACCGTTCTATTATCGTTGACATAGAATCTGTGACAGACACTGCCCCCGTGTGGCCAGAAGTTATACCTATGCCGAATGTGATTACAGAGAAACAAACTGTATTGGCAGAACTTCCCCCTGTGATGTCATGTGAACAGGAAGGGGAGGGAATAAGAGAGCCCGGGAAACTGGTGTGTGCAGAGAGAGGTCTGTGTGTGCTGGCGTCCTCCTGTAGATGCGATATAGAAGATTGCCTGGATGACCGTTATCTCTTGGAAGCCAACATCCAGATTGTTCCCAGCTCCCACACTGCGGAGCACCCAACGGTGACATCTTCACAGATCCTGGAGCCCATGAACTGTAAGCGGGTCCTCTGTTGAGAGGCCGAACATTCCACCCTTACCTGTTGAATCCCAAGGACTACAGTCTGGACCTGAGAGACGGAGTTTTGTTTGACCCCTGTTGTTTTCTCTTCGGCTGGAGCGTCCCCCTGCAGTGACAGACAGGCCTGCGACGTGGGAAGATAACCTCCTGGAGCAAAGGAACTGGTAACGTGTGGATAGGGAAAGTGAGGGACAGTTTGTTATTATACGTTATTTCCGTGAATAGGCATATTTTGTACTGTCTATTATTGTGTTCCGCTGTGTTAAGGAAAATGTATAACAGTAAGGATACTGTTGTTAAAATTGAGTCTGAGTGTGGAAGTTTTGCTGGGCCAGATCATGGATATACATGGGCGACCTTACCCTCAGTCACTTCATGGGCAAGCAAGCTCCTGCAATGCATATTCTGCCAATTCTGGCCAGGTGTCTAATTTGGATGCCCAGTAATCAAATGGGAATGACGGTTGAGGGAGAACGTCGATAAGGGATGAAAAATAGTTAGTAACCATACTGGACAAATGTTGTCTCCTGTCACTTTGAATTGATGTTGCAGTACCTGTCCTGTCTGCGGTCATAGCAAAATCACTCCACAACCTGGTCAGAAAACCCCTCTGTCCAACACCACTTCTGATTTGTGCACCTCTAACACCTCTGGCCTGCTTGCTGCCCCCTGCAGCTTGTGTGATAATGCTCACCGTCGCTGTGTGCTGGGAATGCCTGAATCAAACGGTGAACAAGAGTTGATTGTTTGGTTGCTAATATTTGTTCCAGGCTCTCATGTGGCATAATATTTTGCAATTTGCCTTTATAGCGAGGATCAAGGAGGCAGGCCAACCAGTAATCGTCATCAGTCATCATTTTATTAATGCGTGGGTCCCTTTTGAGGATACGTAAGGCATAATCCGCAATGTGGGCCAAAGTTTCAGTTGTCAAATCTGCGGTCGTGCTGGGTTGAGTGGCAGTTTCAGGCAAATCTATGTCACTTGTCTCCCTAAAAAAAACTGAACCCGGCCTTGCAACGCCACCAGTTGCTATTGGCCCCGGAGAAGCTTCCTCATTAAAAAAATACTCATCCCCATCATCCTCCTCGTCCTCCTCCTCCTCCTGTTCGCCCGCTACCTCGTCCTGTACACTGCCCTGACCAGAAAATGGCTGACTGTCATCAAGGCTTTCCTCTTCCTCTGCTGCAGACGCCTGCTCCTTTATGTGCGTCAAACTTTGCATCAGCAGACGCATTAGGGGGATGCTCATGCTTATTATGGCGTTGTCTGCACTAACCAGCCGTGTGCATTCCTCAAAACACTGATGGACTTGACACATGTCTTGTACCTTCGACCACTGCACACCTGACAACTCCATGTCTTCCATCCTACTGCCTGCCCGTGTATGTGTATCCTTCCACAAAAACATAACAGCACGCCTCTGTTCGCACAGTCTCTGAAGCATGTGCAGTGTTGAGTTCCACCTTGTTACAACGTCGATGATTAGGCGATGCTGGGAAAGGTTCAAAGACCGCTGATAGGTCTGCATACGGCTGGAGTGTACGGGCGAACGGCGGATATGCGAGCAAAGTCCGCGCACTTTGAGGAGCAGGTCGGATAACCCCGGATAACTTTTCAGGAAGCACTGGACCACCAGGTTTAAGGTGTGAGCCAGGCAAGGAATGTGTTTCAGTTGAGAAATGGAGATGGCAGCCATGAAATTCCTTCCGTTATCACTCACTACCTTGCCTGTTATGAGTAGGTAATTCAGAACCACAATGGACCTTGAAGTTCAGAGCACACAAAGTGTGCAAGCAAGCAAGCAAGAAAAACCAATTAAGCAAGCTGGACAGAAAAAATAGCAAACAAAAAATAACACAAGCAAAACTTAGCTTATGCAGGAAGACAGGCCACAGGAACGATCCAGGAGGAAGCAAGACCAATACTAAAACATTGACTGGAGGCCAGGAGCAAAGCACTAGGTGGAGTTAAATAGAGCAGCACCTAACGACTTCACCACATCACCTGAGGAAGGAAACTCAGAAGCCGCAGTACCACTCACATCCACCAACGGAAGCTCATAGACAGAATCAGCCGAAGTACCACTTGTGACCACAGGAGGGAGCTCTGCCACAGAATTCACAACAGTACCCCCCCCCCTTGAGGAGGGGTCACCGAACCCTCACCAGAGCCCCCAGGCCGACCAGGATGAGCCATATGAAAGGCACGAACAAGATCGGCAGCATGAACATCAGAGGCAAAGACCCAGGAATTATCTTCCTGACCATAACCCTTCCACTTAACCAGATACTGGAGTTTCCGTCTCGAAACACGAGAATCCAAAATCTTCTCTACAATATACTCCAACTCCCCCTCCACCAAAACCGGGGCAGGAGGATCAACAGATGGAACCATAGGTGCCACGTATCTCCGCAACAATGACCTATGGAATACGTTATGGATGGAAAAAGAATCTGGAAGGGTCAAACGAAAAGACACAGGATTAAGAACCTCAGAAATCCTATATGGACCAATGAAACGAGGCTTAAACTTAGGAGAGGAAACCTTCATAGGAATATGACGAGATGACAACCAAACCAAATCCACAACACGAAGTCGGGGACCCACACAGCGTCTGCGATTAGCGAAACGTTGAGCCTTCTCCTGGGACAAGGTCAAATTGTCCACTACATGAGTTCAAATCTGCTGTAACCTGTCCACCACAGTATCCACACCAGGACAGTCCGAACTTGCCCTGAAGAGAAACGAGGATGGAACCCAGAGTTGCAGAAAAACGGCGAAACCAAGGTAGCCGAGCTGGCCCGATTATTAAGGGCGAACTCCGCCAAAGGCAAGAAGGACACCCAATCATCCTGATCAGCAGAAACAAAGCATCTCAGATATGTTTCCAAGGTCTGATTGGTTCGTTCGGTCTGGCCATTTGTCTGAGGATGGAAAGCCGAGGAAAAAGACAAATCAATGCCCATCCTAGCACAAAAGGCTCGCCAAAACCTCGAAACAAACTGGGAATCTCTGTCAGATACGATGTTCTCTGGAATGCCATGTAAACGAACCACATGCTGGAAGAACAATGGCACCAAATCAGAGGAGGAAGGTAATTTAGACAAGGGTACCAAATGGACCATCTTAGAGAAGCGATCACAAACCACCCAAATGACCGACATTTTTTGAGAAACGAGGAGATCCGAAATAAAATCCATAGAGATATGTGTCCAAGGCCTCTTCGGGACCGGCAAGGGCAAAAGCAACCCACTGGCACGAGAACAGAAGGGCTTAGCCCGAGCACAAATCCCACAGGACTGCACAAAAGAACGCACATCCCGCGACAGAGATGGCCACCAAAAGGATCTAGCCACTAACTCTCTGGTACCAAAGATTCCAGGATGACCAGCCAACACCGAACAATGAACCTCAGAGATAACTTTATTCGTCCACCTATCAGGGACAAACAGTTTATTAGCCTGAAATTTTTGCAGCACCCGCCGCAAATCAGGGGAGATGGCAGACACAATTACTCCCTCTTTGAGAATACCCGCCGGCTCAGACAAACCCGAAGAGTCGGCCACAAAACTCCTAGACAGGGCATCCGCCTTCACATTCTTAGAGCCAGGAAGGTACGAAACCACAAAGTCAAAACGGGAGAAAAACAGCGACCAACGAGCCTGTCTAGGATTCAACCATTTGGCAGAATCGAGATAAGTCAAGTTCTTGTGATTAGGGTTGAGCGAAACGGATCGTTCATTTTCAAAAGTCGCCGACTTTTGGCAAAGTCGGGTTTCATGAAACCCGTCCCGATCCCTGTGTGGGGTCGGCCATGCGGTACGCGACTTTCGCGCCAAAGTCGCGTTTCGTATGACGCACTTGGCGCCATTTTTTCAGCCAATGAAGGAGCGTGGGCAGAGTGATGACATAGGTCTTAGGGGCATGGACGCATATCGCTATGTTGTCGCTTTTGCGCTGTAGCGATTTGCAATGTGCAACACTAGCTTTTCAGTTCAGGGACGGAGGGGAGAGAGAGAGAGAGAGAGAGAAAAAAAAAATCCCATTGACTTTGCATTGGGTTCCGTGTTTCGGTCGATCCTCGACTTTTCGCCACAGTCGGCCGATTTCACTCGACTCGACTTTTGAGATAGTCGTGTTTCGCGAAACCCGACTCGACCCTAAAAAAGTCAAGGTCGCTCAACCCTACTTGTGATCAGTCAAGACCATCACGCGATGCTTAGCTCCTTCAAGCCAATGACGCCACTCCTCGAATGCCCACTTCATGGCCAGCAACTCTCGATTGCCAACATCATAATTTCGCTCAGCAGGCGAAAACTTCCTGGAAAAAAAGGCGTATGGTTTCATCACCGAGCAATCAGAACCTCTTTGCGACAAAACAGCCCCCGCTCCAATTTCAGAAGCATCAACCTCGACCTGGAACGGAAGCGAAACATCTGGTTGACACAACACAGGGGCAGAAGAAAAACGACGCTTTAACTCTTGAAAAGCTTCCACAGCAGCAGAAGACCAATTGACCACATCAGCACCCTTCTTGGTCAAATTGGTCAATGGTTTAGCAATACTAGAAAAATTACAGATGAAACGACGATAAAAATTAGCAAAGCCCAGGAACTTTTGCAGACTCTTCAGAGATGTCGGCTGAGTCCAATCATAGATGGCCTGGACCTTAACAGGGTCCATCTCGATAGTAGAAGGGGAAAAAATGAACCCCAAAATGAAACCTTCTGAACACCAAAGAGACACTTTGATCCCTTCACAAACAAAGAATTAGCACGCAGGACCTGGAACACCATTCTGACCTGCTTCACATGAGACTCCCAATCATCCGAGAAGACCAAAATATCATCCAAGTATACAATCAGGAATTTATCCAGGTACTCTCGGAAGATGTCATGCATAAAGGACTGAAACACCGATGGAGCATTGGCAAGTCCGAATGGCATAACTAGGTACTCAAAATGGCCCTCGGGTGTATTAAATGCAGTTTTCCATTCATTGCCCTGCTTAATACGCACAAGATTATACGTACCACGAAGATCTATCTTGGTGAACCAACTAGCCCCCTTGATCCGAGCAAACAAATCAGATAACAGCGGCAAGGGGTAGTGAAATTTGACCATGATTTTATTTAGAAGGTGGTAATCTATACAAGGTCTCAGCGAACCATCCTTCTTGGCCACAAAAAAGAACCCCGCTCCCAATGGCGACGATGACGGGCGAATATGACCCTTCTCCAAGGACTCCTTCACGTAACTCCGCATAGCGGCGTGCTCAGGCACAGATAAATTAAACAGTCGACCTTTAGGAAACTTACTACCAGGAATCAAATCGATAGCACAATCACAATCCCTATGCGGAGGTAGGGCATTGGACTTGGGCTCATCAAATACATCCCGGTAATCAGATAAGAACTCTGGGACCTCAGAAGGGGTGGATGATGAAATAGACAGAAATGGGACATCACCATGTACCCCCTGACAACCCCAGCTGGACACAGACATTGGTTTCCAATCTAATACTGGGTTATGGACTTGTAGCCATGGCAACCCCAACACGACCACATCATGCAGATTATGCAACACCAGAAAGCGAATATCCTCCTGATGTGCAGGAGCCATGCACATGGTCAGCTGGGTCCAGTACTGAGGCTTATTCTTGGCCAAAGGCGTAGCATCAATTCCTCTCAATGGAATAGGACACTGCAAGGGCTCCAAGAAAAACCCACAACGCCTAGCATACTCCAAGTCCATCAAATTCAGGGCAGCGCCTGAATCCACAAATGCCATGACAGAATAAGATGACAAAGAGCAGATCAAAGTAACGGACAAAAGAAATTTTGACTGTACCGTACCAATGGTGGCAGACCTAGCGAACCGCTTAGTGCACTTAGGACAATCGGAGACAGCATGAGTGGAATCACCACAGTAGAAACACAGCCCATTCTGACGTCTGTGTTCTTGCCGTTCAACTCTGGTCAAAGTCCTATCGCACTGCATAGGCTCAGGTTTATGCTCGGATAATACCGCCAAATGGTGCACAGATTTACGCTCACGCAAGCGTCGACAGATCTGAATGGCCAAAGACATAGACTCATTCAGACCAGCAGGCATAGGAAATCCCACCATGACATCCTTAAGGGCTTCAGAGAGACCCTTTCTGAAAATAGCTGCCAGCGCACCTTCATTCCATTGAGTGAGCACGGACCACTTTCTAAACTTCTGACAATAAATCTCTATCTCATCCTGACCCTGACACAGAGTCAGCAAATTTTTCTCTGCCTGATCCACCGAATTAGGTTCATCGTACAGCAATCCGAGCGCCAGGAAAAACGCATCAATATTACATAATGCAGGATCTCCTGGCCCAAGGGAAAATGCCCAGTCTTGAGGGTCGCCACGTAATAAAGAAATAATAATCCTAACTTGTTGAACTGGGTCACCAGAGGAGCGAGGTTTCAAAGCCAGAAACAGTTTGCAATTATTTTTGAAATTCAGAAACTTAGTTCTATCTCCACAAAACAAATCAGGAATAGGAATTCTAGGTTCTAACATAGATTTCTGAACCATAATGTCTTGAATTTTTTGTACTCTTGCAGTGAGATTATCCACACAAGAAGACAGACCTTTAATGTCCATCACTACACCTGTGTCCTGAACCACCCAAATGTCTAGGGGAAAAAAAAGGCAAAACACAGTGCAAAGAAAAAAAAATGGTCTCAGAACTTCTTTTTTCCCTCTATTGAGAAGCATTAGTACTTTGGGCCTCCAGTACTGTTATGAGTAGGTAATTCAGAACCACAATGGACCTTGAAGTTCAGAGCACACAAAGTGACCTGACAATAACCAAAAGACATAGGACGAGCTCTGAGACGTGGGAACTCTGCTGACCGCAATCCCTAATCCTAACCAACCACACTAGAGGCAGCCGTGGATTGCGCCTAACGCTCCCTATGCAACTCGGCACAGCCTGAGAAACTAGCTAGGCCTAAGAAGGAAAAATAAGCCTACCTTGCCTCAGAGAAATACCCCAAAGGAAAAGGCAGCCCCCCACATATAATGACTGTGAGTTGAGATGAAAATACAAACGCAGAGATGAAATAGATTTAGCAAAGTGAGGCCCAACTTACTGAACAGATCGAGGATAGAAAAGATTGCTTTGCGGTCAACACAAAACCCTACAAACAACCACGCAGAGGGGGCAAAAAGACCCTCCGCACCGACTAACGGTACGGAGGTGCTCCCTCTGCGTCCCAGAGCTTCCAGCAAGCAAGAAAAACCAATTAAGCAAGCTGGACAGAAAAAATAGCAAACAAAAAATAACACAAGCAAAACTTAGCTTATGCAGGAAGACAGGCCACAGGAACGATCCAGGAGGAAGCAAGACCAATACTAGAACATTGACTGGAGGCCAGGAGCAAAGCACTAGGTGGAGTTAAATAGAGCAGCACCTAACGACTTCACCACATCACCTGAGGAAGGAAACTCAGAAGCCGCAGTACCACTCACAGCCACCAACGGAAGCTCATAGACAGAATCAGCCGAAGTACCACTTGTGACCACAGGAGGGAGCTCTGCCACAGAATTCACAACACTTGCCTGCCTCAAGATCTACAGTGCCCAGCCACGACTGCGTTTCTTTCTGCAAGAACTCAGACAGAACTTCCGCGGTGTGTCTGTTGTCGCACAAACACTTCATAGCCAATACAGCCTGCTGACGCTTGCCAGTAGCTGCCCCATAATGGGACACCTGGTGTGCAACAGTGGCAGCTGCGGATGGAGTGGTTGTGCGACTGCGTTCTGTGGACGAGCTCTCGCTTCTGCAGGACGACAAAGAGGAGGAGGAGGGGGTGCGAACGGCTACAGCCAACTGTTTCCTAGACCGTGGGCTAGGCAGAACTGTATCAAAAATTGCTGTCCCCTGTGGACCCTGCATCCACCACATTCACCCAGTGTGCCGTGATGGAAACGTAACGTCCCTGGCCATGCCTACTGGTCCATGCATCTGTTGTCAGGTGCACCTTTGTACTCACAGATTGCCTGAGTGCATGGACGATGCGCTCTTTAACATGCTGGTGGAGGGCTGGGATGGCTTTTCTCGAAAAGAAGTGTCGACTGGGTAGCTCGTAGCGTGTACAGCGTAGTCCATCAGGGCTTTGAAAGCTTCGCTTTCAACTAACCGGTAGGGCATCATATCTAACGAGATTAGCCTAGCTATGTGGGCGTTCAAACCCTGTGTACGCGGATGCGAGGCTAAGTACTTCCTTTTTCTAACGAGAGTCTCATGTAGGGTGAGCTGGACTGGAGAGCTGGAGATCGTGGAACTAGCGGGGGTGCCGGTGGACATGGCAGACTGAGAGACGGTTGGAGACGGTATTCTTGCCGGTGCCCTACATGCAGTGTTTCCAACTACGAAACTGGTGATTCCCTGACCCTGACTGCTTTGGCCTGGCAATGAAACCTGCACAGATACTGCAGGTGGTGCGGAAAATGGTGGCCTTACAGTGACGGAAGGGATGTAGCGTTGCTGACTAGCTTCATTGGCCGAGGGTGCTACAACCTTAAGGGACGTTTGGTAGTTAGTCCAGGCTTGCAAATGCATGGTGGTTAAATGTCTATACATGCAACTTGTATTTAGACTTTTCAGATTCTGACCTCTGCTTAAGGTAGTTGAACATTTTTGACAGATGACTTTGCGCTGATCAATTGGAAGATGTTTAAAAAAATGCCAGACTGCACTCTTTCTAGCATCGGATACCTTTTCAGGCATTGCAGACTGAGCTTTAACCGGATGGCCACGCTGTCCTCCAACAGGTTTTGGCTTTGCCACGCGTTTTGGGCCAGATACGGGCCCGGCAGTTGGAACCTGTTGCGATGTTGATGCCTGCTGCGACCCCTCCTCCGCTTCAGAACTACTGCACCCTGTTCCCCCAATGGCTGCCAATCGGGGTCAACAACTGGGTCATCTATGACCTCCTCTTCTATCTCGTGTGCAACTTCGTCTGTGTCACCGTGTAAGCCGGTGGTATAGCGTTCGTGACGGGGCACCATAGTCTCATCAGGGTCTGATTCTGGATCAGTACACTGCGAGGGCAATGTTGTGGTCTGAGTCAAAGGAACAGCATAGTAATCTGGCTGTGGCTGTGCATCTGTGCACTCCATGTCCGATTCAACTTGTAATGGGCATGGCCTGTTAACTGTTTCACTTTCTAACCCAGGAACGGTATGTGTAAAGGGCTCCATGGAGTAACCCGTTGTGTTGCCTGACGCATCCTTCTCTGTTGTTGTTTTTGCTGAACAGGACAATGGAGCGACTTGTCCCTGAGCGTGAACATCCACTATCGACGCGCTGCTTTTACATTTACCAGTTTCAGAAGAGGAGGCAAAAGAGCTAGAGGCTGAGTCAGCAAGGAAAGCCAAAACTTGCTCTTGCTGCTCCGGCTTTAAAAGCGGTTTTCCTACTCCCAGAAAAGGGAGCGTTCGAGGCCTTGTGTAGCCAGACGACGAACCTGGCTCCACAGCTCGAGACTTAGGTGCTATATTGTTTTTCCCACGACCACCTGATGCTTCACCGCCACTACCATCATTACCAGATGGCAATGAACGCACACGGCCACGACCTCTTCCACCAGACTTCCTCATTGTTTTAAAAATGTAACCAAAGTAACGGTATTTGTTACTGTTAAACAAATTACAAGGTGAACTCAAACTTCTGTAGGATTTAGATATCCCTTTATAGGTGGGTGAGACTGCAAGGCAGGGCCGTATTTAGAGTTTCTGCTGCCCTAGGCACTTTTAGCGCTGCCTCCCCCTCTGGTGAGTATGACACTATCGGCAGTGACTTTGGGAAGAATCGCTGATGTGAAAGTAGCCGTTTGCAGCAGATCAGGCAGTTTTTCTGCATCTGCCACGTAACGGATCACTTACGGCAACACTGCGTTTGGTTTCATTCATTCCCTATGGGATTTGCGGTACTTGGTGTGATCTGGGAAATGCGGTGCCATACCTCCCAACTTTTGAAGGGAAAAAGGTCTAAAGGTTGCGGCGCACTTAGTGCGCCGCGTCAAATTTTAGGCCACGCCTCTGACCACACCCATTTCACAACTAATCACACCCATATCCAAGTCCCAACCACACCCATTTAGCACTGCTGATCACACTGTTTCATATACATTAAAACAAAAAAAAATATGGCCACGCAGTGCTTCATACTGTAAAATGGCTATGCAGTGCTCCACATACTGTATAATGGCCCTACATGATGTTCCATACTGTATAATGGCCACACAGTGCTCCATACTGTATAATGGCCACGTCTGTCCTGTGTCCTTGTGTGTACCACATTGAGAATGGAGAAAAGAAAGAAGATCAAAGAACTGTCTGAGGACTTGAGAAACCAAATTGTGAGGAAGCATGATCAATCTCAAGGCTACAAGTCCATCTCCAAAGACCTGAATGTTCCTGTGTCTACCGTGCGCATTGTCATCAAGAAGTGTAAAGCCCATGGCACTGTGGCTAACCTCCCTAGATGTGGACGGAAAAGAAAAATTGACAAGAGATTTCAACACAAGATTGTGCAGATGTTGGATAAAGAACCTTGACTAACATCCAAACAAGTTCAAGCTGCCCTGCAGTCCGAGGGTACAACAGTGTCAACCTGTACTATCCGTCGGCGTCTGAATGAAAAGGGACTGTATGGTAGGAGACCCAGGAAGACCCCACTTCTTACCCCAAGACATAAAAAAGCCAGGCTGGAGTTTGCCAAAACTTACCTAAAAAAGCCTAAAACGTTTTGGAAGAATGTTCTCTGGTCAGATGAGACAAAAGTAGAGCTTTTTGGGCAAAGGCATCAACATAGAGTTTACAGGAGAAAAAAAGAGGCATTCAAAGAAAAGAACACGGTCCCTACAGTCAAACATGGCGGAGGTTCCCTGATGTTTTGGGGTTGCTTTGCTGCCTCTGGCACTGGACTGCTTGACCGTGTGCATGGCATTATGAAGTCTGAAGACTACCAACAAATTTTGCAGCATAATGTAGGGCCCAGCGTGAGAAAGCTGGGTCTCCCTCAGAGGTCATGGGTCTTCCAGCAGGACAACTAGAAAATGGTTTGAGAGAAAGCACTGGAGACTTCTAAGGTGGCCAGCAATGAGTCCAGACCTGAACCCCATAGAACACCTGTGGAGAGATCTAAAAATGGCAGTTTGGAGAAGGCACCCTTCAAATATCAGGGACCTGGAGCAGTTTGCCAAAGAAGAATGGTCTAAAATTCCAGCAGAGCATTGTAAGAAACTCATTGATGGTTACCGGAAGCGGTTGGTCGCAGTTATTTTGGCTAAAGGTTGTGCAACCAAGTATTAGGCTGAGGGTGCCAATACTTTTGTCTGGCCCATTTTTGGAGTTTTGTGTGAAATGATCAATGTTTTGCTTTTTGCTTCATTCTCTTTTGTGTTTTTTCATTTAAGACAAATTAAATGAAGATAATAATACCAAAGAATTTGTGTTTACAATCATTTTCAGGAAGAAACTGAGTATTATCTGACAGAATTGCAGGGGTGTCAATACTTTTGACCATGACTGTACTGAGCCCGAGTGACGGGCGAGACACCACATGTATTGAGCTCGGGTGACGGGCGCGACACCCCATGTACTGAGCCCCGGGTGACACTGTAATATGTAAGTAACATCAGACTGTATTGTGGGGACCATTCACTTCTATGGGAGGGTGTTAAAGGGAACCTGTCACCCCCAAAATCGCGGGTTAGGTAAGCCCACCGGCATCAGGGGCTTATCTACAGCATTCTGTTGAGGGCAGAGCAAAGTACAGCAGTGCGCAGGCGCCGGGCCTCTCTGACCTTTCCCGGCACCTGCGCAATGCAGTACTTTACTCTGCCCTCAACAGGGCAGGCAAAGTTCGCCTGCGCCGGAGCTGCGGCGTGAAGACCAGAAGAGGACGTCATCTGATGAAGATGGGAGGCGTCGGACCCGGACCAACAGCGGGAACGCCCCTTGGTGAGTATAATATAACGTCTTTTTCTCATGTTTTAGGATACATCAGGGGCTTATCTACAGCATTCCAGAATGCTGTAGATAAGCCCCTGATGCCGGTGTGCCTACCTCGCGATTTTGGGGGTGACAGATTCCCTTTAAGGAGGAGGTGAGCTGTGACATCTCCTATTGTGACTGTTGGATCTGGTTGCCGGGGTCTACCTTCCTGTGGTTGTTACATTGTATCCTCCGCTCACCTTTCGGGGTGTTGCGCTCCTCGTCCACTTGTCTCAGGAGATTCGGTTGAACGCTCGGTCCGGCGCTGAAATCCTGCAATGTAATGGAAATGGCGGCTGAAGCTGCAGCACCAGGAGACACCGGAGAACGGCGGGGACAGAGTGCTCTGTAGCCGTGGACACGTGCAGTATAGCACACGGCTGCCGGTCATGTGACGCCTGCACTCACTTTCACCAGAGGAGCGGCGCTATAGGTCAGAATATCATAGTAGAAGCCTCACTGTCTGATCACCGGATATTTCCGCGGGAGGACGGCGCTGATCCGCGCGGGTGGCACCGGCACAAGCGACTGTGGACGCGGGATCTCCCAGTGTGGACGGGACTCCGCGGAGGATGGGGGTCGTCTGCCGTTATCTGCTCCATCTGCGCCCAACAGAGAAGACAAACATGTCCGATAACTCTACAGGACCGCGACAGCTGCAGAATATCGCCCCTCCCTGCAGAACATCATCGCCCCCCCTCCCTGCAGAACATCATCGCCCTCCCTCCCTGCAGAACATCATCGCCCCCCCTCCCTCCCATCATCCTCCCTCCCTGCAGAACATCATCGCCCCCCCTTCCTCCCTGCAGAACTTCATCGCCCCCCCTCCCTGCAGAACTTCATCGCCCCCCCTCCCTCCCTGCAGCACTTCATCGCCCCCCCTCCCTCCCTGCAGCACTTCATCGCCCCCCCTCCCTCCCTGCAGCACTTCATCGCCCCCCCTCCCTTCCTGCAGCACTTCATCGCCCCCCCCTCCCTCCCTGCAGCACTTCATCGCCCCCCCTCCCTCCCTGCAGCACTTCATCGCCCCCCCTCCCTCCCTGCAGCACTTCATCGCCCCCCTCCCTCCCTGCAGAACTTCATCGCCCCCCCTCCCTCCCTGCAGAACTTAATCGCCCCCCCTCCCTCCCTGCAGCACTTCATCGCCCCCCCTCCCTCCCTGCAGCACTTCATCGCCCCCCCTCCCTCCCTGCAGCACTTCATCGCCCCCCCCCTCCCTTCCTGCAGCACTTCATCGCCCCCCCTCCCTCCCTGCAGCACTTCATCGCCCCCCCTCCCTCCCTGCAGCACTTCATCGCCCCCCCTCCCTCCCTGCAGCACTTCATCGCCCCCCCTCCCTCCCTGCAGCACTTCATCGCCCCCCCTCCCTCCCTGCAGCACTTCATCGCCCCCCTCCCTCCCTGCAGCACTTCATCGCCCCCCCTCCCTCCCTGCAGCACTTCATCGCCCCCCCTCCCTCCCTGCAGCACTTCATCGCCCCCCCTCCCTCCCTGCAGCACTTCATCGCCCCCCCTCCCTCCCTGCAGCACTTCATCGCCCCCCCCTCCCTCCCTGCAGCACTTCATCGCCCCCCCCTCCCTCCCTGCAGCACTTCATCGCCCCCCCTCCCTCCCTGCAGCACTTCATCGCCCCTCCCTCCCTGCAGCACTTCATCGCCCCCCTCCCTCCCTGCAGCACTTCATCGCCCCCCCTCCCTCCCTGCAGCACTTCATCGCCCCCCCTCCCTCCCTGCAGCACTTCATCGCCCCCCTCCCTCCCTGCAGCACTTCATCGCCCCCCCTCCCTCCCTGCAGCACTTCATCGCCCCCCCTCCCTCCCTGCAGCACTTCATCGCCCCCCCTCCCTCCCTGCAGCACTTCATCGCCCCCCCTCCCTCCCTGCAGCACTTCATCGCCCCCCCTCCCTCCCTGCAGCACTTCATCGCCCCCCCTCCCTCCCTGCAGCACTTCATCGCCCCCCCTCCCTCCCTGCAGCACTTCATCGCCCCCCCTCCCTCCCTGCAGCACTTCATGGCCCCCCCTCCCTGCAGCACTTCATCGCCCCCCCTCCTCCCTGCAGCACTTCGTCGCCCCCCCCCTCCCTGCAGCACTTCGTCGCCCCCCCTCCCTCCCTGCAGCACTTCGTCGCCCCCCCTCCCTCCCTGCAGCACTTCGTCGCCCCCCCCTCCCTCCCTGCAGCACTTCGTCGCCCCCCCTCCCTCCCTGCAGCACTTCGTCGCCCCCCCTCCCTCCCTGCAGCACTTCGTCGCCCCCCCTCCCTCCCTGCAGCACTTCGTCGCCCCCCCTCCCTCCCTGCAGCACTTCGTCGCCCCCCCCTCCCTCCCTGCAGCACTTCGTCGCCCCCCCTCCCTCCCTGCAGCACTTCGTCGCCCCCCCTCCCTCCCTGCAGCACTTCGTCGCCCCCCCTCCCTCCCTGCAGCACTTCGTCGCCCCCCCTCCCTCCCTGCAGCACTTCGTCGCCCCCCCCCTCCCTCCATGCAGCACTTCGTCGCCCCCCCCCTCCCTCCATGCAGCACTTCATCGCCCCCCCTCCCTCCCTGCAGCACATCATCGCCCCCCCTCCCTCCCTGCAGCACATCATCGCCCCCCCTCCCTCCCTGCAGCACTTCATCGCCCCCCCTCCCTCCCTGCAGCACTTCATCGCCCCCCCCTCCCTCCCTGCAGCACTTCATCGCCCCCCCCTCCCTCCCTGCAGCACTTCATCGCCCCCCCCCTCCCTCCCTGCAGCACTTCATCGCCCCCCCCTCCCTCCCTGCAGCACTTCATCGCCCTCCCCCTCCCTCCCTCCCTGCAGCACTTCATCGCCCCCCCTCCCTCCCTGCAGCACTTCATCGCCCCCCCTCCCTCCCTGCAGCACTTCATCGCCCCCTCCCTCCCTGCAGCACTTCATCGCCCCCCCTCCTCCCTGCAGCACTTCGTCGCCCCCCCTCCCTCCCTGCAGCACTTCGTCGCCCCCCCTCCCTCCCTGCAGCACTTCGTCGCCCCCCCCTCCCTCCATGCAGCACTTCATCGCCCCCCCTCCCTCCCTGCAGCACATCATCGCCCCCCCTCCCTCCCTGCAGCACATCATCGCCCCCCCTCCCTCCCTGCAGCACTTCATCGCCCCCCCTCCCTCCCTGCAGCACTTCATCGCCCCCCCCTCCCTCCCTGCAGCACTTCATCGCCCCCCCCTCCCTCCCTGCAGCACTTCATCGCCCCCCCCCTCCCTCCCTGCAGCACTTCATCGCCCCCCCCTCCCTCCCTGCAGCACTTCATCGCCCTCCCCCTCCCTCCCTCCCTGCAGCACTTCATCGCCCCCCCTCCCTCCCTGCAGCACTTCATCGCCCCCTCCCTCCCTGCAGCACTTCATCGCCCCCCCTCCTCCCTGCAGCACTTCATCGCCCCCCATCCGTCCTCATACTCACCTGTCTCTGCCTGTCCCACACACCGCGCGCGCCGCAGCCGCCGACATCCCTCTGGCGCTCTGTCCCGCCGCAGGTGCCTTCTTCCTGAGTGAGCGGTCATGTGATACTGCTCAATAAGGTCATGAATATGCGCATATTCATGACCTTAATGACTGGTACCAACCGTACCATGTGACCGCTCACTCAGGAGGACGCGCTACAGATGGTGAGAACAGGCATCGCTTGAGGCTGGAGCAGGTGAGTATCGTCTTCAAGGAGGGTCACGGTGGGTGGGATGCGGAGGCGGGGGGGGCGCGGGGAGGCGAGCGGGGGGGGTCGGGGTTTTGCGGTCGGTCGCATTTGTGACTAAAAAAAAAAAAAAAATCCTTGCCCAGGTGCCGCCCCCCCGCAATGTCGCCGCCCTAGGCACGTGCCCTCGAGTGCCTAGTGGCAAATACGGCCCTGCTGCAAGGAAAATCAGGCACAATGTTACACACTCGGTTTTCTGTGGCACAAAATGAGAGAGATGCCACACACGCAGGACTGTCACTCAAGCAAAAATGCCAATATTAATCTCCCACTATTTCTTTTTTTTTTTTTCAGGAAGAATTTAAAAACCAAAATAACCAAAAAACAGACACTAGGCTTTCTGTGGCCCACAATTTGAGAGAGATGGCACACAGGACTGGCACAGAAGCACAAAGGCCAATATTAATCTCCCACTATTTTTTTTTTTTCAGGGAGAATTTAAATACCAAAATAAAAAAACAGACACTAGGCTTTCTGTGGCCCACAATTTGAGAGAGATGGCACAGACAGGACGGGCACAGAAGCACAAAGGCCAATATTAATCTCCCACTATTTATTTTTTTTTTCAGGGAGAATTTAAAAACCAAAAGAAAAATAAAAATAAAAGGCTTTCTGTGGCCCACAATTTGAGAGAGATGGCACACAGGACTGGCACAGAAGCACAAAGGCCAATATTAATGTCCCACTATTTATTTTTTTTCAGGGAGAATTTAAAAACCAAAATAACAAAAAACAGACACTAGGCTTTCTGTGGCCCACAATTTGAGAGAGATGGCACACAGGACTGGCACAGAAGCACAAAGGCCAATATTAATCTCCCACTATTAATTTTTTTTTCAGGGAGAATTTAAAAACCAAAATAACAAAAAACAGACACTAAGCTTTCTGTGGCCCACAATTTGAGAGAGATGGCACAGACAGGACTGGCACAGAAGCACAAAGGCCAATATTAATCTCCCACTATTTATTTTTTTTCAGGGAGAATTTAAATACCAAAATAAAAAAACAGACACTAGGCTTTCTGTGGCCCACAATTTGAGAGAGATGGCACACAGGACTGGCACAGAAGCACAAAGGCCAATATTAATCTCCCACTTTTTTTTTTTTTTCAGGGAGAATTTAAAAACCAAAATAAAAAAAACTAAAAAAACTAGGCTTTCTGTGGCCCACAATTTGAGAGAAATGGCACAGACAGGACTGGCACAGAAGCACAAAGGCCAATATTAATCTCCCACTATTTTTTTTTTTCAGGGAGAATTTAAAAAGAAAAAAAAAACAAAAAACAGACACTAGGCTTTCTGTGGCCCACAATTTGAGAGAGATGGCACACACGACTGGCACAGAAGCACAAAGGCCAATATTAATCTCCCACTATTTTTTTTTTTTTCAGGGAGAATTTAAAAACCAAAATAAAAAAAATAAAATAAATAGGCTTTCTGTGGCCCACAATTTGAGAGAAATGGCACAGACAGGACTGGCAAAAAAGCACAAAGGCCAATATTAATCTCCCACTATTTTTTTTTTTTCAGGGAGAATTTAAAAATCAAAATAAAAAAAACAGACACTAGGCTTTCTGTGGCCCACAATTTGAGAGAGATGGCACAGACAGGACGGGTACAGAAGCACAAAGGCCAATATTAATCTCCCACTATTAATTTTTTTTTCAGGGAGAATTTAAAAAAAAAAAAAAAACTAGGCTTTCTGTGGCCCACAATTTGAGAGAAATGGCACAGACAGGACTGGCACAGAAGCACAAAGGCCAATATTAATCTCCCACTATTTATTTTTTTTTTCAGGAAGAATTTAAAAACCAAAATAAAAAAAACAGACACTAGGCTTTCTGTGGCCCACAATTTGAGAGAGATGGCACAGACAGGACGGGCACAGAAGCACAAAGGCCAATATTAATCTCCCACTATTTTTTTTTTCAGGGAGAATTTAAAAACCAAAATAAAAAAAAACACTAGGCTTTCTGTGGCCCACAATTTGAGAGAGATGGCACAGACAGGACTGGCACAGAAGCACAAAGGCCAATATTAATCTCCCACTATTTTTTTTTTCAGGGAGAATTTAAAAACAAAAATAAAAAAAAACAGACACTAGTCTTTCTGTGCCCCAAAATTGGAGAGAGATGGCACACACAGGACTGGCACTCTAGCAGAAATGCAAATCTTAATCTCCCACTACTTTTTTGGGTTAGGGAGAATTGCCAAGAAATCAGGGCCAGTATTACACACTAGGCTTTCTGTGCCCCAAAATTGGAGAGAGATTGCACACACAGGACTGGCACTCTAGCAGAAATGCCAATCTTAATCTCCCACTACTTTTTTTGGTTAGGGAGAATTGCCAAAAAATCATGGCCAGTATTACACACTAGGCTTTCTGTGCCCCAAAATTGGAGAGAGATGGCACACACAGGACTGGCACTCTAGCAGAAATGCCAATCTTAATCTCCCACTATTTTTTTTTATTAGGGAGAATTAAAAAATAAAAATAAAAAAAATAAAGGATTATAGACACTAGGCTTTCTGTGCCCCACAATTGTAGAGAGATGGCACACACGACTAGCACTCCAGCACAAATGCCAAGATTAATCTCCCACTATTTATTTTTTTTTCAGGGAGAAGTTAAAAAAAAAAAAAATACAGGGACTGTCCTACAATTACTATCTCCCTGCAGTAAACTCAGCCAGGTATGGCAGGCAGCAATAACAAGGAGTGGACTGCTGCACAAATTACATCAAAAGTGTGGACAAACAAACAAGATAGCTGTGCAGAAAGGAAGGAACAACAGGATTTGTGCTTTGAAAAAAGCAGTTGGTTTGCACAGTGGCGTACACACAGCAATGCAGCTATCAGGGAGCCTTCTAGGGCAGCCCAATGAGCTACAGCGCTGAGGAAAAAAAATGTAGCTTCCACTGTCCCTGCAAACAAAAGGTGGTGTTGGACAGTGGAAATCGCTACAGCACAAGCGGTTTGGGGGTTAATGGACCCTGCCTAACGCTATCCCTGCTACTGACGAAGCGGCAGCAACCTCTCCCTATGCTCAGATCAGCAGCAGTAACATGGCGGTCGGCGGGAACGCCCCTTTATAGCCCCTGTGACCCACAGACAGCAAGCCAATCACTGCAATGCCCTTCTCTAAGATGGTGGGGACCAGGACCTATGTCATCACGCTGCCCACACTCTGCGTCCACCTTCATTGGCTGCGAAATGGCGCTTTTCGCGTAATTGAAACGCGACTTTGGCGCGAAAGTCGCGTACCGCATGGCCGACCACACACAGGGATCGGGTCGGGTTTCATGAAACCCGACTGTGGCAAAAGTCGGTGACTTTTTAAAATGAACGATCCGTTTCGCTCAACCCTAGTCACGGCAGCCATGACAAGCAGCTGGCGAGACCAATCAGCTACTTGGATTTCCATCACAGAGGCTGCGACCAATGAATATCCGGGACAGACAGACAGACGGAAGTGACCCTTAGACAATTATATAGTAGATGTATTTTCCCTAAATTTCATATATTTGTGCTGGCATTAAATGCTTTTGGAGCACCCACATGGGGCCATGGGGTACTCGGTACCGGGTCCTTCGGTTCACAGGGGAATGTCACGGTGGCTGACCCGGTCCGTGGCCCTGGGACGTCCGTGTAAAAGGGAAAGGTCTTTAAGGGGTATGTTCGTGACCCCACCTGTGGTATTCGGTCAAGGTGTCTGACGCTGCTTTAAGGGGTCCGCTGGGGTGATGTTATGGCAGCTAGATGGTATACCTTCCCACAGGTGAAGTATGTCCCCAGGGTTTCCCGATGTGTAGATGGTGGATGGTGAGAGGTGCAGTGAATAACGAGGACACAAGGTTGCAGTCTCTTTACCTTTACTGAAGACTTCAGCATCGACAGTCCATGGCACCAGATCACAGGGCAGGCAGAGTCCAGCCGGTTTGGAGGCAAGTCCAGAGTCCCCTTGTCCAGGTGGAAATCAGTAGCCTTCCCTTGCACTGCAGCGTTGTAGTTCCTTACTGACTAAGGCTTCTCATAAAGTCCTCACAGATGTAATGTCTCTCTCTGTCCCCCATATAAGATAGGACAAACCTGTATGACTGGTGGCTTGAGGCTGTTTATAGGGACTCTAGCACGCCCTGGCCTCCATGGGTTACCACCGTGCCTCCTGGGTGTAGGGCGGACAGGTAACTTGCAATTAGCTGTCCTGCCGGTCTCTGCAGCAAAGCATAAAGGTCCTTACTCCCTTGGTGTTTTGGCTACCGGGCTTCTGCGCCTCAGAAGGAGGCAGCCTGTGCAGGGCTGGTCCCCTTCTGGTATCCTCTCCTTTGCTATGACTTCCTTCACGCTCGCTGCAATACAGTTCTGCCTTCTGTGTATCTCCTTCTGGGAGCTGCAGCTCTGAGGGCATGCACAGCTCCGTGTCCTTTCTCCTTCGTTCGCTGACAAGATCCCACCCCTGTCAGGGACCAACTAACTGAGCTGAGCTCAGCCAGCAACTGACTAACTTTCCCTACAGGCGACCAGTTTTACTTATGTGGGGAGTGACCTAATAAATAGGAGCATCAGCTCCCCCTGGTGCATGTTTGTGATACCTGGAAGCAGTTATCTTTCTTTGCCTCCAAACGTAGCATCACTCTCCCCGAGCGGAAAGCAATCCCACTGCGATGACCAGGACCCCGGGGCGCCACATTTTCATCCTTTCACTTGTCACTAACACGACATGGACACTGACCCTTGCCCTTCATTATGCCCTTCTTTAATATGTCACCCTCAGCATGTGTGCATGCCCACTGCAACAGGGTCCTGGAAGCATCTCCTCTGGCCTCCGTAAGTGCCCGACGAGTAATTGATGTCATGAGGGATTTCTGTTGTGAATTCTGTGGCAGAGCTCCCTCCTGTGGTCACAAGTGGTACTTCGGCTGGTTCTCTCTGTGAGCTTCCGTTGGTGGAGGAAAGTGGTACTGCGGCTTCTGAGTTTCCTTCCTCAGGTGATGTGGTGAGGTCGTTAGGTGTTTCCCTATTTAACTCCACCCAGTGCTTTGATCCTGGCCTCCAGTCAATGTTCTAGTGTTGGACCTGTTTCCTCCTGGATCGTTCCTGTGGCTTGCTGCTCTGCATAGCTAAGTTCCTCTTTGCTATTTGTTTGCTGTTTTTTTTCTGTCCAGCTTGTCAATTTGTTTTTTTCTGCTTGCTGGAAGCTCTGGGACGCAGAGGGTGTACCTCCGTGCCGTTAGTTCGGTACGGAGGGTCTTTTTGCCCCCTTTGCGTGGTTTTTGAAGGGTTTTGTGTTGACCGCAAAGTTACCTTTCCTATCCTCGCTCTGTTCAGAAAGTTGGGCCTCACTTTGCTAAATCTTTTTCATCTCTACGTTTGTCTCTTCATCTTTACTCACAGTCATTATATGTGGGGGCTGCCTTTTCCTTTGGGGTATTTCTCTGAGGCAAGGTAGGCTTATTTTCTATCTTCAGGCTAGCTAGTTTCTCAGGCCGTGCCGAGTTGCATAGGCAGCGTTAGGCGCAATCCACGGCTGCCTCTAGTGTGGTTTGTTAGGATCAGGGATTGCGGTCAACAGAGTTCCCACGTCTCAGAGCTCGTTCTCGTTTTTTGGGTTATTGTCAGGTCACTGTATGTGCGCTGACCTCTATGTCCATTGTGGTTCTGAATTATCTTTCATAACAGATTTCCGTCCACCCGTCCGATCCCGTGAGGG
The DNA here is from genome assembly GCF_032444005.1 of Ranitomeya imitator. Taxonomy (NCBI): domain Eukaryota; kingdom Metazoa; phylum Chordata; class Amphibia; order Anura; family Dendrobatidae; genus Ranitomeya; species Ranitomeya imitator. The sequence goes on from NC_091284.1 coordinate 318,240,365, forward strand.
GCTGTTTGGGAATGTGTCCGATAGGACCTGTCACGCAGAGCGCATGCACCGTGTATTAAGCTGTATATTATGCATGGTGTCTAGGACCTTTGTGCAGGTGCGCATGCGCCGCTTGCGGCTCTAATTATTGCAAATAGCTGCGCTTCCAGCCAGGCTCGGACTGGCCCACCGGGGAACCGGAGGATCCTCTGGTGGGCCCTGGCACTGACACCTGCTGGCAGGGCCCCCACTGCTCCAGGGCCCCCACTGCTCCAGGCCCCCGCCCGCCGCCTGCCTTGAATACTCACCCTGCTCCAGCGATGGTCTCGGCGTCTGCACTGCAGCTCGTCCTGAACGAGCGGTCACGTGACACCGCTCATTAAGGTAATTGAATATACACATATTCATGACCTTAAATGAGCGGTGTCACATGACCGCTCAAGCAGAAAGAAGGTGCTGCGCCAGCGCCGCCGCCTGGAGTCGGGACAGAGTGCGAGGGATGTCGGCACGGCCGTGCAGTGGGACAGGTGAGTATGAGGGACGGGGGGATGGGGGGGATGAAGGAGGACATAAGCCGGCGCACCGAGCAGGAGCGTGAGCGGGAGCAGGAGCGGGTGCGGAGAGATAAGCCTGCATACAGAGGGGAATATAAGCCATGCATACAGGGGGGAATATAAGCCATGCATTCAGGGGGGAATATAAGCCATGCATACAGGGGGGAATATCAGCCACGCATACAGGGTGGAATATAAGCCATGCATACAGGGGGGAACATGAGCCATGCATACAGGGACGGACTATGAGCCATGCATACAGGGGGGAATATGAGCCATGCATACAGGGGGGAATATAAGCCATGCATACAGGGGGGAATATAAGCCATACATACAGGGGGGAATATGAGCCATGCATACAGGGGCGGACTATGAGCCAGTTGGAGCGCCCCCAGACACAGGGCCACTAGTCACTTGGTACCGGTCCTTTCTGCTCAGTTATGCGGTTGTCACGGTGGCTGGACCCGGTCGTAACCCTGTTAAGGGGCGTCCAATGAAAGTGGTGGTACAGTCTGTCAGGGGTTCGTGACGCCACCTGTGGTGTTCAGTCAGGGTGACCGACGCTGCTGTGGGGTCCGCTGGGGTGATGGAATAGCAGCCGGATGGTATACCTTCCCACAGGTGAAGTAAATCCCCAGGGCTTCCCAGTAAGGTGGATGGTGATGGTGTGAGGTGCAGGTAATAACGAGAACACAGGGTTGCAGTCTCTTTACCTTTTTACTGAAGGCTTCAATACACTCAGTCCAGAGAACGTTCAACCAGGCTATCAGAGACCGGCCAGTCCGATGGGCACATCCAGAGTTTCCCTCGCAGATGGAAATCGTTGTCTACCAATAGCGCTTGTGTGTTGTAGTCCTACCCTGCTGAGCATTCGGAATAGTCCTCACAACTGCTGTTCTCCTTCGTGCCATCGGACGTACCGCTACTCGCCTTGGGGCCATACTGCAACGACCAGGTCTCTGGGGCGCTGCACTCCCCCCTGGTTAAATCCAGTACTCCTGGACTGGGAAGAAGAACAACAATATAATGCAGTGAAAGACATACAAAATTTTGGGATACTAAGAACAAATAAATAGAAAAAGTGCTTCCTTTTATGGGAGGTAAGGACACTTGAACGTTACAAACAAAAATAACAGTTAAATATTTTTAAATACCATTATGACTATAAATAACTCTCAGTACCCAGCCGGGTATGCTACTAAGTGCAAATTTTTGAACCATAAACTAACTCTTCCTTTAAGGGCGTATAAGCTGAACCCACTAAAGGCCTACTATCAAGTACTACAACAACTCAACTTTCTTTTCCGTTCTCACTTCACCAATGCAGGACCGCCTAGCTCCTTGGCTGAGCCTACTGCCATTGTGCCAACCATCTTTCTACATCCCTCAGGAGGACTCTATCTCTAAAGGCCCCGTCACACATAGCGAGATCGCTAGCGAGATCGCTGCTGAGTCACAAGATTTGTGACGCAACAGCGATCTCAGTAGCGATCTCGCTATGTGTGACACGTACCAGCGATCAGGCCCCTGCTGTGAGATCGCTGGTCGTGTCGGAATGGCCTGGGCCATTTTTTGATCGTTGAGGTCCCGCTGACATCGCTGAATCGGTGTGTGTGACGCCGATTCAGCGATGTCTTCGCTGGTAACCAGGGTAAACATCGGGTAACTAAGCGCAGGGCCGCGCTTGGTAACCCGATGTTTACCCTGGTTACCATCGTTAAAGTAAAAAAAAACAAACGCTACATACTTACCTACCGCTGTCTGTCCTCGGCGCTCTGCTTCTCTGGTCTGGCTGTGAGCGCCGGGCAGCCGGAAAGCAGAGCGGTGACGTCACCGCTCTGCTTTCCGGCGGCTGTGCTCACAGCCAGACCAGAGAAGCAGAGCGCCGGGGACAGACAGCGGTAGGTAAGTATGTAGCGTTTGTTTTTTTTCACTTTAACGATGGTAACCAGGGTAAACATCGGGTTACTAAGCGCGGCACAAAAGCTGTTCTACCCTGTATGCACACATGGATTTTTCCTCTCTGAACCCTGTTCACACAGGTTATATACAGATGATCAGGTTTTTAAATACATAAGATAGGGATTGCATACATTAGTTAGGACTGCTCTGATAAGGGTATACCGTGAAGTTTGGTAGAGCAGCTTAGTATACATTTTTTGCAAAAAACGTATCACCCAAATACCCTGTTTTTTACATCTTTTACTAGCACTTGCGGATTACTGCAACATTTTTTCAAACTGAGTGTTTTTGGTTTTACTATTCTCTTTTGTGTCTTCAGGTTTCTTGGTGGTGTGTGAACATGATCATACAGACTTGTTCACTGTGCAAGTAGCCCATGTGTTCCTGTTTCCATAATCGTTCTCTTGTGTCTACAAGACTGGGGAGTTCCACCACTCCTCTTGGGCTATCTGCACAAAAGCTGTTCTACCCTGTATGCACACATGGATTTTTCCTCTCTGAACCCTGTTCACACAGGTTATATACAGATGATCAGGTTTTTAAATACATCAGATAGGGATTGCATACATTAGTTAGGACTGCTCTGATAAGGGTATACCGTGAAGATTGGTAGAGCAGCTTAGTATACATTTTTTGCAAAAAACGTATCAACCAAATACCCTGTTTTTTACATCTTTTACTAGCACTTGCGGATTACTGCAACATTTTTTCAAACTGAGTGTTTTTGGTTTTACTATTCTCTTTTGTGTCTTCAGGTTTCTTGGTGGTGTGTGAACATGATCATACAGACTTGTTCACTGTGCAAGTAGCCCATGTGTTCCTGTTTCCATAATTGTTCTCTTGTGTCTACAAGACTGGGGAGTTCCACCACTCCTCTTGGGCTATCTGCACAAAAGCTGTTCTACCCTGTATGCACACATGGATTTTTCCTCTCTGAACCCTGTTCACACAGGTTATATACAGATGATCAGGTTTTTAAATACATCAGATAGGGATTGCATACATTAGTTAGGACTGCTCTGATAAGGGTATACCGTGAAGATTGGTAGAGCAGCTTAGTATACATTTTTTGCAAAAAACGTATCAACCAAATACCCTGTTTTTTACATCTTTTACTAGCACTTGCGGATTACTGCAACATTTTTTCAAACTGAGTGTTTTTGGTTTTACTATTCTCTTTTGTGTCTTCAGGTTTCTTGGTGGTGTGTGAACATGATCATACAGACTTGTTCACTGTGCAAGTAGCCCATGTGTTCCTGTTTCCATAATTGTTCTCTTGTGTCAACAAGACTGGGGAGTTCCACCACTCCTCTTGGGCTATCTGCACAAAAGCTGTTCTACCCTGTATGCACACATGGATTTTTCCTCTCTGAACCCTGTTCACACAGGTTATATACAGATGATCAGGTTTTTAAATACATCAGATAGGGATTGCATACATTAGTTAGGACTGCTCTGATAAGGGTATACCGTGAAGATTGGTAGAGCAGCTTAGTATACATTTTTTGCAAAAAACGTATCAACCAAATACCCTGTTTTTTACATCTTTTACTAGCACTTGCGGATTACTGCAACATTTTTTCAAACTGAGTGTTTTTGGTTTTACTATTCTCTTTTGTGTCTTCAGGTTTCTTGGTGGTGTGTGAACATGATCATACAGACTTGTTCACTGTGCAAGTAGCCCATGTGTTCCTGTTTCCATAATTGTTCTCTTGTGTCTACAAGACTGGGGAGTTCCACCACTCCTCTTGGGCTATCTGCACAAAAGCTGTTCTACCCTGTATGCACACATGGATTTTTCCTCTCTGAACCCTGTTCACACAGGTTATATACAGATGATCAGGTTTTTAAATACATCAGATAGGGATTGCATACATTAGTTAGGACTGCTCTGATAAGGGTATACCGTGAAGATTGGTAGAGCAGCTTAGTATACATTTTTTGCAAAAAACGTATCAACCAAATACCCTGTTTTTTACATCTTTTACTAGCACTTGCGGATTACTGCAACATTTTTTCAAACTGAGTGTTTTTGGTTTTACTATTCTCTTTTGTGTCTTCAGGTTTCTTGGTGGTGTGTGAACATGATCATACAGACTTGTTCACTGTGCAAGTAGCCCATGTGTTCCTGTTTCCATAATTGTTTTCTTGTGTCTACAAGACTGGGGAGTTCCACCACTCCTCTTGGGCTATCTGCACAAAAGCTGTTCTACCCTGTATGCACACATGGATTTTTCCTCTCTGAACCCTGTTCACACAGGTTATATACAGATGATCAGGTTTTTAAATACATCAGATAGGGATTGCATACATTAGTTAGGACTGCTCTGATAAGGGTATACCGTGAAGATTGGTAGAGCAGCTTAGTATACATTTTTTGCAAAAAACGTATCAACCAAATACCCTGTTTTTTACATCTTTTACTAGCACTTGCGGATTACTGCAACATTTTTTCAAACTGAGTGTTTTTGGTTTTACTATTCTCTTTTGTGTCTTCAGGTTTCTTGGTGGTGTGTGAACATGATCATACAGACTTGTTCACTGTGCAAGTAGCCCATGTGTTCCTGTTTCCATAATTGTTCTCTTGTGTCTACAAGACTGGGGAGTTCCACCACTCCTCTTGGGCTATCTGCACAAAAGCTGTTCTACCCTGTATGCACACATGGATTTTTCCTCTCTGAACCCTGTTCACACAGGTTATATACAGATGATCAGGTTTTTAAATACATCAGATAGGGATTGCATACATTAGTTAGGACTGCTCTGATAAGGGTATACCGTGAAGATTGGTAGAGCAGCTTAGTATACATTTTTTGCAAAAAACGTATCAACCAAATACCCTGTTTTTTACATCTTTTACTAGCACTTGCGGATTACTGCAACATTTTTTCAAACTGAGTGTTTTTGGTTTTACTATTCTCTTTTGTGTCTTCAGGTTTCTTGGTGGTGTGTGAACATGATCATACAGACTTGTTCACTGTGCAAGTAGCCCATGTGTTCCTGTTTCCATAATTGTTCTCTTGTGTCTACAAGACTGGGGAGTTCCACCACTCCTCTTGGGCTATCTGCACAAAAGCTGTTCTACCCTGTATGCACACATGGATTTTTCCTCTCTGAACCCTGTTCACACAGGTTATATACAGATGATCAGGTTTTTAAATACATCAGATAGGGATTGCATACATTAGTTAGGACTGCTCTGATAAGGGTATACCGTGAAGATTGGTAGAGCAGCTTAGTATACATTTTTTGCAAAAAACGTATCAACCAAATACCCTGTTTTTTACATCTTTTGCTAGCACTTGCGGATTACTGCAACATTTTTTCAAACTGAGTGTTTTTGGTTTTACTATTCTCTTTTGTGTCTTCAGGTTTCTTGGTGGTGTGTGAACATGATCATACAGACTTGTTCACTGTGCAAGTAGCCCATGTGTTCCTGTTTCCATAATTGTTCTCTTGTGTCTACAAGACTGGGGAGTTCCACCACTCCTCTTGGGCTATCTGCACAAAAGCTGTTCTACCCTGTATGCACACATGGATTTTTCCTCTCTGAACCCTGTTCACACAGGTTATATACAGATGATCAGGTTTTTAAATACATCAGATAGGGATTGCATACATTAGTTAGGACTGCTCTGATAAGGGTATACCGTGAAGATTGGTAGAGCAGCTTAGTATACATTTTTTGCAAAAAACGTATCAACCAAATACCCTGTTTTTTACATCTTTTACTAGCACTTGCGGATTACTGCAACATTTTTTCAAACTGAGTGTTTTTGGTTTTACTATTCTCTTTTGTGTCTTCAGGTTTCTTGGTGGTGTGTGAACATGATCATACAGACTTGTTCACTGTGCAAGTAGCCCATGTGTTCCTGTTTCCATAATTGTTCTCTTGTGTCTACAAGACTGGGGAGTTCCACCACTCCTCTTGGGCTATCTGCACAAAAGCTGTTCTACCCTGTATGCACACATGGATTTTTCCTCTCTGAACCCTGTTCACACAGGTTATATACAGATGATCAGGTTTTTAAATACATCAGATAGGGATTGCATACATTAGTTAGGACTGCTCTGATAAGGGTATACCGTGAAGATTGGTAGAGCAGCTTAGTATACATTTTTTGCAAAAAACGTATCAACCAAATACCCTGTTTTTTACATCTTTTACTAGCACTTGCGGATTACTGCAACATTTTTTCAAACTGAGTGTTTTTGGTTTTACTATTCTCTTTTGTGTCTTCAGGTTTCTTGGTGGTGTGTGAACATGATCATACAGACTTGTTCACTGTGCAAGTAGCCCATGTGTTCCTGTTTCCATAATTGTTCTCTTGTGTCTACAAGACTGGGGAGTTCCACCACTCCTCTTGGGCTATCTGCACAAAAGCTGTTCTACCCTGTATGCACACATGGATTTTTCCTCTCTGAACCCTGTTCACACAGGTTATATACAGATGATCAGGTTTTTAAATACATCAGATAGGGATTGCATACATTAGTTAGGACTGCTCTGATAAGGGTATACCGTGAAGATTGGTAGAGCAGCTTAGTATACATTTTTTGCAAAAAACGTATCAACCAAATACCCTGTTTTTTACATCTTTTACTAGCACTTGCGGATTACTGCAACATTTTTTCAAACTGAGTGTTTTTGGTTTTACTATTCTCTTTTGTGTCTTCAGGTTTCTTGGTGGTGTGTGAACATGATCATACAGACTTGTTCACTGTGCAAGTAGCCCATGTGTTCCTGTTTCCATAATTGTTCTCTTGTGTCTACAAGACTGGGGAGTTCCACCACTCCTCTTGGGCTATCTGCACAAAAGCTGTTCTACCCTGTATGCACACAAGGATTTTTCCTCTCTGAACCCTGTTCACACAGGTTATATACAGATGATCAGGTTTTTAAATACATCAGCTAGGGATTGCATACATTAGTTAGGACTGCTCTGATAAGGGTATACCGTGAAGATTGGTAGAGCAGCTTAGTATACATTTTTTGCAAAAAACGTATCAACCAAATACCCTGTTTTTTACATCTTTTACTAGCACTTGCGGATTACTGCAACATTTTTTCAAACTGAGTGTTTTTGGTTTTACTATTCTCTTTTGTGTCTTCAGGTTTCTTGGTGGTGTGTGAACATGATCATACAGACTTGTTCACTGTGCAAGTAGCCCATGTGTTCCTGTTTCCATAATTGTTCTCTTGTGTCTACAAGACTGGGGAGTTCCACCACTCCTCTTGGGCTATCTGCACAAAAGCTGTTCTACCCTGTATGCACACATGGATTTTTCCTCTCTGAACCCTGTTCACACAGGTTATATACAGATGATCAGGTTTTTAAATACATCAGATAGGGATTGCATACATTAGTTAGGACTGCTCTGATAAGGGTATACCGTGAAGATTGGTAGAGCAGCTTAGTATACATTTTTTGCAAAAAACGTATCAACCAAATACCCTGTTTTTTACATCTTTTACTAGCACTTGCGGATTACTGCAACATTTTTTCAAACTGAGTGTTTTTGGTTTTACTATTCTCTTTTGTGTCTTCAGGTTTCTTGGTGGTGTGTGAACATGATCATACAGACTTGTTCACTGTGCAAGTAGCCCATGTGTTCCTGTTTCCATAATTGTTCTCTTGTGTCTACAAGACTGGGGAGTTCCACCACTCCTCTTGGGCTATCTGCACAAAAGCTGTTCTACCCTGTATGCACACATGGATTTTTCCTCTCTGAACCCTGTTCACACAGGTTATATACAGATGATCAGGTTTTTAAATACATCAGATAGGGATTGCATACATTAGTTAGGACTGCTCTGATAAGGGTATACCGTGAAGATTGGTAGAGCAGCTTAGTATACATTTTTTGCAAAAAACGTATCAACCAAATACCCTGTTTTTTACATCTTTTACTAGCACTTGCGGATTACTGCAACATTTTTTCAAACTGAGTGTTTTTGGTTTTACTATTCTCTTTTGTGTCTTCAGGTTTCTTGGTGGTGTGTGAACATGATCATACAGACTTGTTCACTGTGCAAGTAGCCCATGTGTTCCTGTTTCCATAATTGTTCTCTTGTGTCTACAAGACTGGGGAGTTCCACCACTCCTCTTGGGCTATCTGCACAAAAGCTGTTCTACCCTGTATGCACACATGGATTTTTCCTCTCTGAACCCTGTTCACACAGGTTATATACAGATGATCAGGTTTTTAAATACATCAGATAGGGATTGCATACATTAGTTAGGACTGCTCTGATAAGGGTATACCGTGAAGATTGGTAGAGCAGCTTAGTATACATTTTTTGCAAAAAACGTATCAACCAAATACCCTGTTTTTTACATCTTTTACTAGCACTTGCGGATTACTGCAACATTTTTTCAAACTGAGTGTTTTTGGTTTTACTATTCTCTTTTGTGTCTTCAGGTTTCTTGGTGGTGTGTGAACATGATCATACAGACTTGTTCACTGTGCAAGTAGCCCATGTGTTCCTGTTTCCATAATTGTTTTCTTGTGTCTACAAGACTGGGGAGTTCCACCACTCCTCTTGGGCTATCTGCACAAAAGCTGTTCTACCCTGTATGCACACATGGATTTTTCCTCTCTGAACCCTGTTCACACAGGTTATATACAGATGATCAGGTTTTTAAATACATCAGATAGGGATTGCATACATTAGTTAGGACTGCTCTGATAAGGGTATACCGTGAAGATTGGTAGAGCAGCTTAGTATACATTTTTTGCAAAAAACGTATCAACCAAATACCCTGTTTTTTACATCTTTTACTAGCACTTGCGGATTACTGCAACATTTTTTCAAACTGAGTGTTTTTGGTTTTACTATTCTCTTTTGTGTCTTCAGGTTTCTTGGTGGTGTGTGAACATGATCATACAGACTTGTTCACTGTGCAAGTAGCCCATGTGTTCCTGTTTCCATAATTGTTCTCTTGTGTCTACAAGACTGGGGAGTTCCACCACTCCTCTTGGGCTATCTGCACAAAAGCTGTTCTACCCTGTATGCACACATGGATTTTTCCTCTCTGAACCCTGTTCACACAGGTTATATACAGATGATCAGGTTTTTAAATACATCAGATAGGGATTGCATACATTAGTTAGGACTGCTCTGATAAGGGTATACCGTGAAGATTGGTAGAGCAGCTTAGTATACATTTTTTGCAAAAAACGTATCAACCAAATACCCTGTTTTTTACATCTTTTACTAGCACTTGCGGATTACTGCAACATTTTTTCAAACTGAGTGTTTTTGGTTTTACTATTCTCTTTTGTGTCTTCAGGTTTCTTGGTGGTGTGTGAACATGATCATACAGACTTGTTCACTGTGCAAGTAGCCCATGTGTTCCTGTTTCCATAATTGTTCTCTTGTGTCTACAAGACTGGGGAGTTCCACCACTCCTCTTGGGCTATCTGCACAAAAGCTGTTCTACCCTGTATGCACACATGGATTTTTCCTCTCTGAACCCTGTTCACACAGGTTATATACAGATGATCAGGTTTTTAAATACATCAGATAGGGATTGCATACATTAGTTAGGACTGCTCTGATAAGGGTATACCGTGAAGATTGGTAGAGCAGCTTAGTATACATTTTTTGCAAAAAACGTATCAACCAAATACCCTGTTTTTTACATCTTTTACTAGCACTTGCGGATTACTGCAACATTTTTTCAAACTGAGTGTTTTTGGTTTTACTATTCTCTTTTGTGTCTTCAGGTTTCTTGGTGGTGTGTGAACATGATCATACAGACTTGTTCACTGTGCAAGTAGCCCATGTGTTCCTGTTTCCATAATTGTTCTCTTGTGTCTACAAGACTGGGGAGTTCCACCACTCCTCTTGGGCTATCTGCACAAAAGCTGTTCTACCCTGTATGCACACAAGGATTTTTCCTCTCTGAACCCTGTTCACACAGGTTATATACAGATGATCAGGTTTTTAAATACATCAGCTAGGGATTGCATACATTAGTTAGGACTGCTCTGATAAGGGTATACCGTGAAGATTGGTAGAGCAGCTTAGTATACATTTTTTGCAAAAAACGTATCAACCAAATACCCTGTTTTTTACATCTTTTACTAGCACTTGCGGATTACTGCAACATTTTTTCAAACTGAGTGTTTTTGGTTTTACTATTCTCTTTTGTGTCTTCAGGTTTCTTGGTGGTGTGTGAACATGATCATACAGACTTGTTCACTGTGCAAGTAGCCCATGTGTTCCTGTTTCCATAATTGTTCTCTTGTGTCTACAAGACTGGGGAGTTCCACCACTCCTCTTGGGCTATCTGCACAAAAGCTGTTCTACCCTGTATGCACACATGGATTTTTCCTCTCTGAACCCTGTTCACACAGGTTATATACAGATGATCAGGTTTTTAAATACATCAGATAGGGATTGCATACATTAGTTAGGACTGCTCTGATAAGGGTATACCGTGAAGATTGGTAGAGCAGCTTAGTATACATTTTTTGCAAAAAACGTATCAACCAAATACCCTGTTTTTTACATCTTTTACTAGCACTTGCGGATTACTGCAACATTTTTTCAAACTGAGTGTTTTTGGTTTTACTATTCTCTTTTGTGTCTTCAGGTTTCTTGGTGGTGTGTGAACATGATCATACAGACTTGTTCACTGTGCAAGTAGCCCATGTGTTCCTGTTTCCATAATTGTTCTCTTGTGTCTACAAGACTGGGGAGTTCCACCACTCCTCTTGGGCTATCTGCACAAAAGCTGTTCTACCCTGTATGCACACATGGATTTTTCCTCTCTGAACCCTGTTCACACAGGTTATATACAGATGATCAGGTTTTTAAATACATCAGATAGGGATTGCATACATTAGTTAGGACTGCTCTGATAAGGGTATACCGTGAAGATTGGTAGAGCAGCTTAGTATACATTTTTTGCAAAAAACGTATCAACCAAATACCCTGTTTTTTACATCTTTTACTAGCACTTGCGGATTACTGCAACATTTTTTCAAACTGAGTGTTTTTGGTTTTACTATTCTCTTTTGTGTCTTCAGGTTTCTTGGTGGTGTGTGAACATGATCATACAGACTTGTTCACTGTGCAAGTAGCCCATGTGTTCCTGTTTCCATAATTGTTTTCTTGTGTCTACAAGACTGGGGAGTTCCACCACTCCTCTTGGGCTATCTGCACAAAAGCTGTTCTACCCTGTATGCACACATGGATTTTTCCTCTCTGAACCCTGTTCACACAGGTTATATACAGATGATCAGGTTTTTAAATACATCAGATAGGGATTGCATACATTAGTTAGGACTGCTCTGATAAGGGTATACCGTGAAGATTGGTAGAGCAGCTTAGTATACATTTTTTGCAAAAAACGTATCAACCAAATACCCTGTTTTTTACATCTTTTACTAGCACTTGCGGATTACTGCAACATTTTTTCAAACTGAGTGTTTTTGGTTTTACTATTCTCTTTTGTGTCTTCAGGTTTCTTGGTGGTGTGTGAACATGATCATACAGACTTGTTCACTGTGCAAGTAGCCCATGTGTTCCTGTTTCCATAATTGTTCTCTTGTGTCTACAAGACTGGGGAGTTCCACCACTCCTCTTGGGCTATCTGCACAAAAGCTGTTCTACCCTGTATGCACACATGGATTTTTCCTCTCTGAACCCTGTTCACACAGGTTATATACAGATGATCAGGTTTTTAAATACATCAGATAGGGATTGCATACATTAGTTAGGACTGCTCTGATAAGGGTATACCGTGAAGATTGGTAGAGCAGCTTAGTATACATTTTTTGCAAAAAACGTATCAACCAAATACCCTGTTTTTTACATCTTTTGCTAGCACTTGCGGATTACTGCAACATTTTTTCAAACTGAGTGTTTTTGGTTTTACTATTCTCTTTTGTGTCTTCAGGTTTCTTGGTGGTGTGTGAACATGATCATACAGACTTGTTCACTGTGCAAGTAGCCCATGTGTTCCTGTTTCCATAATTGTTCTCTTGTGTCTACAAGACTGGGGAGTTCCACCACTCCTCTTGGGCTATCTGCACAAAAGCTGTTCTACCCTGTATGCACACATGGATTTTTCCTCTCTGAACCCTGTTCACACAGGTTATATACAGATGATCAGGTTTTTAAATACATCAGATAGGGATTGCATACATTAGTTAGGACTGCTCTGATAAGGGTATACCGTGAAGATTGGTAGAGCAGCTTAGTATACATTTTTTGCAAAAAACGTATCAACCAAATACCCTGTTTTTTACATCTTTTACTAGCACTTGCGGATTACTGCAACATTTTTTCAAACTGAGTGTTTTTGGTTTTACTATTCTCTTTTGTGTCTTCAGGTTTCTTGGTGGTGTGTGAACATGATCATACAGACTTGTTCACTGTGCAAGTAGCCCATGTGTTCCTGTTTCCATAACTGTTCTCTTGTGTCTACAAGACTGGGGAGTTCCACCACTCCTCTTGGGCTATCTGCACAAAAGCTGTTCTACCCTGTATGCACACATGGATTTTTCCTCTCTGAACCCTGTTCACACAGGTTATATACAGATGATCAGGTTTTTAAATACATCAGATAGGGATTGCATACATTAGTTAGGACTGCTCTGATAAGGGTATACCGTGAAGATTGGTAGAGCAGCTTAGTATACATTTTTTGCAAAAAACGTATCAACCAAATACCCTGTTTTTTACATCTTTTACTAGCACTTGCGGATTACTGCAACATTTTTTCAAACTGAGTGTTTTTGATTTTACTATTCTCTTTTGTGTCTTCAGGTTTCTTGGTGGTGTGTGAACATGATCATACAGACTTGTTCACTGTGCAAGTAGCCCATGTGTTCCTGTTTCCATAATTGTTCTCTTGTGTCTACAAGACTGGGGAGTTCCACCACTCCTCTTGGGCTATCTGCACAAAAGCTGTTCTACCCTGTATGCACACAAGGATTTTTCCTCTCTGAACCCTGTTCACACAGGTTATATACAGATGATCAGGTTTTTAAATACATCAGCTAGGGATTGCATACATTAGTTAGGACTGCTCTGATAAGGGTATACCGTGAAGATTGGTAGAGCAGCTTAGTATACATTTTTTGCAAAAAACGTATCAACCAAATACCCTGTTTTTTACATCTTTTACTAGCACTTGCGGATTACTGCAACATTTTTTCAAACTGAGTGTTTTTGGTTTTACTATTCTCTTTTGTGTCTTCAGGTTTCTTGGTGGTGTGTGAACATGATCATACAGACTTGTTCACTGTGCAAGTAGCCCATGTGTTCCTGTTTCCATAATTGTTCTCTTGTGTCTACAAGACTGGGGAGTTCCACCACTCCTCTTGGGCTATCTGCACAAAAGCTGTTCTACCCTGTATGCACACATGGATTTTTCCTCTCTGAACCCTGTTCACACAGGTTATATACAGATGATCAGGTTTTTAAATACATCAGATAGGGATTGCATACATTAGTTAGGACTGCTCTGATAAGGGTATACCGTGAAGATTGGTAGAGCAGCTTAGTATACATTTTTTGCAAAAAACGTATCAACCAAATACCCTGTTTTTTACATCTTTTACTAGCACTTGCGGATTACTGCAACATTTTTTCAAACTGAGTGTTTTTGGTTTTACTATTCTCTTTTGTGTCTTCAGGTTTCTTGGTGGTGTGTGAACATGATCATACAGACTTGTTCACTGTGCAAGTAGCCCATGTGTTCCTGTTTCCATAATTGTTCTCTTGTGTCTACAAGACTGGGGAGTTCCACCACTCCTCTTGGGCTATCTGCACAAAAGCTGTTCTACCCTGTATGCACACATGGATTTTTCCTCTCTGAACCCTGTTCACACAGGTTATATACAGATGATCAGGTTTTTAAATACATCAGATAGGGATTGCATACATTAGTTAGGACTGCTCTGATAAGGGTATACCGTGAAGATTGGTAGAGCAGCTTAGTATACATTTTTTGCAAAAAACGTATCAACCAAATACCCTGTTTTTTACATCTTTTACTAGCACTTGCGGATTACTGCAACATTTTTTCAAACTGAGTGTTTTTGGTTTTACTATTCTCTTTTGTGTCTTCAGGTTTCTTGGTGGTGTGTGAACATGATCATACAGACTTGTTCACTGTGCAAGTAGCCCATGTGTTCCTGTTTCCATAATTGTTCTCTTGTGTCTACAAGACTGGGGAGTTCCACCACTCCTCTTGGGCTATCTGCACAAAAGCTGTTCTACCCTGTATGCACACATGGATTTTTCCTCTCTGAACCCTGTTCACACAGGTTATATACAGATGATCAGGTTTTTAAATACATCAGATAGGGATTGCATACATTAGTTAGGACTGCTCTGATAAGGGTATACCGTGAAGATTGGTAGAGCAGCTTAGTATACATTTTTTGCAAAAAACGTATCAACCAAATACCCTGTTTTTTACATCTTTTACTAGCACTTGCGGATTACTGCAACATTTTTTCAAACTGAGTGTTTTTGGTTTTACTATTCTCTTTTGTGTCTTCAGGTTTCTTGGTGGTGTGTGAACATGATCATACAGACTTGTTCACTGTGCAAGTAGCCCATGTGTTCCTGTTTCCATAATTGTTTTCTTGTGTCTACAAGACTGGGGAGTTCCACCACTCCTCTTGGGCTATCTGCACAAAAGCTGTTCTACCCTGTATGCACACATGGATTTTTCCTCTCTGAACCCTGTTCACACAGGTTATATACAGATGATCAGGTTTTTAAATACATCAGATAGGGATTGCATACATTAGTTAGGACTGCTCTGATAAGGGTATACCGTGAAGATTGGTAGAGCAGCTTAGTATACATTTTTTGCAAAAAACGTATCAACCAAATACCCTGTTTTTTACATCTTTTACTAGCACTTGCGGATTACTGCAACATTTTTTCAAACTGAGTGTTTTTGGTTTTACTATTCTCTTTTGTGTCTTCAGGTTTCTTGGTGGTGTGTGAACATGATCATACAGACTTGTTCACTGTGCAAGTAGCCCATGTGTTCCTGTTTCCATAATTGTTCTCTTGTGTCTACAAGACTGGGGAGTTCCACCACTCCTCTTGGGCTATCTGCACAAAAGCTGTTCTACCCTGTATGCACACATGGATTTTTCCTCTCTGAACCCTGTTCACACAGGTTATATACAGATGATCAGGTTTTTAAATACATCAGATAGGGATTGCATACATTAGTTAGGACTGCTCTGATAAGGGTATACCGTGAAGATTGGTAGAGCAGCTTAGTATACATTTTTTGCAAAAAACGTATCAACCAAATACCCTGTTTTTTACATCTTTTGCTAGCACTTGCGGATTACTGCAACATTTTTTCAAACTGAGTGTTTTTGGTTTTACTATTCTCTTTTGTGTCTTCAGGTTTCTTGGTGGTGTGTGAACATGATCATACAGACTTGTTCACTGTGCAAGTAGCCCATGTGTTCCTGTTTCCATAATTGTTCTCTTGTGTCTACAAGACTGGGGAGTTCCACCACTCCTCTTGGGCTATCTGCACAAAAGCTGTTCTACCCTGTATGCACACATGGATTTTTCCTCTCTGAACCCTGTTCACACAGGTTATATACAGATGATCAGGTTTTTAAATACATCAGATAGGGATTGCATACATTAGTTAGGACTGCTCTGATAAGGGTATACCGTGAAGATTGGTAGAGCAGCTTAGTATACATTTTTTGCAAAAAACGTATCAACCAAATACCCTGTTTTTTACATCTTTTACTAGCACTTGCGGATTACTGCAACATTTTTTCAAACTGAGTGTTTTTGGTTTTACTATTCTCTTTTGTGTCTTCAGGTTTCTTGGTGGTGTGTGAACATGATCATACAGACTTGTTCACTGTGCAAGTAGCCCATGTGTTCCTGTTTCCATAATTGTTCTCTTGTGTCTACAAGACTGGGGAGTTCCACCACTCCTCTTGGGCTATCTGCACAAAAGCTGTTCTACCCTGTATGCACACATGGATTTTTCCTCTCTGAACCCTGTTCACACAGGTTATATACAGATGATCAGGTTTTTAAATACATCAGATAGGGATTGCATACATTAGTTAGGACTGCTCTGATAAGGGTATACCGTGAAGATTGGTAGAGCAGCTTAGTATACATTTTTTGCAAAAAACGTATCAACCAAATACCCTGTTTTTTACATCTTTTACTAGCACTTGCGGATTACTGCAACATTTTTTCAAACTGAGTGTTTTTGGTTTTACTATTCTCTTTTGTGTCTTCAGGTTTCTTGGTGGTGTGTGAACATGATCATACAGACTTGTTCACTGTGCAAGTAGCCCATGTGTTCCTGTTTCCATAATTGTTCTCTTGTGTCTACAAGACTGGGGAGTTCCACCACTCCTCTTGGGCAATCTGCACAAAAGCTGTTCTACCCTGTATGCACACATGGATTTTTCCTCTCTGAACCCTGTTCACACAGGTTATATACAGATGATCAGGTTTTTAAATACATCAGCTAGGGATTGCATACATTAGTTAGGACTGCTCTGATAAGGGTATACCGTGAAGATTGGTAGAGCAGCTTAGTATACATTTTTTGCAAAAAACGTATCAACCAAATACCCTGTTTTTTACATCTTTTACTAGCACTTGCGGATTACTGCAACATTTTTTCAAACTGAGTGTTTTTGGTTTTACTATTCTCTTTTGTGTCTTCAGGTTTCTTGGCGGTGTGTGAACATGATCATACAGACTTGTTCACTGTGCAAGTAGCCCATGTGTTCCTGTTTCCATAATTGTTCTCTTGTGTCTACAAGACTGGGGAGTTCCACCACTCCTCTTGGGCTATCTGCACAAAAGCTGTTCTACCCTGTATGCACACATGGATTTTTCCTCTCTGAACCCTGTTCACACAGGTTATATACAGATGATCAGGTTTTTAAATACATCAGCTAGGGATTGCATACATTAGTTAGGACTGCTCTGATAAGGGTATACCGTGAAGATTGGTAGAGCAGCTTAGTATACATTTTTTGCAAAAAACGTATCAACCAAATACCCTGTTTTTTACATCTTTTACTAGCACTTGCGGATTACTGCAACATTTTTTCAAACTGAGTGTTTTTGGTTTTACTATTCTCTTTTGTGTCTTCAGCGGTAGGTAAGTATGTAGCGTTTGTTTTTTTTTACTTTAACGATGGTAACCAGGGTAAACATCGGGTTACTAAGCGCGGCCCTGCGCTTAGTTACCCGATGTTTACCCTGGTTACCGGGGACCTCGGGATCGTTGGTCGCTGGAGAGCTGTCTGTGTGACAGCTCTCCAGCGATCAAACAGCGACGCTGCAGCGATCCGGATCGTTGTCGGTATCGCTGCAGCGTCGCTATGTGTGACGGGGCCTTTACCCCTACGGGTTCACTTCAAACTTTCCTGTCCTCGATCTTTATTAACATTATTAAACTATCTAAATTCTTCAACATTATTAACGTTTCAACCTTTATCAAAGTTATCATAAAACATTCCCTTTAAGGCCGGCTTCACACTTGCGAGTTTTACGGACGTAAGAGCGCAGAAACTACGTCCGTAAAACTCGCAAAAAATACGGCACAATTATTCTCTATGCCTCTGCTCCTATCTGCAGTATTTTACTGATCAGTATTATACGGCTTTCTACGGCCGTACAAAATCGCAGCATGCTGCGTTTGTCACCGTACTGCGCAAGAAATACGCCAATGAAAGTCTATGGAAGCGTGAAAAATACGGATTACACACGGACAAGCAGTGTGACTTGCGAGAAATACGCAGCGCTGTTAGAGAGAAAAGCCGGCAATTCAGTGCGGTGTACAGTAAAATCACACTGACAGCTTACAGTAGAATAGGTAGAATAAATGTGTACACATAGAATAGGTATATATATATATATATATATATATATATATATATATATGTCAGTGAGACACATATATGTATATATATTAATATTTTTTCCAGCGCTATACAGCTTGAAAGCCGGTAATTCAATTACCGGCTTTTTCTTTCTCCTTCCTAAAACCCGACATGATTTGAGACATGGTTTACATACAGTAAACCATGTCTTCTCTCCATTTTTTTTTTGCAGATTCCACACTACTAATGTCAGTAGAGTGTATCTGCAAAATTTGGCCGTTCTAGCTCTTAAAATAAAGGGTTAAATGGCGGAAAAAATTGGCGTGGGCTCCCGCGCAATTTTCTCCGCCAGAGTAGTAAAGCCAGTGACTGAGGGCAGATATTAATAGCCTGGAGAGGGTCCATGGTTATTGGCCCCCCCCTGGCTAAAAATATCTGCCCCCAGCCACCCCAGAAAAGGCACATCTGGAAGATGCGCCTATTCTGGCACTTGGCTCCCAGGCTTTCTAGGAAAGTTCCCACGATCTATGAACATCCAGCAGAGGGCGCCTCACCGCAAATGAAGCTAAATATAGCTCATTGATCTATATTTAGACTCATTCCCCGGGGTTTTGCAGCGAGGAGTAGCATTGCATTAGCAAAGCTCCTTGCTGCAAAATGTTTTAACCCCTTCAGAAGGATTTACATCGTTGGACGTTACAGATCTGCGGAGGGTAAGTATATTGTTGGTTTATTATGTTTTTTCTTTCACAGAACGAGGGTCTTCAGTGACTGGATTGGGCGTAGAATAAAATACTCCAACAACCATTGTTTTTATTTCATTAAAATACTTTTAAATAATGTGTTTGTGTTTTATTTAACCCTTTACTACACTTGGATTAATAATGGATAGGTGTCATAATTGACGCCTCTCCATTATTAATTAGGCTTAATGTCACCTTACAATAGCAAGGTGGCATTAACCCTTCATTACCCCATATCCCACCGCTACACGGGAATGGGAAGAGAGTGGCCAAGTGCCAGAATAGGCGCATCTTCCAGATGTGCCTTTTCTGGGGTGGCTGGGGGCAGATATTTTTAGCCAGGGGGGGGGGGGCAATAACCATGGACCCTCTCCAGGCTATTAATATCTGCCCTCAGTCACTGGCTTTACTACTCTGGCGGAGAAAATTGCGCGGGAGCCCACGCCAATTTTTTCCGCCATTTAACCCTTTATTTTAAGAGCTAGAACGGCCAAATTTTGCAGATACACTCTACTGACATTAGTAGTGTGGAATCTGCAAAAAAAATGGAGAGAAGACATGGTTTACTGTATGTAAACCATGTCTCAAATCATGTCGGGTTTTAGGAAGGAGAAAGAAAAAGCCGGTAATTGAATTACCGGCTTTCAAGCTGTATAGCGCTGGAAAAAATAGTAATATATATACATATATGTGTCTACTGACATATATATATATATATCTAGACAGTATATATATATTTTTTTTTCTTTTTGGGACACATGGATCATTTCTATAGCGGTATGTTGGTTTTGCAAGCCTGCGAGAAAACCACGCAGTACGGATGCCATACGGATTACATACGGAGGATGCCATGCGCAAAAAACGCTGACACACCCTGCCTACGGAGGAGCTACGGACCACTATTTTCGGGACATTTCAGCGTATTACGGCCGTAATATACGGACCGTATTTTCATACGCTGAGTGTGAAGCCGGCCTAAGAGGGACCCAAGTCTCTGGTGCAGATTCTCTTTCAGCAAGCAAGTTCACAGCAAGCAAGTTATTCTGCATCATGTCTTCGCAAAGTCTTCTTTGGCTTATAAAACCAGTAGGGAGCACCTTTAAGAAGGTGCAAACTATTTACAAGGAGTTCTGAATCATTCACCGTCTATGATTCGGCAGTCTTTAAACAATGATGAACTTGTGCAACAGTAGAAAAACAATAGAAAACAATAGGGATCCCGTGTAAGCAAAGGGACCCCTAGGAGTTAACCCTGGATGGGTTAAAGATAACAGCAGGAACGCAATGAACTACAGGTCCTTCTCAAAAAATTAGCATATAGTGTTAAATTTCATTATTTACCATAATGTAATGATTACAATTAAACTTTCATATATTATAGATTCATTATCCACCAACTGAAATTTGTCAGGTCTTTTATTGTTTTAATACTGATGATTTTGGCATACAACTCCTGATAACCCAAAAAACCTGTCTCAATAAATTAGCATATTTCACCCATCCAATCAAATAAAAGTGTTTTTTAATAACAAACAAAAAAACCATCAAATAATAATGTTCAGTTATGCACTCAATACTTGGTCGGGAATCCTTTGGCAGAAATGACTGCTTCAATGCGGCGTGGCATGGAGGCAATCAGCCTGTGACACTGCTGAGATGTTATGGAGGCCCAGGATGCTTCAATAGCGGCCTTAAGCTCATCCAGAGTGTTGGGTCTTGCGTCTCTCAACTTTCTCTTCACAATATCCCACAGATTCTCTATGGGGTTCAGGTCAGGAGAGTTGGCAGGCCAATTGAGCACAGTAATACCATGGTCAGTAAACCATTTACCAGTGGTTTTGGCACTGTGAGCAGGTGCCAGGTCGTGCTGAAAAATGAAATCTTCATCTCCATAAAGCATTTCAGCCGATGGAAGCATGAAGTGCTCCAAAATCTCCTGATAGCTAGCTGCATTTACCCTGCCCTTGATGAAACACAGTGGACCAACACCAGCAGCTGACATGGCACCCCACACCATCACTGACTGTGGGTACTTGACACTGGACTTCAGGCATTTTGGCATTTCCTTCTCCCCAGTCTTCCTCCAGACTCTGGCACCTTGATTTCCGAATGACATGCAAAATTTGCTTTCATCAGAAAAAAGTACTTGGGACCACTTAGCAACAGTCCAGTGCTGCTTCTCTGTAGCCCAGGTCAGGCGCCTCTGCCGCTGTTTATGGTTCAAAAGTGGCTTTACCTGGGGAATGCGGCACCTGTAGCCCATTTCCTGCACACGCCTGTGCACGGTGGCTCTGGATGTTTCCACTTCTCCACAATCTTCCTCAGGGTCCGGTCTCCTCTTCTCGTTGTACAGCGTTTTCTGCCACATTGTTTCCTTCCAACAGACTTACCATTGAGGTGCCTTGATACAGCACTCTGGGAACAGCCTATTTGTTGAGAAATTTCTTTCTGGGTCTTACCCTCTTGCTTGAGGGTGTCAATGATGGCCTTCTTGACATCTGTCAGGTCGCTAGTCTTACCCATGATGGGGGTTTTGAGTAATGAACCAAGCAGGGAGTTTATAAAAGCCTCAGGTATCTTTTGCATGTGTTTAGAGTTAAGGTACCTTCACACATAACGATATTGTTAACGATATCGTTGCTTTTTGTGACGTAGCAACGATATCGTTAATAAAATCGTTATGTGTGACAGCGACCAACGATCAGGCCCCTGCTGGGAGATCGTTGGTCGCTGAATAAAGTCCAGAACTTTATTTCGTCGCTGGACTCCTGCTGACATCGCTGGATCGGCGTGTGTGACACCGATCCAGCGATGTCTTCACTGGTAACCAGGGTAAACATCGGGTAACTAAGCGCAGGGCCGCGCTTAGTAACCCGATGTTTACCCTGGTTACCATCCTAAAAGTAAAAAAAACAAACACTACATACTTACCTACAGCCGTCTGTCCTCCAGCGCTGTGCTCTGCTCTCCTCCTGCTCTGGCTGTGAGCGTCGGTCAGCCGGAAAGCAGAGCGGTGACGTGACCGCTCTGCTTTCCGGCCGCTGTGCTCACACAGACAGTACAGGAGGAGTGCAGAGCACAGCGCTGGAGGACAGACGGCTGTAGGTAAGTATGTACTGTTTGTTTTTTTTACTTTTAGGATGGTAACCAGGGTAAACATCGGGTTACTAAGCGCGGCTCTGCGCTTAGTTACCCGATGTTTACCCTGGTTACCGGCATCGTTGGTCGCTGGAGAGCGGTCTGTGTGACAGCTCTCCAGCGACCAAACAGCGACGCTGCAGCGATCCGGATCGTTGTCGGTATCGCTGCAGCGTCGCTTAATGTGAAGGGGCCTTTAATTAGTTGATTCAGAAGATTAGGGTAATAGGTCGTTTAGAGAACCTTTTCTTGATATGCTAATTTATTGAGACAGGTTTTTTGGGTTATCAGGAGTTGTATGCCAAAATCATCAGTATTAAAACAATAAAAGACCTGACAAATTTCAGTTGGTGGATAATGAATCTATAATATATGAAAGTTTAATTGTAATCATTACATTATGGTAAATAATGAAATTTAACACTATATGCTAATTTTTTGAGAAGGACCTGTATGTACATTGTTCAGGTTTTCAAGGTTTAGTGCTGCGAAGGTTGTGGTCTCACCTCACAGACCACTCCTCTCCGTTGAGCACGGGTGGGATCCACAGTCACACGCGGGGCCTGGCTCTCTGGGTGGTCCGCAACAGGGACCCCTTCGTCGGGAGCTCCAGCTTCAACCTGTAGGGCTGCGCATCGCTGGACACCCCTGGCCACCCAGCCGGCCTCCCTCTGCCACCGGGTATAGGTTACAGCGTCACCTGGCCTCAGATCACGGGTCTTCTCACTTGTTCCATATTGAGGTTCCACCTCGCTCCGATCTACACAGACCTGCAGGGGCTCTCCGATCTCTTGGATCACCCCCCTCTCCTCCTTGGGGTTGTAGAAAACCACCACTCCCCAGTGCGACGGCGGAACCTTCTCCTCTGCGGTGAGGTCTATCACAGCCGCAGGCCGAGGCTGCTTCCTCCAAGCCGCCACTAGACGTCGCTGGTGTTCTGTCACCGGCAAGATTCTTAAGTCCCGCTCCTGCGGGGCGCAACTCCCTGGTCGGGTGCAAAGTTCCGACGCAGCCGGAGCGGGCAGAGGAGGGGACATGGGGGAGAGACGGATCTCCGTCGGGTGGCCCAACCGGGAACTCACCCGGGCGCGGGCTTCCAGGCAGCGCGCCAGCCGCCGAGCCTCAGCAGCAGCCACCCAGCCGTCAGGCATCCGGCCTCTGGGCTTTCCTTCAGGCAGCTCCACAGCAGTCAATCCTGGCAGCGGCGATGACTCTGGAGCCGCTGCGGGCGGTACAGGCCTGCGCCTGGCCGGGTCGTCTCCATGCGGTCGCCTGGGAGTCGCCATCTTTGTCCCTTCCTCTGTGTCTTCTTCCCGGGCTCTCTTTCGGGGTCGGCTCCGTCCCCACTGTCCCCACCCTCCATAGAGGATGAGAAGGCAGACCTCAGCGGCTGACGGGCCCGCCCTCAGGATACAACAATACTTAGACTGGGCGGCCATTATCGTTCGCGCTCTTCAGTTCTTTCACACCCACTTCCACGCCTTTCTTCTTCCCCGGCGCTCCTCGTGGCGCTATAATGGCGGCAGCTTTGGCGGGAATCTTGCAGCAGATAGCAATACACAGTCTTTGCAATAAATCACAGTCCAACACGTTTCAATCACAGTTCCAAGGCACACATGACCCAATTCTTTAGGCTTAAGTACGATCCTGTTCGTGACGCCAAGTTGAAGCGCCCCCAGACACAGGGCCACTAGTCACTTGGTACCGGTCCTTTCTGCTCAGTTATGCGGTTGTCACGGTGGCTGGACCCAGTCGTGACCCTGTTAAGGGGCGTCCAATGAAAGTGGTGGTACAGTCTGTCAGGGGTTCGTGACGCCACCTGTGGTGTTCGGTCAGGGTGACCGATGCTGCTGTGGGGTCCGCTGGGGTGATGGAATAGCAGCCGGATGGTATAACTTCCCACAGGTGAAGTAAATCCCCAGGGCTTCCCAGTAAGGTGGATGGTGATGGTGTGAGGTGCAGGCAATAACGAGGACACAGGGTTGCAGTCTCTTTACCTTTACTGAAGGCTTCAATACACTCAGTCCAGAGCACGTTCAACCAGGCTATCAGAGACCGGCCGGTCCGATGGGCACATCCAGAGTTTCCCTAGCAGATGGAAATCGTTGTCTACCAATAGCGCCTGTGTGTTGTAGTCCTACCCTGCTGAGCATTCGGAATAGTTCTCACAACTGCTGTTCTCCTTCGTTCGTTCTCTACAGCTTCCTCTCTCTCTCTCGTTCTTTGGTTCCAGATGTTGCTAGTTTCTAACGTCCCCCAGATATGTTATGGTTAGGATGCCACCCGTTTGACGGGAAGGCTTGGAGGTCTTCCGGGACCCTAGAGACGCCCCTCTCCCAATGTTGCCCCCTATGTCTTTGTAGGTGTAAAAGGTAGACAGCCAACCTATAATCAACTGTCCAGCGGAATTTGAAGTAAGGCCTGAAGTCAGTTACTCCTACGGTAATCCGGCCACCGACTACACGCCTCAGTAAGATGTTACCTTCCTCTCTCGGCACGACTCTTACTGGCTCTCCTTTGTGCTGATCTCGTTTACACTGTTCCACAATATTCTTCCCCTCTTGTCTCTTTCTTAGGATACCGCCGCAAGGTGTGCAGGCGCAGTTCCGTTACGTTCTGTTCTGTTCGCTAGGCGCCTGCCAGGATCCCACTCTGACTGCGGGTGACAGCAGCTACGTAGGCTGTCTCCCCGGGGGTTTCTACAGGCCCATCAGCCGGCGCTGCTATGGGCTCTACCTCCCCATCCACCCCCAACACTCCAGGGGCAGTGCTACTTATGGGCCAGTTACCTTCCTCGGTGGCACTGGTCACTTTCATGGCATCACCTTCCCCTGTGTCTTCTCCCTGCAACACCCCCTGCCACGGGATGTTGCCTGGTTCCAACCCAGTCAGCTTCTGACTAACTTCCTCCCCAGCCCCTAGTTTTACCAGTGTGAGGAGTGGCCCAATAAATAAAGCCTTTTTCTCCCCCTAGTGGCCAGAGTGTGAAGTGTAATGTGTTCTGGTGATACCTGGTCAGGAGAACTCTTTAGTGCCATCGGACGTACCGCTACTCGCCTTGGGGCCATACTGCAACGACCAGGTCTCTGGGGCGCTGCACCATGCATACAGGGGGGAATATGAGCCATGCATACAGGGGGGAATATAAGCCATGCATACAGGGGGGAATATAAGCCATGCATACAGGGGCGGAATATGAGCCATGCATACGGGGGGGGAGATGAGCCATGCATAGGGGGGGGGGGGAATATGAGCCATGCATACATGGGGAGATATGAGTCATGCATACAGGAGGGGTAATGTGAGCTATGTATATGGATTGGGAGGGAGATGAGCCATGCATACAGGAGGGGGGTCATTATACAGTATTGAGCATCATGTGTGGCCGTTATACAGTATGGAGCATCATGTGTGGCCAATGGACATTATACAGTATGGAGCATCATGTGTGGCCGTTATACAGTATTGAGCATCATTTGTGGCCATTATACAGTATTGAGCATTATGTGGGATCATTATACAGTATGGAGAACTGTGTGGCCTTTATACAGTATGGAGCACTATGTGTGGGTGGTCATTATACACTATGGAGCACTGTCTGGCCATTATACAGTATGGAGCAATGTGTGGCCATTATACACTATGGAGCATCATGTGTGGCCATTATACACTATGGAGCATCAGGTGTGGCCATTATACAGTATGAAGAACTGTGTGTGGCCATTATACAGTATGCAGCATCATGTGTGGCCATTACACAGTATGGAGCATCATGTGTGGTGGCCGTTATACAGTATTGAGTATCATGTGTGGCCATAATACAGTATGGAGCACTGTGTGGCCATATTTTTGTTTGCTTATAATTATTGTATACTAGCTGAAGAGCCCGGCGTTGCCTGGGCATAGTAAATATCTGTGGTTAGTTATAGCACCTCACTTCTCTTATTTTCCCATCACGCCTCTCATTTTCCCAATCACATCTTTCATTTTCCCCCTCACATCTCTCATTTTCTCCCTCACACCTCTCATTTTCTCCCTCACTCCTCTCATTCCCCCCTAACACTTGTCATTTCGACCTCACATCTGTCATTTTCCGATCACTCCACTATTTTCCCTCGCTCCTCTCATTTTGCACTCACACCTTTTCATTTTCACCTCATACCCCTCATTTTCACCTCAGTATATACATGTTTGCATCTCCCTTATATATAGTATACACCTGTATGTCATCTCCTGTATATAGTATATACCTGTATGTCATCTCCCCTGTATATAGTATATACCTGCTGCGTGTCATCTCCCCTGTATATAGTATATACCTGTATGTCATCTCCTTCTATATATAGTATATACCTGTATGTCATCTCCTCCTGTATATAGTATATACCTGTGTCATCTCCTCCTGTATATAGTATATACCTGTATGTCATCTTCTATATATAGCATATACCTGTATGTCATCTCCTCCTGTATATAGTACATACTTGTAGGTCATCTGCTTCTGTATATAGTATATACGTGTGTCATCTCCTCCTGTATATAGTTTATACCTGTATGTCATCTCCTCCTGTATATAGTATGTACCTGTATGTCATCTCCTCCTCTATATAGTATATATATGTGTGTCATCTCTCCTGTATATAGTATATATTTGTGTGTCATCTTGTTCACACGTTGTGTGTCATCTCTCCTGTATATAGTATATATTTGTGTGTCATCTCCTCCTGTATATAGAATATACCTGTGTGTCATCTCCTCCTGTATTAGACCTCGTTCACACGTTATTTGCTCAGTATTTTTACCTCAGTATTTGTAAGCTAAATTGGCAGCCTGATAAATCCCCAGCCAACAGGAAGCCCTCCCCCTGGCAGTATATATTAGCTCACACATACACATAATAGACAGGTCATGTGACTGACAGCTGCCGTATTTCCTATATGGTACATTTGTTGCTCTTGTAGGTTGTCTGCTTATTAATCAGCTTTTTATTTTTGAAGGATAATACCAGACTTGTGTGTGTTTTAGGGCAAGTTTCATGTGTCAAGTTGTGTGTGTTGAGTTGCATGTGGCGACATCCATGTAGCGACTTTTGTGAGATGAGTTTTGTGTGGCAACATGCGTGTAGCAACTTTTTGTGTGTCGAGTTGCATGTGACAGGTTAGTGTAGCAAGTTGTGTGCAGCAAGTTTTGTACATGGCGAGTTTTGCGCATGGCGAGTTTTATGTGTGGTGCCTTTTGAGTATGTGCAAGTATTGTGTGAGGCAACCTTTGCATGTGTTGCAACTTTTGTGCATGTGGCAATTTTTCCGCGTGTGCAAGTTTTGTGTGTGGCGAGTTTTCCATGAGGTGAGTTTTGCACTTGTGGCGAGTTTTGCGTGAGCCTAGTTTTTGCATGTGGCGAGTTTTGCGCGTGGCGAGTTTTGAGTGGCGACTTTTGTGTTTCGACTTTTATGTGGCGAGGTTGGTGTATGTGTGGTGAAATGTGTGCTGAGGGTGGTATATGTGTTCAAGCACGTGGTAGTGTGTGGCCCATTTTGTGTGTGTGTTCATATCCCCGTGTGTGGTGAGTATCCCATGTCGGGGCCCCACCTTAGCAACTGTACGGTATATACTCTTTGGCGCAATCGCTCTTGTTCACATCTGGCAGCTGTCAATTTGCCTCCAACACTTTTCCTTTCACTTGTTCCCCATTATGTAGATAGGGGCAAAATTGTTTGGTGAATTGGAAAGCGCGGGGTTAAAATTTCACCTCACAACATAGCCTATGATGCTCTCAGGGTCCAGACGTGTGACTGTGCAAAATTTTGTGGCTGTAGCTGCCACGCCTCCAACACTTTTCCTTTCACTTTTTTCCCCATTATGTAGATAGGGGGAAAAATTGTTTGGTGAATTGGAACGCGCGGGGTTAAAATTTCGCCTTTCAACATAGCCTATGACGCTCTCGGGGTCCAGACGTGTGACTGTGCAAAATTTTGAGCCTGTAGCTGCGACGGTGCAGATGCCAATCCCGGACATACATACACACATACACACACACATACACACATTCAGCTTTATATATTAGATAAAACAGTGTGATCAGCAGTGCTAAATGGCTGCGGTTGGGACGTAGATATGGGTGTGACTAGTTGTGAAATGGGTGTGGTCAGAGGCGTGGCCTAAAATTTGCCCCGGCGCACTACACGCGCCGCAAACTTTATACCGCCTTCCCTTCTTCAAAAGTTGGGAGGTATGGTACCACATTTGCCAGATCACGACAAGTGCTGCAAATCCCATAGGGAATAGATGAGGCCGAACGCTGTGTTGCCATAAGTGATCCGTTACGCGGCAGATGCAGAAAAACTGCCCGATCTGTTGCAAAAGGCGACTTTCACATCAGCGAAAGTCACTGCCGATAGTGTCATACTCACCAAAAGGGGAGGCAGCGCTAAAAGTGCCTAGGGCAGCAGAAACTCTAAATACGGCCCTGGGGGGCTACATTATATTCTGTGGGGGGACTGCATTATACTCAGGGTACTACATTATATTATGGGGGGCTACATCATACTATATGAGGGGTTACAGTATACTCTATGGGGGGCTGCATTATATTCTGTGGTGGGGCTGCATTATTCTCTCAGGGGACTACATAATATTATGGGGGCTACATCATACTATATGAGGGGGCTACAGTATACTCTATGGGGGGGCTGCATTATAATCTGTGGTGGAACTGCATTCTCTCAGGGGACTACATTATATTCTGTGGTGGGTGGCATTATACTATATGAGGGGGGGCTGCATTATACCCTATGGGGTGCTACATTATATTCTATGGTGGGGACTGCGTCATACCTGAGAGGGTTGCATTATATTTTGTGGGGTGCTGCATTATATTCTATGAGAGGGGACTGCATTATATTTTATGAGGGGGCTACATTATATTCTGTGAGGGGGCTACCCCAACCCTTGCTACATTATTATTATTAAGACGTGAACTACCTTATATTATACCCTGATATTAGCGCTTTTTACTGCACAATTGGTGGTCTTGTATCTATTTCTATGTAGCTACATAGTGGGCCCCAAGAATGATTTTCTCTGGTGGGCCCAAGGTGCTCCAGTCCGACGCTGCTTCCAGCTTATATGTACCCTTGAAATGCACACAGTTACAGCCCCCTGAGGAAGCCCACAGGAAACGCGCGTCGGGGCTGCCACGGGTCGCACACTGACAGATACCTACATGGGTGAGTCCAGTCATCCTTAAAGGCATACCCTCTTATACTTTGTAGTGAGTTTGTTGGTTAGAATGAGAGTCGAGGAACATCTCATGCCTAGTGCACATATGGATGGGCATTTTTTTAATTAAGTGCAATACATTTTTTGCATTATGCACTTTACTATAATTCTTGCTACCACAGCACTTGTTATGGAGTGTGCACTTGCGGCTTGCTGGCCATCCTTCTCTGTTACTACAGTAGATGTGTCCTCCCACACATGAGTTTTTGTATGTGCCTTGTCTGTTTCTCTTTACTCAGCTTCCTATGTTAAGTTATTATATATGTTAATAAAATTATTGGCATTTTCTAAAAACATTCTGCTTGGACTTGTACTCCGTTTTTCTGTGTAGAATATATGATGTTTTGGAGTGTCTGTATTATCTAGATTTGGTCTATGAAACTGGCACATGGCCATTTTGGATATTTTTGATGTGTATCAGTGGGTTTTATATTTAATAGAATGCCAATTGGTAGTTCAAGAATGAAAGAAAAGGCAAGGTACTGGTGCAGCAGGGTGATGGCATATGGCATGCAGGGTAATGGCGCTGGTGATATTCTGATACATTCAGCTTTCCTTTCTATAGCTGGCTTGCTGCTCCATTTAGTAAATAAGTTGTGACTGTATGGCAAAGTATAAAGTGAAATGCTGTATAACTGATCAGTGCTTACTGCTTAGCCCTTTCTTTTCAACCTTAACAAAGATCTGTCTTTTCCATCTAGAGACCCCATGTGGCAAGCGCCTCACATCCTATTATGTGCTATAACAAGCTGAATTATATATATATATATATATATATATATATATATATATATATATATATATATATATATATATATATATAAGGTGTTTGTTGCAGCTGAAAAAATAAAAAAAGAATACTTACCTTCATACAGAAACCTATGTCAAAATTTGGGGAATTATATAGACCTTTTGAATTTGAAATTGGTTTCATGCGAATCTCCAAAATTGTCCACTGCCTTGGGCAGTTTAGAAGGCGAGTCCCTCTCCCCAGGCAGCCGATATATCACGTAACATGTCACATGATCCCCTTTGAAAGATCATGTGATAGGTCATGCTAGTAACACACAGGTGCTCTGGTACACATCCGTACATGGAAAACAACAGATAGCAGCATGCTGTGCAAATTTTTCCCTCATGAACAGCATTATACATAACAGCACAATGCAAAATAGAGCAGGTGTGAGATTAATTTTCCCAAGGGGCCAGATGACAGACCGTGACTATTGTGGATGCCAACCCACTTATTCTGAAAAGAATTCTGCTCAATAATAATATACGGTAATATAAAAAAATAATATTTGTATGACTTATCCCCTTTACCCCCCAAGGTGGTTTGCACATTAATGACCAAGCCAATTTTTACAATTCTGACCAATGTGTCACGCCAAGGCAAGCGGAATGGGGATAGTGAACCCACTGGACCACAGAGTAAACTGTGGAAGCTGAAACCTTGGAACCAGCCGGACAAGGACGTAAGATAAATTGCACAACTTTATTGGCAACTTTAAACAAATAGGCCCACAGGGAAAACCCCGTGGACCGAGACACCGAATTCCTCTGAAGGAGCCCCGGCGAGCGAACCCCTATACAGGGACTGTGCCAATACAACTAAGGAGACTCGAGTGAAATGGTTCCAAGACCAGAGGGTCAGACCCGAGAGGGATAGAGACACACCAGAGAAGGAAACTGGAGGTCCTGAGAGCAGGAGGGGAGTGCCCACAGAGTCCGCAGACAGATGATGGATGAGTGGGACACGGAACTAGAAGAAAACACAGAGTGTTAATGAAAAAAAGATAAAGACCGCATGAACAAGTGCTGGTCTGCGACCTAAGGACGGCAACAGGAATAAAACACAAAATTGGCCAGGCACCTCCCAAAGGAAGTAAATACACCCAGAACTCACCGCGATTGGCTGAGAGGACATTTCATGAAAAAGGGTACGCCGACCCTTTAAATACTTTGACAATGATGCGCGCCCTATGATTGCTCCCCTGCAACCAGGAAGTGAGGGAGCGGAGAAGGCATGCTGAATAGTCGCTGCAGCATGAGGGAGCGTTGCGGGAGTGTGGATTAGGTGAGCAGGACTTCGGAGATCAGGGGGATGCCTGCAGGCAGACGGGACCTCGGTCACCCTGCAGCTTAGAAAAGCGGAGCGCTACAGTATCCCCTCCCTTGCGCCCCCTCCTTTTCAAGCCAGCCAAAATCCTATGCATAAGCCGGGGTAGCATTAATATTCTCTCCAGGTTCCCAAGACCTCTCCTTAGGACCAAATCCCTTCCATTCGGCCAAAAACAGTGTCTTGTTCCCTCTCCGTTTAATGTCAAGTATGGCCATGACCTCGAAGACATCGCCAGCAGAGACAGGGAAAGAAAGGGTACCAGGATCCGGGAAGTAGCATCCAAGGACGACAGGCTTAAGGAGAGAGACATGAAAAGAGTTGTGGATCCCCAGAGAGGAAGGCAACTTCAGCCGGTAGCATACCTCAATGATTCTCTTAAGTACTTTAAATGGACCGAGAAACCGGGGAGCAAACTTGTAGGAGGGAACCTTGAGGCGAGTATGCAGCGCCCCAGAGATCTGGTCATTGCAATAACGTCGCTCTGCCACTAAGGGGAGTGATGGTACGTCTGATTGCACTAAAGGAGTTCTACTAACCAGGTATCACCAGCATACAGCAAACTTCACACTCCGGCCACTAGGAGGAGTAAAAGGCTTTATTTATTGGGCCACTCCTCACATTGGTAAAACTAGGGGTTGGACAGGAAGTTAGGCAGAACGAAGCCTGGGAGAGCTCCAAGGAGGACCTGTCAGAAGTGGGAAATCTGGCAGGTACCTAGCGAAAGGACAGATTGTTACGGAACCGCGCCTGCACTACCTTGCGGCGGTATCTAAAGAAAGGACACAAAGCGAAGGATATTGTGGAACAGTGAGAAACGAAATCAAGTACATAGGAGAGCCAGTAGGAGTCGTCCCCCGAGAACGGCAACATCCTACTGAGGCGCATGGCCGGAGCACCGAGGAAGTAACAGTCTCCACGCATTACTTCAAACAGCGGTAGGACAGTTAATTACAGGTTGGCTGTCTACCATACAACACCTAAGAAGGACATAGGAGGCAATCGTGGGAGAGGGGAGACACTAGGGTTCCAGAATAACTCCAGGTCTACCTGTCATAAAGGTGCGTCCTAGCCATAACATACCTGGGGGATGGAGAAGAGAAAGATCTAGAAAGAACGAGAACAGAAGTTGTGAGGACTATCCTGAATGCTCAGCAGGGAAGCACTACAACACACAGGTGTCTAGTGGGTAGACACTGATTTCCACCTGCAAAGGGAACTCTGGATGTGCCTTCGGACCAGCTGGTCTCAGACAGCCCTGTTGACAGTGCCCTGGATTGAGGATCCTGAAACCTTCAGTAAAAGGTAAAGAAACTGCAACCCTGTGTCCTCGTTATTCCTCGCACTATGCACCATCACCCCTTTCATTGGACGCCACTTAGCAGGGTCACAGGCCGGGTCTAGCCACCGTGACAACCCCGGACCGAGTACCCCGTGGCCCTGTGTCTGGGGGCGATCCAATTTTGCTTAGAAGAGAACCATACACTGTCTCCAGGTTGGAATGGATGGGTATCTGTTATGAACTGGTGATTTAGAACCACAATGGACCTGGTGGTTAACAGCACTGAAAATGACCTGATAGTTCCTAATAACATAGGACGAGCTCTGAGACGTGGGAACTCTGCTGACCACAATCCCTAATCCTACCACACCACACTAGAGGTAGCCGTGGAGCGCTCCTGACCAGACCTAGGCGCCTCGGGCACAGCCTGAGAAACTAGCTAGCCCTGAAGATAGAAAAATAAGCCTACCTTGCCTCAGAGAAATTCCCCAAAGGAAAAGGCAGCCCCCCACATATAATGACTGTGAGTAAAGATGAAAATACAAACACAGAGATGAAATAGATTTTAGCAAAGTGAGGCCCGACTTACTGAATAGACCGAGGATAGGAAAGATAGCTTTGCGGTCAGCACAAAAACCTACAAACAACCACGCAGAGGGCGCAAAAAGACCCTCCGCACCGACTAACGATACAGAGGTGCTCCCTCTGCGTCCCAGAGCTTCCAGCAAGCAAGACAAACCAATATAGCAAGCTGGACAGAAAAAATAGCAAACAAAAGTAACACAAGCAGAACTTAGCTTATGCAGGGCAGACAGGCCACAAGAACGATCCAGGAGAGAGCAAGACCAATGCTGGAACATTGACTGGAGGCCAGGAACAAACAACTAGGTGGAGTTAAATAGAGCAGCACCTAATGACTTAACCTCGTCACCTGAGGAAGGAAACTCAGAAGCCGCAGCCCCACTCACATCCACCAAAGGAAGCTCATGGACAGAACCAGCCGAAGTACCACTCATGACCACAGGAGGGAGCCTGACCACAGAATTCACAACAGTACCCCCCCTTGAGGAGGGGTCACCGAACCCTCACCAGATCCCCCAGGCCGACCAGGATGAGCCAAATGAAAGGCACGAACCAGATCGGCAGCATGAACATCAGAGGCAAAGACCCAGGAATTATCTTCCTGACCATAACCCTTCCACTTAACCAGGTACTGGAGTTTCCGTCTCAAAATACGAGAATCCAAAATCTTCTCCACTATATACTCCAACTCCCCCTCAACCAAAACCGGGGCAGGAGGATCAACGGATGGAACCACAGGTGCCACGTATCTCCGCAACAATGACCTATGGAATACATTATGGATGGAAAAAGAAGCTGGGAGGGTCAAACGAAAAGACACAGGATTAAGAACCTCAGAAATCCTATACGGACCAATGAAACGAGGCTTAAACTTAGGAGAGGAAACTTTCATAGGAATATAACGAGACGACAACCAAACCAAATCCCCAACACGATGTCGGGGACCCACACAGCGCCTGCGGTTAGCGAAACGCTGAGCCTTCTCCTGGGACAACGTCAAATTGTCCACCACATGAGTCCAAATCTGCTGCAACCTATCCACCACAGCATCCACACCAGGACAGTCCGAAGACTCAACCTGCCCTGAAGAGAAACGAGGATGGAAACCAGAATTGCAGAAAAACAGCGAAACCAAAGTAGCCGAGCTGGCCCGATTATTAAGGGCGAACTCAGCCAAAGGCAAAAAGGACACCCAATCATCCTGATCAGCAGAAACAAAACATCTCAGATATGTTTCCAAGGTCTGATTGGTTCGTTCAGTTTGGCCATTTGTCTCAGGATGGAAAGCCGAGGAAAAAGACAAATCAATGCCCATCCTAGCACAAAAGGCTCGCCAAAACCTCGAAACAAACTGGGAACCTCTGTCAGAAACGATGTTCTCCGGAATGCCATGTAAACGAACCACATGCTGGAAAAACAATGGCACCAAATCAGAGGAGGAAGGCAATTTAGACAAGGGTACCAAATGGACCATCTTAGAGAAGCGATCACAAACCACCCAAATGACCGACATCTTTTGAGAGACGGGGAGATCCGAAATAAAATCCATAGAGATATGTGTCCAGGGCCTCTTCGGGACCGGCAAGGGCAAAAGCCACCCACCGTCACGAGAACAGCAGGGCTTAGCCCGAGCACAAATCCCACAGGACTGCACAAACGAACGCACATCCCGCGACAGAGACGGCCACCAAAAGGATCTAGCCACCAAATCTCTGGTACCAAAGATTCCAGGATGCCCAGCCAACACTGAACAATGAATCTCAGAGATAACTCTACTCGTCCATTTATCAGGGACAAACAGTTTCTCCACTGGGCAACGGTCAGGTCTAACAGCCTGAAATTTTTGCAGCACCCGCCGCAAATCAGGGGAGATGGCAGACAAAATTACCCCCTCTTTGAGAATACCCGCCGGCTCAGGCAAACCCGGAGAGTCAGGCACAAAACTCCTAGACAGGGCATCCGCCTTCACATTCTTAGAACCCGGAAGGTACGAAACCACAAAGTCAAAACGGGAGAAAAACAGCGACCAACGAGCCTGTCTAGGATTCAACCGTTTGGCAGACTCGAGATAAGTCAAGTTCTTGTGATCAGTCAAGACCACCACACGATGCTTAGCTCCTTCAAGCCAATGACCCCACTCCTCGAATGCCCACTTCATGGCCAGCAACTCTCGATTGCCAACATCATAATTACGCTCAGCAGGCGAAAACTTCCTGGAAAAGAAGGCACATGGTTTCATCACCGAGCCATCAGAACTTCTTTGCGACAAAACAGCCCCTGCTCCAATCTCAGAAGCATCAACCTCGACCTGGAACGGGAGCGAAACATCTGGCTGGCACAACACAGGGGCAGAAGAAAAACGACGCTTCAACTCCTGAAAAGCTTCCACAGCAGCAGAAGACCAATTGACCACATCAGCACCCTTCTTGGTTAAATCAGTCAACGGTTTAGCAATACTAGAAAAATTATTGATGAAGCGACGATAAAAATTAGCAAAGCCCAGGAACTTTTGCAGACTCTTCAGAGATGTCGGCTGAGTCCAATCATAAATGGCCTGAACTTTAACCGGGTCCATCTCGATAGTAGAAGGGGAAAAAATGATACCCAAAAATGAAACCTTCTGAACACCAAAGAGACACTTTGACCCCTTCACAAACAAAGAATTAACACGCAGCACCTGGAACACCATTCTAACCTGCTTCACGTGAGATTCCCAATCATCCGAGAAGACCAAAATATCATCCAAGTATACAATCAGGAATTTATCCAGGTACTCTCGGAAGATGTCATGCATAAAGGACTGAAATACTGATGGAGCATTGGAAAGCCCGAATGGCATAACCAGGTACTCAAAATGGCCCTCGGGCGTATTAAATGCTGTTTTCCATTCATCGCCGTGTTTAATACGCACAAGATTATACGCACCACGAAGATCTATCTTGGTGAACCAACTAGCCCCCTTAATCCGAGCAAACAAATCAGACAGCAGCGGCAAGGGGTACTGAAATTTGACTGTGATTTTATTCAGAAGGTGGTAATCAATACAAGGTCTCAACGAACCATCCTTCTTGGCCACAAAAAAGAACCCTGCTCCCAATGGCGACGACGACGGGCGAATATGACCCTTCTCCAAGGATTCCTTTACGTAACTCCGCATAGCGGCGTGCTCAGGCACAGACAAATTAAACAGTCGACCTTTAGGAAACTTACTACCAGGAATCAAATCGATAGCACAATCGCAATCCCTATGCGGAGGTAGGGCATTGGACTTGGGCTCATCAAATACATCCCGGTAATCTGACAAGAACTCTGGGACCTCAGAAGGGGTGATTGATGAAATATATAGAAATGGAACATCACCATGTACCCCCTGACAACCCCAGCTGGACACAGACATAGATTTCCAATCCAATACTGGGTTATGGACTTGTAGCCATGGAAACCCCAACACGACCACATCATGCAGATTATGCAACACCAAAAAGCGAATATCCTCGTGATGCGCAGGAGCCATGCACATGGTCAGTTGGGTCCAGTACTGAGGCTTATTCTTGGCCAAAGGCATAGCATCAATTCCTCTCAATGGAATAGGATACTGCAAAGGCTCCAAGAAAAACCCACAGCGCCTAGCATACTCCAAGTCCATCAAATTCAGGGCAGTGCCTGAATCCACAAATGCCATGACAGAATAGGATGACAAAGAGCAGATCAAAGTAACGGACAAAAGAAATTTCGACTGTACCGTACCAATGGTGGCAGACCTAGCGAACCGCTTAGTGCGCTTAGGACAATCGGAGATAGCATGAGTGGAATCACCACAGTAAAAACACAGCCCATTCCGACGTCTGTGTTCTTGCCGTTCAGCTCTGGTCAAAGTCCTATCACATTGCATAGGCTCAGGTTTATGCTCAGATAATACCGCCAAATGGTGCACAGTTTTACGCTCACGTAAGCGTCGATCGATCTGAATGGCCAAAGACATAGACTCATTAAGACCAGCAGGCATAGGAAATCCCACCATGACATCCTTAAGGGCTTCAGAGAGACCCTTTCTGAAAATTGCTGCCAGCGCACATTCATTCCATTAAGTCAGCACAGACCACTTCCTAAACTTCTGACAATATATCTCTACCTCATCCTGACCCTGACACAGAGCCAGCAAGATTTTCTCTGCCTGATCCACTGAATTAGGTTCATCATACAGCAATCCGAGCGCCAGAAAAAACGCATCAATATCACATAATGCAGGATCTCCTGGCGCAAGGGAAAATGCCCAGTCTTGAGGGTCGCCACGTAATAAAGAAATAATGATCTTAACTTGTTGAACTGGGTCACCAGAGGTGCGGGGTTTCAAAGCCAGAAATAGTTTACAATTATTTTTAAAACTCAGAAACTTAGCTCTATCTCCAAAAAACAAATCAGGAATAGGAATTCTAGGTTCTAACATAGAATTCTGAACCACAAAGTCTTGAATATTTTGTACTCTTGCAGTGAGATGATCCACACAAGAAGACAGGCCTTTAATGTCCATCACTACACCTGTGTCCTGAACCACCCAAATGTCTAGGGGAAAAGAAAGACAAAACACAGTGCAGAGAAAAAAAAATGGTCTCAGAACTTCACTTTTCCCTCTATTGAGAAGCATTAGTACTTTGGGCCTCCAGTACTGTTATGAACTGGTGATTTAGAACCACAATGGACCTGGTGGTTAAGAGCACTGAAAATGACTTGATAGTTACTAATAACATAGGACGAGCTCTGAGACGTGGGAACTCTGCTGACCGCAATCCCTAATCCTATCACATCACACTAGAGGTAGCCGTGGAGCGCTCCTGACCAGACCTAGGCGCCTCGGGCACAGCCTGAGAAACTAGCTAGCCCTGAAGATAGAAAAATAAGCCTACCTTGCCTCAGAGAAATTCCCCAAAGGAAAAGGCAGCCCCCCACATATAATGACTGTGAGTAAAGATGAAAATACAAACACAGAGATGAAATAGATTTTAGCAAAGTGAGGCCCGACTTACTGAATAGACCGAGGATAGGAAAGATAGCTTTGCGGTCAGCACAAAAACCTACAAACAACCACGCAGAGGGCGCAAAAAGACCCTCCGCTCCCTCTGCGTCCCAGAGCTTCCAGCAAGCAAGACAAACCAATATAGCAAGCTGGACAGAAAAAATAGCAAACAAAAGTAACACAAGCAGAACTTAGCTTATGCAGGGCAGACAGGCCACAAGAACGATCCAGGAGAGAGCAAGACCAATACTGGAACATTGACTGGAGGCCAGGAACAAACAACTAGGTGGAGTTAAATAGAGCAGCACCTAATGACTTAACCTCGTCACCTGAGGAAGGAAACTCAGAAGCCGCAGCCCCACTCACATCCACCAAAGGAAGCTCATGGACAGAACCAGCCGAAGTACCACTCATGACCACAGGAGGGAGCCTGACCACAGAATTCACAACAGTACCCCCCCTTGAGGAGGGGTCACCGAACCCTCACCAGATCCCCCAGGCCGACCAGGATGAGCCAAATGAAAGGCACGAACCAGATCGGCAGCATGAACATCAGAGGCAAAGACCCAGGAATTATCTTCCTGACCATAACCCTTCCACTTAACCAGGTACTGGAGTTTCCGTCTCAAAATACGAGAATCCAAAATCTTCTCCACTATATACTCCAACTCCCCCTCAACCAAAACCGGGGCAGGAGGATCAACGGATGGAACCACAGGTGCCACGTATCTCCGCAACAATGACCTATGGAATACATTATGGATGGAAAAAGAAGCTGGGAGGGTCAAACGAAAAGACACAGGATTAAGAACCTCAGAAATCCTATACGGACCAATGAAACGAGGCTTAAAC
Organism: Ranitomeya imitator; assembly: GCF_032444005.1. Taxonomy (NCBI): domain Eukaryota; kingdom Metazoa; phylum Chordata; class Amphibia; order Anura; family Dendrobatidae; genus Ranitomeya; species Ranitomeya imitator. The sequence continues at coordinate 318,279,741 of NC_091284.1, forward strand.
TTAGGAGAGGAAACTTTCATAGGAATATAACGAGACGACAACCAAACCAAATCCCCAACACGAAGTCGGGGACCCACACAGCGCCTGCGGTTAGCGAAACGCTGAGCCTTCTCCTGGGACAACGTCAAATTGTCCACCACATGAGTCCAAATCTGCTGCAACCTATCCACCACAGCATCCACACCAGGACAGTCCGAAGACTCAACCTGCCCTGAAGAGAAACGAGGATGGAAACCAGAATTGCAGAAAAACAGCGAAACCAAAGTAGCCGAGCTGGCCCGATTATTAAGGGCGAACTCAGCCAAAGGCAAAAAGGACACCCAATCATCCTGATCAGCAGAAACAAAACATCTCAGATATGTTTCCAAGGTCTGATTGGTTCGTTCAGTTTGGCCATTTGTCTCAGGATGGAAAGCCGAGGAAAAAGACAAATCAATGCCCATCCTAGCACAAAAGGCTCGCCAAAACCTCGAAACAAACTGGGAACCTCTGTCAGAAACGATGTTCTCCGGAATGCCATGTAAACGAACCACATGCTGGAAAAACAATGGCACCAAATCAGAGGAGGAAGGCAATTTAGACAAGGGTACCAAATGGACCATCTTAGAGAAGCGATCACAAACCACCCAAATGACCGACATCTTTTGAGAGACGGGGAGATCCGAAATAAAATCCATAGAGATATGTGTCCAGGGCCTCTTCGGGACCGGCAAGGGCAAAAGCCACCCACCGTCACGAGAACAGCAGGGCTTAGCCCGAGCACAAATCCCACAGGACTGCACAAACGAACGCACATCCCGTGACAGAGACGGCCACCAAAAGGATCTAGCCACCAAATCTCTGGTACCAAAGATTCCAGGATGCCCAGCCAACACTGAACAATGAATCTCAGAGATAACTCTACTCGTCCATTTATCAGGGACAAACAGTTTCTCCACTGGGCAACGGTCAGGTCTAACAGCCTGAAATTTTTGCAGCACCCGCCGCAAATCAGGGGAGATGGCAGACAAAATTACCCCCTCTTTGAGAATACCCGCCGGCTCAGGCAAACCCGGAGAGTCAGGCACAAAACTCCTAGACAGGGCATCCGCCTTCACATTCTTAGAACCCGGAAGGTACGAAACCACAAAGTCAAAACGGGAGAAAAACAGCGACCAACGAGCCTGTCTAGGATTCAACCGTTTGGCAGACTCGAGATAAGTCAAGTTCTTGTGATCAGTCAAGACCACCACACGATGCTTAGCTCCTTCAAGCCAATGACGCCACTCCTCGAATGCCCACTTCATGGCCAGCAACTCTCGATTGCCAACATCATAATTACGCTCAGCAGGCGAAAACTTCCTGGAAAAGAAGGCACATGGTTTCATCACCGAGCCATCAGAACTTCTTTGCGACAAAACAGCCCCTGCTCCAATCTCAGAAGCATCAACCTCGACCTGGAACGGGAGCGAAACATCTGGCTGGCACAACACAGGGGCAGAAGAAAAACGACGCTTCAACTCCTGAAAAGCTTCCACAGCAGCAGAAGACCAATTGACCACATCAGCACCCTTCTTGGTTAAATCAGTCAACGGTTTAGCAATACTAGAAAAATTATTGATGAAGCGACGATAAAAATTAGCAAAGCCCAGGAACTTTTGCAGACTCTTCAGAGATGTCGGCTGAGTCCAATCATAAATGGCCTGAACTTTAACCGGGTCCATCTCGATAGTAGAAGGGGAAAAAATGATACCCAAAAATGAAACCTTCTGAACACCAAAGAGACACTTTGACCCCTTCACAAACAAAGAATTAACACGCAGCACCTGGAACACCATTCTAACCTGCTTCACGTGAGATTCCCAATCATCCGAGAAGACCAAAATATCATCCAAGTATACAATCAGGAATTTATCCAGGTACTCTCGGAAGATGTCATGCATAAAGGACTGAAATACTGATGGAGCATTGGAAAGCCCGAATGGCATAACCAGGTACTCAAAATGGCCCTCGGGCGTATTAAATGCTGTTTTCCATTCATCGCCGTGTTTAATACGCACAAGATTATACGCACCACGAAGATCTATCTTGGTGAACCAACTAGCCCCCTTAATCCGAGCAAACAAATCAGACAGCAGCGGCAAGGGGTACTGAAATTTGACTGTGATTTTATTCAGAAGGTGGTAATCAATACAAGGTCTCAACGAACCATCCTTCTTGGCCACAAAAAAGAACCCTGCTCCCAATGGCGACGACGACGGGCGAATATGACCCTTCTCCAAGGATTCCTTTACGTAACTCCGCATAGCGGCGTGCTCAGGCACAGACAAATTAAACAGTCGACCTTTAGGAAACTTACTACCAGGAATCAAATCGATAGCACAATCGCAATCCCTATGCGGAGGTAGGGCATTGGACTTGGGCTCATCAAATACATCCCGGTAATCTGACAAGAACTCTGGGACCTCAGAAGGGGTGATTGATGAAATATATAGAAATGGAACATCACCATGTACCCCCTGACAACCCCAGCTGGACACAGACATAGATTTCCAATCCAATACTGGGTTATGGACTTGTAGCCATGGAAACCCCAACACGACCACATCATGCAGATTATGCAACACCAAAAAGCGAATATCCTCGTGATGCGCAGGAGCCATGCACATGGTCAGTTGGGTCCAGTACTGAGGCTTATTCTTGGCCAAAGGCATAGCATCAATTCCTCTCAATGGAATAGGATACTGCAAAGGCTCCAAGAAAAACCCACAGCGCCTAGCATACTCCAAGTCCATCAAATTCAGGGCAGTGCCTGAATCCACAAATGCCATGACAGAATAGGATGACAAAGAGCAGATCAAAGTAACGGACAAAAGAAATTTCGACTGTACCGTACCAATGGTGGCAGACCTAGCGAACCGCTTAGTGCGCTTAGGACAATCGGAGATAGCATGAGTGGAATCACCACAGTAAAAACACAGCCCATTCCGACGTCTGTGTTCTTGCCGTTCAGCTCTGGTCAAAGTCCTATCACATTGCATAGGCTCAGGTTTATGCTCAGATAATACCGCCAAATGGTGCACAGTTTTACGCTCACGTAAGCGTCGATCGATCTGAATGGCCAAAGACATAGACTCATTAAGACCAGCAGGCATAGGAAATCCCACCATGACATCCTTAAGGGCTTCAGAGAGACCCTTTCTGAAAATTGCTGCCAGCGCACATTCATTCCATTAAGTCAGCACAGACCACTTCCTAAACTTCTGACAATATATCTCTACCTCATCCTGACCCTGACACAGAGCCAGCAAGATTTTCTCTGCCTGATCCACTGAATTAGGTTCATCATACAGCAATCCGAGCGCCAGAAAAAACGCATCAATATCACATAATGCAGGATCTCCTGGCGCAAGGGAAAATGCCCAGTCTTGAGGGTCGCCACGTAATAAAGAAATAATGATCTTAACTTGTTGAACTGGGTCACCAGAGGTGCGGGGTTTCAAAGCCAGAAATAGTTTACAATTATTTTTAAAACTCAGAAACTTAGCTCTATCTCCAAAAAACAAATCAGGAATAGGAATTCTAGGTTCTAACATAGAATTCTGAACCACAAAGTCTTGAATATTTTGTACTCTTGCAGTGAGATGATCCACACAAGAAGACAGGCCTTTAATGTCCATCACTACACCTGTGTCCTGAACCACCCAAATGTCTAGGGGAAAAGAAAGACAAAACACAGTGCAGAGAAAAAAAAAATGGTCTCAGAACTTCACTTTTCCCTCTATTGAGAAGCATTAGTACTTTGGGCCTCCAGTACTGTTATGAACTGGTGATTTAGAACCACAATGGACCTGGTGGTTAAGAGCACTGAAAATGACTTGATAGTTACTAATAACATAGGACGAGCTCTGAGACGTGGGAACTCTGCTGACCGCAATCCCTAATCCTATCACATCACACTAGAGGTAGCCGTGGAGCGCTCCTGACCAGACCTAGGCGCCTCGGGCACAGCCTGAGAAACTAGCTAGCCCTGAAGATAGAAAAATAAGCCTACAGTGCCTCAGAGAAATTCCCCAAAGGAAAAGGCAGCCCCCCACATATAATGACTGTGAGTAAAGATGAAAATACAAACACAGAGATGAAATAGATTTTAGCAAAGTGAGGCCCGACTTACTGAATAGACCGAGGATAGGAAAGATAGCTTTGCGGTCAGCACAAAAACCTACAAACAACCACGCAGAGGGCGCAAAAAGACCCTCCGCTCCCTCTGCGTCCCAGAGCTTCCAGCAAGCAAGACAAACCAATATAGCAAGCTGGACAGAAAAAATAGCAAACAAAAGTAACACAAGCAGAACTTAGCTTATGCAGGGCAGACAGGCCACAAGAACGATCCAGGAGAGAGCAAGACCAATACTGGAACATTGACTGGAGGCCAGGAACAAACAACTAGGTGGAGTTAAATAGAGCAGCACCTAACGACTTAACCTCGTCACCTGAGGAAGGAAACTCAGAAGCCGCAGCCCCACTCACATCCACCAAAGGAAGCTCATGGACAGAACCAGCCGAAGTACCACTCATGACCACAGGAGGGAGCCTGACCACAGAATTCACAACAGGTATCCAGATGTTTCTTTTCTGCATGGTCTTTCATCCACATGGATGCCTGTTCCAAGGAAGCCTTGGTCTCCGACCAGATCCTGGAGAAATCCCTAGCCAGATCCTCAGCTGCTGGATTACTGGAAGGGGTGTTCAAGGGAGTCGGAGTCCTAGGATGCCACCCATAGACAATGAAAAATGGGGATTTGGAAGAAGACTCACTGATATGGTTGTTGTAGGAGAACTCCGCCCAGGGCAACAAAGCAACCCAGTCATTGTGGTGTGCGTTGACAAAGTGCCGCAGGTGGTTGGTGAGTATCTGATTCACTCGTTCCACCTGGCCATTGGATTGCGTGTGATAGGCCGAGGAGAATCAAAAGACGTGGGCACAGCTACTAAGGTGCACGGGTAGGTTCCCAAGCCGTATATATAGATAAAAAGAAGCCCCTCTGACAGCGGTGGACACCGCGTCCGGACCCTCTTCTCCTTCAGCCTGCAGCAGTATCTGCAGCCGCGTCTTTTGACCGGAGGCTTACATTTTTCAAGGGATCTCCTTGGAGTTCACCACGCCTTTTGGAGTATTCCCTCAACATTCTCCCAGACACCTCTCAGTACGTAACTGACGAAGGCCAGACCAGGCCGAAACGTTTTTCGTACTACGAAATAAAAAACCATCAATTTGACTTAAGTTGAGTGCCGGGTTCTTTTTATCTATAGGCCGAGGAGAGACATCCCGCTGCCTGCAGAGGGATCACCAGAACAGGGACACGAACTACAGTCCCCTGTCAGACAAAATATGAATAAGTAAACCATGAAGACAACAAACATGTTGAACAAACAACTCCACCAACCTGGGTGCAGAGGGAAGACCGGACAAAGGGATGAAGTGACCTATCTTGGAGAATCCACAACCCATATCACAGTACAGCCGGAAGACATTGGCAAATTGGTGATGAAGTCCATAGCGATATGCCTCCAGGGGGCAGATGGCATGGGAAGAGGCAGAAGATGACCAATGGAAAGCAGACATCTAGACGCATCTTGGACCACCAGTAGTGCTGCGAAATCGCTGCATAGTCTTTCTCAAGCAAGTTTAGAAGAATGCCCCTACAGCAGTATACGTCTCCTGTCCAGAACAGAAACGAACGTCTTACTCGGAGGTGGTTGCGACTGCTGGACTGGTGCAACGGTGATCATTCTAGACCAGTGTTTCCCAAACTCCAGTCCTCACGGACCCCACGGGTGATGTTTTCAGGATTTCCATAGTGTTGCACAGGTGCCTTGATAATGCCTTGATAATGCCTTGATAATGCTTCCACTACTTGAGCAATACTAAGGAAATCCTGAAAACAGCACCCGTGGGGTCCGTGAGGACTGGAGTTTGGGAAACACTGTTCTAGACGAATAAATGATGTGGCGGGGTTCCTCCTCCTGGTCATCAGAGATAAAAGACCTGGACAAAGCATCAGCCTTGATGTTCTTCTCAGCTGGACGGAAGTGGAGATGGAACTCAAACCGGCGAAAAATAGTGACCATCGAGCCTGACGAGGATTAAGCCTCTGAGCCGATTAAAGATAGGCCAAATTTTTATGATCGGTGTAGATAATGACCAGATGAACTGCACCCTCCAAGAGATAATGCCATTCCTCCAAGGCCAACTTGATGACTAACAATTCTCTATCACCAATGGAGTAGTTGCGTTCACAGGGCGTGAACGCTTTAGAGCAGAATCCACATGTTACTATCCTTCCGGAAGAAAGCTTCTGCATGAGTACGGCTCCGGAGGAGGAAGCATTCACCTCCACGAAGAAGTACTTATTGACCATTGGTCTATGGAGAGGGAGGGCAGTAGAGAAGGCTTGTTTGAGGGACAAAAAGGAAGAGTCTGAATCTGGAAGCCACTCTTTGGGATTAGATCCTTTTCGAGCCAGAGCGGTGAGTGGTTTGGTCAGATCCAAGAAGTGTGGGATAGACTGCCGTTAGTAATTGGCAAACCCTAGGAAACGCTAAATGGCTTTGACTCCAACGGGACGTGGCCACTTGAGAACAGCCGATACCTTCTCAGGATCCATTTCAAGACCTGTGTCAGAGATGATGTAACCCAGAAAGGGTAGAGAGCTCTGCTCAAAGAGGCACTTCTCAAACTTGGCATAAAGACGATTCTCCCTCAGTCGTAGAAGGACCTGGCGGATATTTCTTCTATGAGTAGAGAGATCCAGAGAGAACACCAAGATATCATCCAGATAGACCACTACACAGACATAGAGAAGGTCATGGAAAACATCAATTACAAATTCCTGAAATACCGCTGGCGCATTACTTACCCAAAAGACATTACCCGGTATTCGTAGTGACCATCACGAGTGTTGAAGGTGGTTTTCCACTCATCCCCGGAACGGATCCTCACAATATTTATTGTAGGCTCCTCGGAGCTCCAACTTGGTGAAGATTCTTGATCCATGAAGGCGATCGAAAAAAAACTCTGGAATAAGAGGCAGAGGATACTTATCCTTTACAGTGATGGCATTAAGACCTCAATAGTCAATCCATGGATGCAAACATCCGTCCTTCTTCTTCACAAAGAAGAACCCCGCATCAGCAGTTGAGGATGATTTCTGAATGAACCCTTGAGCCAGATTCTCTTTGATGCAGTCAGACATAGCTTGAGTCTCGACAGGCGACAGCGGGTAAATCTGACCTCTGGAAGGAGTAGAACCTGGATTGAGAATGATAGGGCAATCATACGGCCTGTGTGGTAGTAGGGTCTCCGCCTCATGCTTATTGAACACATTCGCAAAGGACCAGTAGGCCACAGGTAACCCGGGTAGGGCTGGAGGAGGTCACGGGGTGTATCTTGGTTGCACAGGTGTGAGACAGTGATGACGACACGACTGACCCCAAAGAAGAAAGTCTCCTGTCCGCCAAACCAGAACTGGTTCATGGATGTGAAGCCAGGGAATATTCGATGATAAAAGGGTTACAGGGGAAGGGGTAATAAATTAAAGGATTGGCTCCAGGATGGGACTGAACACATTGGGAGTATACAACACATTAGCAGTTGAACTGTGAAGGTGGTAGGACCATTTTTGGGCGACATTTCTTGCTCCGAGTCTTGATTTTTCGGTGCGAAACCAAGTCACTAGTGGGAGTCTTTCTGTGTTTCTTTGTTTCATGAGTAGGAGTTTTGGCCTCTATATCAGTGTGCTGGCATGGTGCTGCACTCTGGAGCGTGGTGGATGCTGCTTGCTGCAGGGATGCTGCACTCTGGAACGTGGTGGATGCTGCTTGCTGCAAGGGTGCTGCACTCTGGAGCGTGGTGGATGCTGCTTGCTGCAGGGCTGCTGCACTCTGGAGTGTGGTGTAGCTGTGAACTGGGGAAACAGGCCAGTGATGTTGTGCTTGTTGATGCTGGTAAAAACTGGTCTGCGGCTGATAGCTTCTGGACTGCTGCTGTAATACCTGACTGTAAGCAGCCTGGCAGGCCTGCATGACGTTCAACTGGAGTTCAGGCATAAGCTGGTTGACAGGGGGCAGTGCATATTACATGTCACTACATGCCCCCCTGCAGGCATGCACATGATAAAATAACAAACACTTAACTCACCTTCCTATGATGGCTCCATGCTCACAGTTCCCTCGTGTCTCTTCCTCTGTCTGTGCCGACATCTGATCATGTGATCAGATACAGGTAAAGCGAAAAATACGGTACATAATCAGTGTCATGTCAACCCTGGCAAGCAGTCAGTTCTTACCTGGAGGACATGTTTGAAGAGCAGGCAGCAGTCAAGTGAAACACTACAGAAAATAACAGATAAGAAAAATTGAACTTATTTAACCCCTTAGTGACAGAGCCAATTTGGTACTTAATGACCGAGCCAATTTTTGCAATTCTGACCACTGTCACTTTATGAGGTTATAACTCTGGAACGCTTCAACGGATCCCGCTGATTCTGAGATTGTTTTTTCGTGACATATTGTACTTTATGTTAGTGGTAACATTTCTTCGATATTACTTGCGATTATTTATGAAAAAAACGGAAATATGGCGAAAATTTTTAAAATTTAGCAATTTTCAAACTTTGTATTTTTATGCCCTTAAATCAGAGAGATATGTCACGAAAAATAGTTAATAAATAACATTTCCCACATGTCTACTTTACATCAGCACAATTTTGGAAACAAAATTTTTTTTTGTTAGGGAGTTATAAGGGTTAAAAGTTGACCAGCAATTTCTCATTTTTACAACACCATTTTTTTTTAGGGACCACATCACATTTGAAGTCATTTTGAGGGGTCTATATGATAGAAAATACCCAAGTGTGATGCCATTCTAAAAACTACACCCCTCAAGGTTCTCAAAACCACATTCAAGAAGTTTATTAACCCTTTACGTGCTTCACAGGAACTGAAACAATGTGGAAGGAAAAAATGAACATTTAACTTTTTTTTGCAAACATCTTAATTCAGAACCATTTTTTTTATTTTCACAAGTGTAAAAACAGAAAAGTAACCATAAATTTTGTTATGCAATTTCTCTTGAATATGCCAATACCCCATATGTGGGGGTAAACCACTTTTTGGGCGCACCGCAGAACTTAGAAGTGAAGGAGCGCCGTTTGACTTTTTCAATGCAGAATTGGCTGGAATTGAGATCGGACGCCATGTCACGTTTAGAGAGCCCCTGATGTGCCTAAACAGTGGAAACTCCCCACAAGTGACACCATTTTGGAAACTAGACCCCTTAAGGAACTTATCTAGATGTGTGGTGAGCACTTTGAACCCCCAAGTGCTTCACAGAAGTTTATAACGTAGAACCGTGAAAATAAAAAATCGCTTTTGTTTACACAAAAATGATCTTTTCGCCCACAAATTCTTATTTTCACAAGGGTAACAGGAGAAATTAGACCACAAAAGTTGTTGTGCGATTTCTCCTGAATACGTCGATACCCCATATGTGAGGGTAAACCACTGTTTGGGCGCACAGCAGAGCTTGGAAGTGAAGGAGCGCCGTTTTACTTTTTCAATGTAGAATTGGCTGGAATTGAGATTGGACGCCATGTCGCGTTTGGAGAGCCTCTGATGTGCCTAAACAGTGGAAACCCCCCACAAGTGACCCCATTTTGGAAACTAGACCCCTTAAGGAACATATCTAGATGTGTGGTGAGCACTTTGAACCCCCATGTGCTTCACAGAAGTTTATAATGTAGAGCCGTGAAAAAAAAAATCGCATTTTTTCTACAAAAATGATTTTTTGCCCACAAATTTTTATTTTCACAAGGGTAACAGGAGAAATTAGACCACAAAAGTTGTTGTGCAATTTCTCCTGAGTACGCTGATACCCAATATGTGGGGGTTAACCACTGTTAGGGCGCACCGCAGAGCTTGGAAGAGAAGGAGTGCCGTTTTACTTTTTCAATGTAGAATTGGCTGGAATTGAGATCGGACGCCATGTCGCGTTTGGAGAGCCCCTGATGTGCCTAAACAGTGGAAACCCCCTACAAGTGACACCATTTTGGAAACTAGACCCCTTAAGGAACTTATCTAGATGTGTGGCGAGCACTTTGAACCCCCATGTGCTTCACAGAAGTTTATAACGTAGAGCCGTGAAAATAAAAAATATTTTTTTTTTCCACAAAAAATATTTTTTAGCCCCCAAGTTTTTATTTTTACAAGGGTAACAAGAGAAATTGGACCCCAAAAGTTGTTGTCCAATTTGTCTTGAGTATGCTGGTACCCCATATGTGGGGGTAAACCACTGTTTGGGCGCACGGCAGAGCTCGGAAGCGAAGGAGCGCCTTTTTGGAATGCAGACTTTGATAGAATGGTCTGTGGGCATTATGTTGCGATTGCAGAGCCCCTGATGTACCTAAACTGTAGTAACCCCCCACAAGTGACCCCATTTTGGAAACTAGACCCCCCAAGGAACTTATCTAGATGTGTGGTGAGAACTTTGAATGCCCAAGTGCTTCACAGAAATTTAGAATGCAGAGTCGTGAAAATAAAAAATATTTTTTTTTTCACAAAAAAGATATTGTAGCCCCCAAGTTTTTATTTTCACAAGGGTAACAAGAGAATTTGGACCCCAGAAGTTGTTGTCCAATTTATCCCGAGTACGCTGATGCCCCATATGTGGGGGTAACCCACTGTTTGGGCGCACGGCAGAGCTCAGAAGGGAGGGAGCACCATTTGACTTTTTGAGCGCAAAATTGGCTGTCGTGTTTGGAGACCCCCTGATGTACCTAAACAGTGGAAACCCCCCAATTCTAGCTCCAACCCTAACCCCAACACACCCCTAACCCTAATCCCAACCTGATCCATAATCCTAATCACTAACCCTAACCATAATCACAACCCTTACCCCAAAACAACCCTAATGTCAACCCTAACCATAACCCTAATCAAAACCCTAAATCCAACACACCCCTAATCCTAATCTCAACCCCAACCTCAAACCTAACCATAATCCCAATACACCCCTAATCACAACCCTAACCTTAACCCTAATGCCAAACCTAACCCTAATCCCAAGCGTAACCCTAATGCCAACCCTAACCCTAATACCAACCCTAATCCAAACCCTAACCCTAATCCCAGCTCTAACCCTAACTTTAGCCCCAACCCTAGCCCTAACTTTAGCCCCAACCCTAACCCTAGCCCTAAGGCTACTTTCACACTTGCGTCGTTTGGCATTCCATCGCAATCCATCGTTTTGGACAAGAAACGGATCCTGCAAATGTGCCCGCAGGATGCGTTTTTTGCCCATAGACTTGTATTGCCGACGGATCGTGACAGATGGCCACACGTCGCGTCCGTCGTGCACTGGATCAGTTGTGTTTTGGCGGACCGTCAGCACAAAAAAACGTTCAATGAAACGTTTTTTTGTACGTCGCATCCGCCATTTCTGACCGCACATGCGTGGCCGTAACTCCGCCCCCTCCTCCCCAGGACATAGATTGGGCAGCGGATGTGTTGAAAAACTACAGCTGCTGCCCACGTTGTGCACAATTTTCACAACGTGCGTCGGTATGTCGGGCCAACGCATTGCGACGGCCCCGTACCGACGTAAGTGTGAAAGAAGCCTAACCCTAAATTTAGCCCCAACCCTAACCCTAAATTTAGCCCCAACCCTAGCCCTAGCCCTAACCCTAGCCCTAACCCTACCCCTAACCTAACCCTACCCCTACCCCTAACCCTACCCCTAACCCTACCCCTAACCCTACCCCTAACCCTAACCTAACCCTACCCCTAACCCTACCCCTAACCCTACCCCTAACCCTAACCTAACCCTACCCCTAACCCTAACCCTACCCGTAACCCTAACCCTACCCCTAACCCTACCCCTAACCCTAACCCTACCCCTAACCCTAACCCTAATTTTAGCCCCAACTGCTGTTCTCCTGCCGGCCGGCAGATGGAGACAGATGGCGGGCGCACTGGGCATGCGTCCGCCATGTTCTTCTGCCGGCGGCCAGGAGGAGCAGCAAGAGGATCCAGGGACACAGGTGAGTATTGTAGGGTCCCCGAATCCCCCTATTTCTCTGTCCTCTGATGTGCGATCACATCAGAGGACAGAGAATTACATTTTTCATTTTTTTTTTTTTTTTTTGTGGTCGCCGGTAAACAGTTAATTACCGGCGATCGCAAAACAGGGGTAGGTAAAACCGACCCCGATCATGCTCTTTGGGGTCTCGGCTACCCCCGGCAGCCGAGACCCCAAAGATTCTCCCGGTGCCGGCCGGCGGGCGCACTGCGCATGCGCCCGCCATTTTGAAGATGGCGGTGCCCACCGGGAGACACGAGGAGCATCGGGGGAGCTAGGTGAGTATTGGGGGGCCACCTGGGACCCCTTTTTTCTGTCCTCCGATGTGCGATCACATTGGAGGACAGAGAAATTAAAAAGAGATCGGTTTTTTTTTTTTTTTTTGCGATCGCCGGTAAACGGTTAATTACCGGCGATCGCAAATGCGGGGTGGGTTAAAAAACCACCGAATCATGTTCTCTGGGGTCTCGGCTACCCTCGGCAGCCGAGACCCCGGAGAAAATCGGCCTCTGGGGGGCGCTATTGACTTTTTCCACAGCGCCGTTAATTAACGGCGCTGTGGTTTAAGTACCCTTAGCGGCCGCCGTTAAAAGGCGTATCGGCGGTCGCTAAGGGGTTAAAAGAACCAAACACAATGTAGCCAAAGCAAAAAGATAAGTAAAAAAATTTGAAGGCCAATACTTACATTACAGGCAGTAGTCAAACAGCACAGCAGCACAGCACCGGAACAGCAGCACAGCACGGGGACTGCAGCACCGCACAGTCTACAAGGAAAAAAAAAAAGGAAAACATAAGACACAAAGTGACGGAGGATGTTTAACTGGGCAGAGTGTGAGACTGGGCAGACCAACATACAAAAGTACACACACTCATACTTACGCAGGGCCACAGGAGCAATCCGCAATGATTAGTGTGAAGAATGCATGCGTGCACGTCCTTGCGTACCAATGCGTTCCCATAGACAGTAATACGTTGTTCTGACGCACTCATCCGCATGCGTATGTCTGCGCTAAATTGACGCCTCAAGAAATGCAACATATAGCATTCACCGCGAAATGACGCATGGGCAGAGGGCATGGGCAGAGTGTGAGACTGGGCTGAGCAACATAGTAAAAGTACTCACACTCATACATATGGAGCACCCCCAGACACAGGGCCACAGGTTACTCAGTACCGGTCCTTTCTTCTCGGTTTTGGGGTTGTCAGGGTGGCTGGACTCGGTCGTGACCCTGCTAAGGGGCGTCCAATAAAGGTGATAGTACAGTCTGTCAGAAGTTCGTGACGCCACCTGTGGTGTTCAGTCAGGGTGACCGACGCTGCTGTGGGGTCCGCTGGGGTGATGGAATGGCAGCTGGATGGTATAACTTCCCACAGGTGAAGTATGTCCCCAGGGCTTCCCAGTGAGGTGGATGGTGATGGTGTGAGGTGCAGGCAATAACGAGGACACAAGGTTGCAGTCTCGTTACCTCTTTACTGACGGCTTCAAGATCCTCAGTCCAGAGCACGTTCAACCGGGCTATCAGAGACCAGCCGGTCCGATGGGCACATCCAGAGTTTCCCTCGCAGATGGAAATCGTTGCCTACTAATAGCGCCTGTGTGTTGTAGTCCTACCCTGCTGAGCATTCGGAATAGTCCTCACAACTGCTGTCCTCGTTCGTTCTCTATAGCTTTCTTTCTCTCTCTCGTTCTTTGGTTCCAGATGTTACTAGTTTCTAACGTCCCACAGATATGTTATGGCTAGGACGCCACCCGTTTGACGGGAAGGCTTGGAGGTCTTCCGGGACCCTAGAGATGCCCCTCTCCCAATGTTGCCCCCTATGTCTTCGTAGGTGTAGTAGGTAGACTGCCAACCTATAGTTGACTGTCCAGCGGAATTTGAAGTAAGGCCTGAAGTCAGTTACTCCTACGGTGATCCGGCCACCGACTACGCACCTCAGTAAGATGTTGCCTCTCTCTCTCGGCACGACTCTTACTGGCTCTCCTTTGTGCTTCATCTCGTTTACACTGTTCCACAATATCCTTCCCTTCGTGTCTCTCTCCTGGATACCGCCGCAGGGTGTGCAGGCGCGGTTCCGTTACGTTCTGTCCTGTTCGCTAGGCACCTGCCAGGTTCCCACGCCTGACAGGGACCCCCCTGTGCCTTCTCCCTGCAACACCCCCTGCCACGGGGTGTTGCCTGGTTCCAACCCAGTCAGCTTCTAACTAACTTCCTCCCCAGCCCCTAGTTTTACCAGTGTGAGGAGTGGCCCAATAAATAAAGCCTTTTACTCCCCCTAGTGGCCGGAGTGTGAAGTGTAATGTGTTCTGGTGATACGTGGTCAGAAGAACTCTTTAGTGCCATCAGACGTACCGCCACTCTCCTTAGCGGCAGAGTGCCATACTGCAACGACCAGGTCTCAGGGGCGCTGCACTCCCCCCGGTTAAATCCAGTACTCCTGGACTGGGAAGAAGAACAACAATAAAATACAGTGAAAGACATACAAATTTTTTTTTAGAATGCTAAGAACAAGTAAATAGGAAAGGTGCTTCCCTTTATGGGAGGTGAGGACGCTTGAACGTTACAAACAATAACAGGATTAAATATTTTTAAATAACATTTAGACTATAAATAACTTTCAGTACCCAGCCGGCTATTCTACTAAGTGCAAATTTTGAACAATAAACTAACTCTTCCTTTAAGGGCGTATACGCTGAACCCACTAAAGGCCTACCATAGAATGCTACATAACTCAACTTTTCTTTCCGTTCCAACTTCCCCAATGCAGGACCGCCTAGCTCCTTGGCTGGGCCTACTGTCATTGTGCTGACCATCTTTCTACATCTCTCAGGAGGACTCTCTCTCTAACCCCTACGGGTTCACTTCCAAACTTTCCTGTCCTCAATCTTTGTCAACATTATTAACCTGTCTAAATTCTTCTACATTATTAACGTTTCAACCTTTGTTAAAGCAATCATCAAACATTCCCTTTAAGAGGGACCCAAGTCTCTGGTGCAGATTCTCTCTCAACAAGCAAGTTCACAGCAAGCAAGTCCTTCTGCATCATGTCTTCGCAAAGTCTTCTTTGGCTTATAAAACCAGTAGGGAGCACCTTTAAGAAGGTGCAAACTATATACAAAGCAGTTTTGAATCATTCACCGTCCATGATCCGGCAGTCTTTAGAAACAATAATAACTCTGTGCAAAAGTAGAAAAAGAACTATAACAATAGGGATCCCGGGTAAACAAAGGGACCCCTAGGAGTTAACCCTGGACGGGTTTAAAGCAGCAAACAGGAAACAGTTAACTATTTACATCTGTCGGGGTTTCGAGGTTTGTTACTGTAAGTCAGGGGGTAGCGCCGGTCGGAGTAGCCCAGCTGGATACTGGCGGCTACCAGGTGCCACATAAGGGGCTCCCTCACTCCAGAAGGGCGTCTTATGGCTTTGCATATCTCTTTTCTCATCAGATGCGGTATCAATGTCACTAATCGGTTTTTCAGGTATCATCTGGGTTCGAATGTCAATTTTGGTAGTAGGTTCAGTAGCGGCAATAATGCCCACTGTGGTAGTAGTATTAGGATTTGTCAGTTCAAAGTTAGTCTTAGTCATGGCAGAAGGTGTCGCTGCTACGGAGCGTATCAGTAGGTCTTCTGTCACTGGGGCAGGGTCGTTCTTCATACCTGCTTCAGATGCGGTCCCTCCGGTGCCGGCCTGCTCCGTCTCCGCTGGGATCTGGAACGCTGACTGCGGGGCCTTGCGCTGTGGCGTTGTCATCTCTGTTTTTCAGTATCTCGCTTTCCGGCAGGGCCTTGCTTTCTGGCTTCGTGGCGCTGGAACTTCTTTCTCGCTCCAGACCAGACGAGGCGGCCGACAGACGTCTGTTGAGGCCCCTGATGACGGTCTCCTTCGACCCGGCCTCAGTGCTCAGCTGTGTCCACCGGAGTTGATCGCTGAGCTCGTCCACTCCAGCCTGCAGGAAGTCGGGGCCAACAGGTGACGCCTGGCCGCGGTATCTCTCTGGGTAGCTGGGGGAGTCCTCGGCTCCGAACCCACGCTCCGGTCCCGGGCGGCTTGTCATGGCGTCCTCCACGTGACTCACTTTTTCTCTCTCCTTGTCCTTTTCCCGCTCTCTCCTTCGTGGGCGGTTTCGTTTTCTTTGTCTCCGCCCTCCACTGAGGATCAGGAGGCGGATCTCAGCTGCTGACGGACACGTCCTCAAGGTACAGAAATATTTAGACGGGGCGGCCATTATCTTTCGCGCTCTTCAGCTCGCTCATGCCCACTTCCACACCCTTCTTCTTCTCTTGCGCTCCTCGTGGCGCTATAATGGTGGCAGTATTGGCGGGAATCTTGCGGCAGATAGCAGTACACAGTCTTTGCAATAAATCACAGTCCAACACGTTTCAATCACAGTTCCAAGGCACACATGACCTGCTTCTCAGGCTTAAGTACGATCCTGTTTGTGACGCCAAGTTGGAGCGCCCCCAGACACAGGGCCACAGGTTACTAAGTACCGGTCCTTTCTTCTCGGTTCTGGGGTTGTCACGGTGGCTGGACCCGGTCGTGACCCTGCTAAGGGGCGTCCAATAAAGGTGATAGTACAGTCTGTCAGAGGTTCGTGACGTCACCTGTGGTGTTCAGTCAGGGTGACCGACGCTGCTGTGGGGTCCGCTGGGGTGATGGAATGGCAGCTGGATGGTATAACTTCCCACAGGTGAAGTATGTCCCCAGGGCTTCACAGTGAGGTGGATGGTGATGGTGTGAGGTGCAGGCAATAACGAGGACACAAGGTTGCAGTCTCTTTACCTCTTTACTGACGGCTTCAAGATCCTCAGTCCAGAGCACATTCAACCAGGCTATCAGAGACCAGCCGGTCCGATGGGCACATCCAGAGTTTCCCTCGCAGATGGAAATCGTTGCCTACCAATAGCGCCTGTGTGTTGTAGTCCTACCCTGCTGAGCATTCGGAATAGTCCTCACAACTGCTGTCCTCATTCGTTCGTTCTCTACAGCTTTCTTTCTCTCTCTCGTTTTTTGGTTCCAGATGTTACTAGTTTCTAAAGTCCCCCAGATATGTTATGGCTAGGACGTCACCCGTTTCACGGGAAGGCTTGGAGGTCTTCCGGGACCCTAGAGATGCCCCTCTCCCAATGTTGCCCCCTATGTCTTCGTAGGTGTAGTAGGTAGACTGCCAACCTATAGTTGACTGTCCAGCGGAATTTGAAGTAAGGCCTGAAGTCAGTTACTCCTACGGTGATCCGGCCACCGACTACGCGCCTCAGTAAGATGTTGCCTCTCTCTCTCGGCACGACTCTTACTGGCTCTCCTTTGTGCTTGATCTCGTTTACACTGTTCCACAATATCCTTCCCTTCGTGTCTCTCTCCTGGATACCGCCGCAGGGTGTGCAGGCGCGGTTCCGTTACGCTCTGTCCTGTTCGCTAGGCACCTGCCAGGTTCCCACGCCTGACAGGGACCCCCCTGTGCCTTCTCCCTGCAACACCCCCTGCCACGGGGTGTTGCCTGGTTCCAACCCAGTCAGCTTCTAACTAACTTCCTCCCCAGCTCCTAGTTTTACCAGTGTGAGGAGTGGCCCAATAAGTAAAGCCTTTTACTCCCCCTAGTGGCCGGAGTGTGAAGTGTAATGTGTTCTGGTGATACCTGGTCAGGAGAACTCTTTAGTGCCATCAGACGTACCGCCACTCTCCTTAGCGGCAGAGTGCCATACTGCAACAACCAGGTCTCTGGGGCGCTGCACATACACAGGGCCACAGGACAAATCCACGACTGGTAATCCCGGGCAGGAATGAGAAATCCAGGCAAGGAGTCCAGGACAGGAAAACCACATAGTCTACTAGGAAAAAAAAGGAAAACATAAGACAAAAAAAGAGATGAAGGGTGTGAAACTGGGAAGAGTGTGAGACTGGGCAGAGCAACATAGTAAAAGTACACACACTCATAATTACACAGGGCCACAGAGCAATCCACGACAGGTAATTCTGGACAGGAATGAGAAATCCAGGCAAGGAGTTCAGGACAGGAAAACCGCAGAGTCTAGTAGGAACAGAAAACAAAACATAAGTACAGAGTACAGAATGCAGTGAGAGACAGACAGACATTATCAAAGCTTTAATACTTACATACAGAGTCTTGTGCTCGCATCCAGAGTCATGAGAGTAATGGACTTCCTGTCTCCAGACCCCCTTTTATACAGGAGGGATTTTGCAGGTGGTGACATCATTTCCTGGACATGATTAGTGTGAAGAACGCATGCATACACATATCCTTGCGTACCAATGCTTTCCCATAGACAGTAATGCGTTGCCCTGACGCACTCATCCGCATGCATATGTCTGCGCTAAATTGACGCCTCAAAAAATGCAACATGTTGCGTTCACCGCGAAACGACGCATGTGTACGCATCCACAGGCGAAAGCATGCAAATGCATGTGCAGCGCCCCAGGGTCCTGGTCGTTGCAGTAATGTCGCTCTGCCACTAAGGGGAGTGATGTTATGTCTGATTGCACTAAAGGAGTTCACCTGACCAGGTATAACAAGCACACATTATACTTCACACTCTGGCCACTAGGGGGACCAAAAGGCACTACGTATTAGGCCACTCCTCACACTGGTAAAACTAGGGGTCGGATAGGAAGTTAGCTCAGAACGCAGCCTGGGAGAGCTCCAGGGAGGACCTGTCAGGGGTGGGTTCCTGGCAGGTACCTAGCAGAACGATAGAAAGCAACGGAACCGCACCTGCACTACCTTGCGGCGGTATCCTAAGGAAGGGCACGAAGAGAAGGATATTGTGGAAAGTGAGAAACGAGATCAAAGCACAAAGGAGAGCCAGTAGGAGCCGTGCCTCGAGAACGGCAACATCCTACTGAGGCGCGTAGCCGGTGACCGGAACACCGAGGAAGTAACTGACTCTATGCCTTACTTCAAGTACCGCAGGACAGTTAATTATAGGTTGGTTGTCTACCATACATCACCTAAGCAGACATAGGTGGCAAGCGTGGAGAGGGGCGTCTGTAGGGTCCCAGAATAGCTCCAAGCCCTCCCGTCAAACAGGTGCGTCCTATCCAGATAAACTTGGGGGACAGAGAGAGAGAGAGAGAAAGAACGAGAACAGAAGTTGTGAGGACTATCCCGAATGTTCAGCAGGGAAGAACTACAACACACAGGCGCTAGTGGTAGGCACTGATTTCCACCTGCAAAGGGAACTCTGGATGTGCCTTCGGACCTGCCGGACTCAGCCAGCCCTGTTAACAGTGCTCTGGATTGTGGATCCCGAAGTCTTCAATAAAAGGTAAAGAGACTGCAACCCTGTGTCCTCGTTATTGCCTGCGCCTCACATCATCGCCACCTACACTACTGGGAAGCCCTGGGGATATACTTCACCTGTGGGAAGGAATACAATTTAGCTGCTGTCGTAGCTGTTTTTCATTCTGACCCAAATGTCAGCTGACAGATCACCAGTGAGGGCCAAATCGTGGAGTTACGCCCGTCATTTTACAAGCGCGCTTGGAGACAAAAAGACACCTCACACATATCCTGTGAGCAAGTCACTTTTATCTGAAGTAATAGAGCAAGAGGCAATATTTTATACCATTTACACATAATGCATTTCAATGTAACTCATGTACCCCCACCATCACTCAGGGTCATACTTTATTTACCATAACCCAGAATATGTTGTACTGACTCTTGAGAACGTACATGATAAGAAGTACAGTCTCCTTGAAGAGGAGACCGTCAGACTACTGAGTCAACAGATTCTAGTAATTCTAACACTTTAAGGCAAAAGGCACTTAAAGGCAAGGTAGTTAAAGGCAAACTATTAACCCTTCTATATCACTGCCATAACACCACCCCAGTGGGCCCCAAGCAGCGTCGGTCATCCTGACCGAACACCACAGGTGGCGTCACGAAACCTTAGCCGACTTTCATCATCATCTTTCATTGAACGCCCCTTAGCAGGGTCACGGACCAGGTCCCGCCACCGTGACAACCCCTGAACCGAGACAGAGAGGACCGGTACCGAGTAACCCGTGTCCCTGCATCTGGGGGCGCTCCAACTTGGCGTCACGAACAGGATCCTTCTTAAGCCTGAAGAATTGGGTCATGTGTGCCTTGGAACTGTGTTGGAATTGTGCTTGAACTGTGATTTATTGCAAAGACTGTGCCTTGCTAATTGTCGCCAAGATTCCCACCAAAACCGCCATTTCCGCACCACGAGGGGCGCAGGAGAAGAAGAAGGGCGTGGAGTTGTGGGCGTGAAAGAGCTGAGAAGCATGAATAGTTATAGCCGCCCAGTCCAAGTATTTCTGTGTCTTGAGGACGTGTCCGTCAGCAGCCGAGGTCCGCCTCCTAATTCTCTATGGCGGGCGGAGACCGAAGAAGCGAAACTATGACTCAGATGGAGTGGAACTGGAGGGCAGGGAAGACCTACGGAAAAAGATGGCCCAGCCTAGATCCCCATCACCGGAGGATTATACCGGCATGCCGCCGTTGGAGAAGATCGAGCCCTGGGAGCTGTCCGCGGAGCCTCCGCTGCCTGCACCAGATCTGGCGGCAGCCCCCGAGGAGTGGCGTGACGCCAACAGGGCCCCCACCTGTGAGAGAGCTCGGTGTCCCAACCGACCAGAGGTCAGTGTTCCGCCGACCTTGGACCCGACCTTCAATGCGGCTGGCAGAGCTCCGGAGTCCTCATCATACGACCCGGGGATCGCGTGAGTGGGATCTTGGTCCCTTCCCCTGGGGGGATTATCGGAAGCATCTGATAGCCGAGCCTTCCCGTCTCTTTACCTTTTTACTGAAGACTTCAGCATCCAGAGTCCAGAGCAACAGATCACAGGGCAGGCAGAGTCTGGCTGGTTTGGAGGCAAATCCAGAGTCCCCTTATCCAGGTGGAAATCAGTAGCCTTCCTCTTGCGCCTTGTTCCTGTCATCACAGTCTATGGCCCTGTCGGTGGTCCTTCTGAATCCCATCTGAGGCACATTTTTTGAGGGATTCTGAAGGAACCCCCGAATGCACTGCAGAAAGGCAGAGTGAACAGGGCGTAAGAGCAACGTTATCAAAGTGTACATAAACGGGCCAGATAGATGAAAATGAGTGTTGTTCACACCGGTCTTGATGAGGGGGTGTGCTGGAGTCATTCGCTCCTGATTCATTTATAGGCACATGCTTTTACATGAGCTAGAATTCCCAGATGAACCGTGTATACCTCTGTGTGCGCCTTGCCACAAATCCTACTCCAGTCCCTGCTGGTGTAAGATTTCTGGCATAGTAAAAACACCGCTGCTTGTCATGAATTTGAAGAGTGCTGGTCGTCACGTCACCGTCCCAGCTCAACCCGCTTTGGCGGAGCTGGACGAAAATGGTGCCAAAGGTCGCAGAATTTTAGCTCTGCTGCCAGTTGCACCAAAATGATTTGACTATTCAAAGCTTTTTACTAAAAAAAATACAAGCAAAAAAGCTTTAATGAATCAGGCTCAAAGAGTATATTAAGGGGCTTTCAGTCTATATAAACTGTTTAAGTATAAGTATTTCTCAAATTTAAAAAAAAATACATATTTATACATACATATACAGTACATATCTATATATATATATATACACACACTCACTTTTTATGATTCTTTGGACCTCGATTCGTCATAAATTTCACACCATAATTCTGGAGTAAAAGCTTTGAAAAATCCCAAAATTTAGGTGCAACTCAGAGTTGCGCTTAAATTTTGAATCTGTTGGCGTCTTCATCTCTCAGTTTCAATTAAATGGGTGGAGAAGCAGTGTGCCGCCACAGCTAGTCCAATTCATGATGAGCTGTGGTATTTCCTATGCCTGAAATCTCATTCCAGTATTTAACTGGAGTGAGATTTCTAGAGTAGCGCAAAAAAAAACGCACGCCACTCATCAAATGCTTCAAATTCATGAAGAGGCGTGCACCTATCCATGATCAGTAGTGTCTGATGCCAGAATAACTGGTCATCAAGACCGGCATGAGCAACGCAGATCTTGTTGCATCGAGCCCTTTGTATTTTTATGCATGTATAAATGTAATTATCAATATCCTTTGGAATATTGTACATCTCAGCTGATTTACCGAAGTATATCATGTGTGATGTTGTGCTGCATAGGCATTGTATCTAAGCTTATTGTGTGTTATGCTGTCTATTGAGTAGGTGTATTCAGGGCTCGAAACCAGGATTTGGTCGTATATGCCACTGGGCCATTGACTGTAATAATGTAGACAGTCACTGTGTGCTTGTCAGACATAATTTTCGGGCATATACTACTAGATGAGGTGGGCAGCAAGACATGGTAGACTACGCCATGATGCCTGCTTCTACTAGATGTATATGGCCAAAAGTGATGCATGTCAGAGCACACCATTACCATGTCTACATTATGACGGCCCCATTGGTGCATACACCTGTCACGATAAAGTAAAAATGTCATAATGTGAGCTTAGTTTCAGTAGGTTACATGGCTTTCAAACACACACTGTAGATTTGACCTCCCCTTTCTCCCCCTCTGCATTCGCTCATGCAACAAACAAAGCCCTATGGCAGATACTCTGTGTAACTTGATACCAATGTGTGAGCAGCTTATGGCTTGGCCTGCAGGCATCTTCCTCCCACCTGCTATATGGGTAATGTGAGACCAGTGTGCTAGCAGCAGCGACAGAGGAATTTATATGGCTTCAAAGTGAAAGTACAAGTCGAAGCACATGGGGAAAAAAAACATTAATGTCTTTGTCTGCCCTGTGATTTCAAAAACGTAAAGAATAGAAAGAGGAGGACATGGCATAACTCAGCCCACTCAGTGATGTCATGAGGAGAGGGCATATCTTAACCCTGGGGAGTTGGGAGTGAGTGTTGGTCCAGGAAGCGAGCTAATAGTCCGGTTCACTATGTATTGATTTAGGCCTTCGCCGGATTTTTTTGGAGAGTCTGAAAACTATACATTTTTGGAAAGGTTATAGTATAAGCAATACGAAAAACAATGTTTCCATTTGCCCCGAGTCCCACGTGACCGCCATATTGGATTTTACAAAATGGCTGACGTAAAACCAATTTTCGTTAATATCTCAGCTTATAAATAACATAAAAATAAAATTTGACAGCTAAACATACATTTTAGGGCTAAGAAATGCAATATTACTAGTTGCAGATGTGTTTTAGATATTTACTACAGCAGTTTTTTATAATTAATTAGTATTGACATAATAATACATAATGACAGGAATCACATGTTTTTTTTTTCTTTTATTACAGGAGTTGAACATGACAGACAAACCACAAGCTACTGAAGTCACTTGTGAAGGTGAGGCACCTATCAACTGGAAGCTATTTATGCTCTGTCAGTCTTCCAATGGCAATGAGAAGTTGGTGCAAAATCCTCGGATACAGTCTTACCAGCGCGTTTTGGACATAGTAGCAGAGAGGGCAAGTTTACAAGATGGCAACTATGTTGATATCCATCGACGGATTAGCAACAGGAAAGACACAATCACTACACATCAGGCAGTCTACCATCGAAGTTGTTACACAAATGCAATTAACAACGACCAAATACAACGAGCCCGGGACCGTTATGCACATGCATTAGCTACTGGTAGCCACATTACCAAGAAACGAGGATTAAAAAGAGGACGTGCTGAAATGGACGAATCAGGTTCATTAACATCTGACTCTTCATCACCATTCACGAGGTCACATACATGGCCACTGGATAAGGAAAAATGTTTCTTTTGTCAGAACGATGAGAATGAGAAGCTTTATAATGTGAGGACAGTCAACGCAGGGAAATCGTTGAAACAAGCTATTGAAACATCAGATAATTTAACACTGAACACATGCATTGCACCAGGGGATGCACATTCTATTGACGTCCGGTACCACAAAAGCTGTTGGACAAAGCATGTTTTTCATGGACAACGAGAACGTAGTACCAACAGAACAGACCACAAAGAACCCTTATTACAACGTGCAAGTCTGCTAGAGTTGATAAACCTAGTGGATATTCAAACACAGAACCAATCATATCTATCTATACAAGATATCGAAACCACTTATTTGAATATGCTTGGTATAGAAGGCGTGGAAAATCACAAACCTACATTCACTAGAAAGTGGCTCAAAGAAATTATAATGAATGCCTTGCCACATCTGAAATCCTGTCTTTCAAAAAACAGAAGGGAATCAGCAGTTCTTTATTCACCAGAAGCCTGTGAGGAAATCATGGTTAATTCTGCAATGGAATGTCGTAGTGATGATGCAGACAACATGCAGACAATCTACAAAGCAGCACAGTTAATTAGGAAAAGCATTGCTAATTTTACAACGGAAGTCAATGATAAAAACACCATAACGGTCACTAGTGACATAAACGACGTTCCAGCAGAATTATATTCCGCTATCCGTTGGATCATAACAGGGCCGATTGACAGCCTTGAAACTCAAAGAAGGACCAAAATTGTTGACCGAGCAGCACTCACTATGAGTCAGAACATCATGTATGAATTCAAATCAAAAGCTTTCGACTGAAAAAGAAGTGAGCAAAACTATGTTGTCAACTCTTGCTACCTTCGTATGTTTTGCTTACTCTCCAAAAGGCATTTTTATTAAGAATATTCCCGAACTGCGATGGCATCTATTTTGCAAGCATATGGCAGAAAGTGACAGGTTACCTCCTACACTCGGAGCTCTAAAACAACATGTCCTCAGAGTCCATATCCAAGCCAGAGTGTGGGGACAAGCTAACATTGCTTTGCAGGATTCTCAGCTGGATCCCGAGAAGAATGGCTATCACAAAGGGTTGGATGGACAGTTGAAACCAACCATGACAGATGTTCTTCCAGCTCCAAAAGCAATAATCGAGATGATTAGTTGTCAATGCAAACATGACTGTTCTTCTTCAAGGTGTTCGTGCCGAAAAAATAACTTATCCTGTACCGATCTTTGTCAGTGTGACAGCGAGTGTATGAATGACGAGGACACTCAGACCAAATATGAAACTGATGATGACAGTGATGGTGGCGATATGTAAAGACACTCTGGTTGTTCAAAAGTTAAAAACATTAACTCTCTGCTTTTCGAGTTCGAAAATTTGTTCAAATATAAACCGATACAATTTGTAGTCGTATATAGAGTATTTATTTGGATACCACTGCATTTCTTAGTACTCAAAATGTATGTTTAGCTGTCAAAATTTAAGTTTTACGTTACTTACAAGCTGAGATATTAACAAAAATCGATGTAAATCAGCCATTTTGTAAAATCCAAGATGGCGGCCACTTAGGACTCGGGGCAAATGGAAACATTGTTTTTCTTATTGCTTATACCATAGCCTTTCCAAAAATGTACATATTTGAAACTCTCCAGAAAATTCCGGCGAAATTACATAGTGAACCGGGCTATAACAACAGCTCTTCAGAGCTGTCCTTATGCATCTTGATGTATTTCCTGAGCACATAGCGACCAGGAGATGAAATGATCTGAAAGACCTGTACGTGTTCTATTCAATTTTAATCCCTTTTTATTTGTAATTTCAATGTACATATGAATTGTCTTCTTTATCTTTTTAATACTTTGTAAACACTGCCTACCTTTTTCGGAGTAAAATATACAATTTACTAGCTTGTCACTCCCTGCTCTATAACAAACTGTGCGTCCTCTGAGATGAATTATGCTACTGATTTGGGTTGGCTCCGGACCTGGTGATCCTTAGGAAATCGGAGCTGGTGGCAGGATACTTTGGTCGGTGCGATTTGGAATCTTTGTAGCGACGGCCGCGTTGATAATTATTGTTCCCGCCTGAGTGGGAGTAGTTGTATCGCCCTCACTGCAGCATGCTCAACAGCCAGTATATAGCAGGCAGCCTTTCTGATGACTATTTACCCTAGGTGCAGTACTTAGTCTGACCTGAGAGTAAGGGGGGCGCCAGAGAGCTGCAAGTTCCAAACCAAGACTGGGAAGTGGGATATTGATAAATCCCCTTCAGAAGGAACCAGGGGAAACCAAATAGCCCTGGTCCGTGACAAATTGGTGTGAGTGGTGGGGATGATAAAGGGTATCGTCCCCGTGATCCATGACATATTGGTGGCAGTACGGTGGGATCCGTGACTTATTGGTAGCAGAGCGGTTGGAGCATTAGTGATCTGGTTTAAGCAATCATTCCTTTCACTAAAAACTTGCACAGTTCTGGAGAGGACTTTGCGCAGAAAAGTTCAGTGTTTACTAGTCCTGAGACGATAACATGTGTACTTGCGATTACCCCCTCCCTTTTGTCTTTGTTTTTATATCCTATCTTCTATTTGGCAATGTTGGCTGCAAACGGAGAAAGCTGGTACACCCAGCAGAAGGACATTCTTATTGCCATTTGAGGGTTGATGCAGATTGATGCCACGTGTAAAAACAAAAGCCAACTGGTTGTGGCTCTGGTGCAACGGGAAATCGCTCAGAGCCCAGCGGATGCAGAAGCCGGCCAAAGTGAAAATGGTGCTGTAGCAGAGGTCCAACCACAGAATGCTAGCCCTACTAGCAACCAGGGCAGATTGGACCCCCACCTGCAAGCGGCCTTAGTACAACTCCCCACCGATGACCGTGATGGACATCTGCAGCTGATCCAGCAATTCCATGAAAGAGCCGAGTGGTAAGCAGAGCGTGAGTACCAGCTGTAGTTAGCCCGACTCCAGATGCAGAGGTCGTCCCAATCCAGCGGCGAGCCCAACAGCGCTCAGACTCCTAAACCCCAGCCAGACGGCTTTCATGGTAAAGGATGGGGACTTGGACACTTTCCTGCGGGCCTTTGAGACAGCCTGCAGACAGTACAGGCTGCCTGGGGATGAATGGGCCCAATACCTAAGAGGCAAATACTCTGAAGGTGTACCTCCAGAGGCTCAGAGGCAAAGCTCTGGAGGCGTTTGAAGTTTGGAGAAAATTCCAGAACCTCCAACGTGGCCCACATGACAGCTACGGCAATGTGGTGCATGGACTCAGGACCTACTTTAACCAGTGGATCCAAGGACTGTTAGTGACCACCTTTGAGCCGCTGGGAGACCTGATGATCAAAGACCAGTTCTTACATCTTTGCCCAGCTGAGGTGCGACAGTTCGTGATGGACAGAGAGCCCAAAGATGTGACTAAAGCAGCGCAGATTGCCGATGCCTATGAGGCCAACCGTAGATAGGTATGGCGAAAGCCAGTCACCGTCACCTGGAGAGGGAGTAAGCCTGCAACCAACGTTAGTACCCCTGCCAGCTAACACAACAGAGGCCCTGTCCTCGTTGCCAACAGCATCAGACCTACCACCGACCCTTGCCAGTGTTTTTCCTGCAAGCGGACTGGTCACATCAGCGCCCCGTGTCCAGAGAAGCAGAGCAATGCCCCAGCCAAGGCCCCAGGGCCTAATGCAGTAGTTCTTTGGTGGGTGAGGCGGTTGGGAGGGTGTGTGACAACATGCAACATGTCACCATGGGGGGCATGTTGCTACAGGCCTCAAGTACACCGGGGCTGAACGAACCCTCATCTGACCTGAACTGGTAGCCCCTGAAGAGATCATTCCGGGGAAAACCCTGTCACCGGGATTGGGGGCATCTGCTGTCCCCTGCCAATGGCCTGGGTGTATATAGATTGGAGTGCCGGGAGTGGGGTGAAGCAAGTGGGGCTGTCTGATAACTTACTGTAAGACTCATGCTGGTGTGGTAGTTGGAGGCAGGTATATCTCGCCCAGGTGTTTGTCCTATGTGAATTAGGCCACTCAGTATCTTCAGGGTGCTAATGGGTTAATGATTGCAGGAATAAAAGATGACCAGCTGGGGGTTTCCAGTGTCTGCCTGGGGCACACAGATTGCCTGCCTGTGTGAGACAAACGTGAGTGAAGAGCTGTGCTCAAGATCTGTGTGATGTTAGCTGGGTGGGAGAAGCCCCCCAGTTGTTGAGATAGCAACGTATTTGTTTAGTTAGTGCCGGACAGGCTAGGATTTATTTTTATGTTTTGTTTTGTTCATGTTGCTTTCACGTTAATAAATCTGACCTGAGGTCAGCCTGCTCAGAAACCTGCTGTACGCCTCAGATTCAATGCACAAACCACGTGACCTTTGACCCCAGCAAAGGCGATCCCAGAGTGTTTTGTCACATTGTGGTGGAGAATGCGGGCATACCGTGGCACAGGCGACAGCATGGAAGACGTGGTGAAAGCCTTAGTACAGTCCACTGCCGTACAGCAGCAGGCCACTGCCGCACAGCACGAAGCTAATCGCTTGATGGCCGCACAGCTGAAGGAGTTAGTGGACATGACGGTTGCAGACCGCCAACTTCTCCAACAGGTGGCGCAGCGCCTGGTGAGCATGCCTGACGCTGACCCGGAAGCAGAGTCCAGAAGGATCCATGTGAGTCGATACTGGCAAAAGCTGACTGCAGAAGATGACGTCGAGGCATACCTGACAACGTTTGAGCAGACGGCGTTGAGAGAGAAGTGGCCGAAGGCACGATGGGCCGATTTGATTGCCCCGTTTCTCTCCGGCGAGGCCCAAAAAGCTTACCATGATTTGGACCCGGAGGTCGCTCAGGACTTTGAGAAACTGAAAGCTGAGATCCTGGCCCGGCTGGGTGTGACGACGGCTGTCCGGGCACAGAGGGTACATCAGTGGACATACCAGCAAGATAAACCGGCGCGGTCTCAGATGTTCGACCTGATCTACTTAACAAAGAAATGGCTGCAACCCGAGGTACTGACAATACCCGAAATAATCCAGCGGGTTGTCCTGGACAAGTACCTGAGAGTACTACCCCCAGCGCTGAAAAGGTGGGTAAGCCAAGGAAATCCCACGACAGTGGATCAACTTGTGGAGTTGGTCGAGTGTTATTCCGTGGCAGAAGGACTTCCCGACGACACCGCCAACCCCCGGTCTGTGCCTCCTCCTCGTGGAACCGGTAAGACTGTTCCAGGGACCACGGGTGAAGGAAAATCGCTTAAAACTGTGGGGGAGGAGTCCGGGACTGCTCGCACTCCGAGACCAAGAGTATTGGACGGTGGTCTCAGTAGGGGACCTGTTAGGTGTTTCCGCTGCCATGAGAAGGGTCATGTTTCTGCGAACTGTCCTGTTACCGCTGAACCCATGCAGTGCGACGTTATAGACTCTAGAAAACGCATGTCTTTGGTTACACAGCTAGTGAGTGTGAATGCGGGTCAAAATGATACAGTGAAACACCTGTGTGAATTATCTGTTGATGGGAAAAATGTTGTGGCATTACTAGACTCTGGAAGTGTGGTGACTCTGGTGAAAGCTACTCTGGTGGCACTTCCGTCTGGTCCGTCTGACAAGTTTTCTGTGACGTGTGTGCATGGTGACACCCGCTCGTACTTAACAGCGGTCATATGAATTTCTACTCCCTATGGGTCAGTGCAGCACAAAGTGGGACTCGTTCCCGCATTGTTACAGGATGTAATCCTGGGCAGAGATTTTCCCTATTTCTGGCAGTTGTGGGAGAATCAGTTGCTCCTTCACGGTAGCTGTACCCGTGAATCTTCTCCCATGCCATCTGGAGGTCCCGAGTCCCTAGAGGAGACCCCACAGGAAGATGTTGCTGGGGAGGTTAGTGAATCTAACCTTCAGTACCCCTTCTTCGTCATGGCGGGGGAAACGGAGGAAACTGAGGAACCTCAGCGAGAGGCGGAGGCAGACAGCCATCCGGCACCCTGCCTGCCAGATTTGGGAGTCCAGGTGGATGACTTCCACAGCGAGCAAATGAAATATCCTACCCTGACTCCGGCTAGGAAAAATGTAAAAATGATAGATGGCGTACCCGTAGAACCTGACACTAGGCTAGCGTACCCGTATATGGTTCTTGAAAATGATTTGCTCTACCAGGTAGAAAAAAAAGGGGAACACACAGTGCAACGGTTAGTGGTACCCAAACCTTATCGGCAGAAAGTACTGGATTTGGCCCACGGACATATAATGGGGGGACCTCTGGGGGTACAGAAAACCACAGAAAGGATATTGCATTGTTTTGTGTGGCCTGGAATACATTATGATGTGCGTAACTATTGTGAGTCCTGTCCAGAGTGCCAAATCGCGGCCCCTAAATCTCAGTTCCGTAGCCCTTTGGTACCCCTTCCTATCATCGGGGTCCCTTTTGAGAGAATTGGGATGGATTTGGTTGGGCCCCTTCCCCGATCCGCACGTGGGCACCAACATATCCTCGTCATCGTGGACTATGCCACTCGTTACCCGGAAGCCGTCCCTTTGCGTAACACAGCTACCAAGACGATCGCCAAGGAATTGGTACAAGTGTTTAGTCGGGTGGGAATTCCAAAACAGATACTCACCGACCAGGGGACTCCCTTTATGTCGAGGGTAATGAAGGAGCTCTGCAGGCTCTTACAAATAGACCCGTTGCGTACGTCTGTCTATCACCCAGATGGCCTGGTTGAGCGCTTCAACAAAACCTTAAAACAGATGCTCCGGAAGGCGATAGACAAAGATGGGAAGAACTGGGATTACTTGTTACCCTATTTGCTGTTTGCCATTAGGGAAGTTCCCCAGTCTTCCACAGGGTTTTCGCCTTTCGAACTGTTGTACGCCCGTCGTCCCCGGGGACTGCTGGATGTCGCAAAAGAAACCTGGGAAGGTCAAGTCACTCCCTTTAAAACGGTGATCGACAATGTAACACAAATGCAGGATCGTATTGCCGCTGTCATGCCCATTGTTAGGGACCATATGTTACAGGCCCAGGGAGCCCAGAGGCAAAGTTATGATAGAGGCGCTAAGGTCCGTACATTTGCACCCGGCGATAGGGTGTTGGTCCTAATCCCTACGGTGGATAGTAAATTCCTGGCGAAATGGCAGGGCCCATTTGAGGTCCGAGAAAGAGTTGGTGAAGTGAACTATAAAGTGTACCAGCCGGGTAAGAGAAAACCGGAACAGATTTATCATGTGAATCTGATAAAATCCTGGAAAGACCTCTCTGCCCTAACGGCGGATCTGCCCCGTCCGGTTTGTTCACCTACCATACCGGAGGTGCAGGTTGCCGAGACTCTCTCAGAATGACAAAAATCTGAGGTTAAGCAATTTTTGTTACAGAACCGACAGTTTTTCTCCGAAAAACCTGACCGGACTAAGTTGGTGAAACATGAGATTGTCACAGAGCCTGGCGTCACTGTTCATGTGAAGCCCTACCGGATTCCGGAAGCACGCCGAGAAGCCGTCTCCCGGGAAGTGATGGCAATGTTGGACTTAGGAGTAATTGAGGAGTCGCACAGCGCCTGGTCCAGTCCAATTGTGTTGATACCTAAACCGGATGGCTCCATCCGGTTTTGTAATGACTTTAGGAAACTGAATGCAGTTTCTAAATTTGATGCGTACCCTATGCCCCGGGTCGATGAGTTGATCGACCGGCTTGGTAAAGCCCGATACATTACGACCCTGGATTTAACAAAAGGGTACTGGCAGATTCCTCTGGCCGAGGCGGCCAGAGAGAAGACGGCATTTGCTACACCGGAAGGTCTGTTCCAGTATGTCTATATGCCGTTTGGACTTCACGGAGCTCCCGCAACGTTCCAGAGATTGATGGATCGAGTCTTGAGGCCTCACAGACAGTACGCTTCTGCCTACCTGGATGACATCGTAATTTACAGCATGGACTGGGAAACTCATCTCCAGAAGGTACAAGCGGTGATTGATGACCTGCGAGATGCAGGTTTAACGGCAAACCCCAAGAAATGCCACATCGGGCTTGAAGAAGCCCGATACTTGGGCTACGTGATTGGCCGAGGAGTGGTTAAACCCCAGATCGACAAAATACAGGCAATTCAGGGCTGGCCACAACCAGTGAACAAAAAACAAGTACAGGCTTTCCTGGGTATTGCCGGCTATTATCGCCGGTTCATACCCAATTTTGCAGCCATGGCTACTCCCTTGATGGATCTTACCAAGGGGAAGGGTTCCGTCATGGTAAAATGGACCTCAGCTGCTGAAGAGGCCTTCCACAGCCTGAAACGGGCTTTGTGCTCTCAGTCCGTACTAGTGACTCCTGATTTCAGCAGCGAGTTTGTGGTACAAACTGATGCCTCTGATACTGGTGTCGGAGCTGTACTTTCCCAGGTGAGGGACGGAGTCGAACACCCGGTCCTCTATCTCAGTCGGAAACTGAATGTACATGAGCAGAGGTATGCGGTGGTTGAAAAAGAGTGCCTAGCCATTAAATGGGCTCTCGACTCCCTCTAGTATTACCTGGCCGGTAGGAAGTTTAGGCTGGTCACAGACCATGCCCCTCTCAAGTGGATGCACCTCAACAAAGACCGTAATAGTCGGGTAACCTGGTGGTTCCTTGCCCTGCAGGCTTACTCTTTTACGGTGGAGCACCGACCTGGGGTGCAGATGGGGAACGCCGATGCCCTATCCCGAGTGCACTGTTTCAAAAGTGTTCTTGCTCGACCGGAGTGGTCTGAGCAAGGGGGGGGGATATGTAAGACTCATGCTGGTGTGTTAGTTGGAGGCAGGTATATCTCGCCCAGGTGTTTGTCCTATGTGAATTAGGCCACTCAGTATCTTCAGGGTGCTAATGGGTTAATGATTGCAGGAATAAAAGATGACCAGCTGGGGGTTTCCAGTGTCTGCCTGGGGCACACAGATTGCCTGCCTGTGTGAGACAAACGTGAGTGAAGAGCTGTGCTCAAGATCTGTGTGATGTTAGCTGGGTGGGAGAAGCCCCCCAGTTGTTGAGATAGCAACGTATTTGTTTAGTTAGTGCCGGACAGGCTAGGATTTATTTTTATGTTTTGTTTTGTTCATGTTGCTTTCACATTAATAAATCTGACCTGAGGTCAGCCTGCTCAGAAACCTGCTGTACGCCTCAGATTCAATGCACAAACCACGTGACCTTTGACCCCAGCAAAGGCGATCCCAGAGTGTTTTGTCACACTTACCCACTGATGTTTTACTGGGAACTGATTTGGGGAGGATGGTTGCATACTATCTCCCTGACTCCCCTCCCTGATCGAAAGCTTATAATGATGGGAAATTGCATGTGTTACCTGATGATGTGGTACCGATAAATGATGTACCTGATAATCATTTTTCTGAAAATGCCAAGGGTAATACTGATGATGTGGATGATGAAAATATGCATGTTTTACCTGATAACCATTTGTTTCCTAGGAATGATGTGCTTGGATCGCCCCCGAAAGGCAGTGGGGTACTCGGAACCGGGTCCTTCGATTCTCAAGGGGGATGTCACGGTGGCTGACCCGGTCCATGGCCCTCGGGAGGTCCGTTAATAAAAGGGAAAGGTCTTTAAAGGGGAAATGTTCGTGATGCCACCTGTGGTATTCGGTCAGGGTGACCGATACTGCTTAGGGGTCCGCTGGGGTGATGTTATGGCAGCTAGATGGTATACCTTCCCACAGGTGAAGTATGTCCCCAGGGCTTCCCAGTGTGTAGATGGTGGATGGTGTAATGCGCAGTGAAGAACAAGGACACAAGGTTGCAGTCTCTTTACCTTTTTAGTGAAGGCTTCAGCACCCACAATCCAGAGCACCAGATCACATGGCAGGCAGAGTCCAACCGGTCTGAAGGCAAATCCAGAGTCCCCTTATCCAGGTGGAAATCAGTAGCCTTCCTCTAGCGCCTGGATGTTGTAGTACCTTATTGCTGAGCCCCTCATAAGGTCCTCACAACTGTTGTAGATGTTCTAGATGTTATGACTCTCTCTGTCCCCCAGATGGATAGGAACAAACTTGTATGACTTGTGGCCTGTGGCTTTTTACAGGGACTCTAGCACGCCCCAGCCCCCACAAGTTGCCACCACGCCTCCTGGGTATAGGTCGGGCAGGTAACGTGGAATTAGCTGTCCTGCCGGTCTCTGGAGCAAGGCATAGAGACTGTTGCTACCTCGGTGTTCTGGCTACCGGATCCTGCGCCTCAGAAGGAGGCAGCCTGTGAAGGGCAGAACTCCTTCTGGTTGCCTCTCCTTTTGATATGACTTCGTTTCTCACCCTCTACAATACAATTCGCTGTTTATGTCTCTTTCTTAGGATGCTGCCGCACGTCGGGCAGGCGCAGCTCCGTGGCCTTCTGTCTAGGCCTCTGACAGGATCCCACCCCTGTCAGGGACCACTCTGTCAGCAACTGCTCGATATTCCTCCTTCCTCTCTGTCTGCCTGACAGGAACTCACTGAGCGAAGCCCAGCCAGCTTCTGACTAACTTCCTATCCAGACCACCAGTTTTACCTAATTGTGAAGAGTGCCCTAATAAATAGCAGCATAGCTCCCCCTGGTGGACTGGAGTGTGAAGTGTGTTGCATGGTTTGTGATACCTGGTAAAGTTATCTCCTTTATTGCCTTCAGACGTAACATCACTCCCCCCTAGAGGAGAATGATATTACTGCAACGACCAGGACCCTGGGGCGCTGCATGCTCACTGGTGCAGGAGTGCTCAGCCATGCCACTCTGTGGGGTGGGATGGCTGAGGAACCCCTAATAGGAGCAAGTGATGGTGTTCAGGGAAATGGGGAGATGCATGGGAACCCTGAGGAAGGTGATGCCGTGCACCTTATCAGTGCCAAAGAGGAAGGTAACTGCCCCATAAGTAGCACTGCTCCTGGAATGTTGGGGCTGGACGGAAACTTAGTACCCAAAGTAGCACCGGCTGATGGGTCTGTGGAAATCCCCGGGGAGTCAGCCTACGTAGCTGCTGTCACCCGCAGTCAGAGTGCCCGGAACGCAGATAACGTTCTGCCTTCTGGACCCTCCACAGTCACAGCCATGACTGAACCAGAGATGGACCTGGAGCAGGTCCCAGAGGGTTCCTGTGGGGAAGGGACCCTGACGTCACGTCTGTCTGCCCCTAGCCAGAAGTTCCAGGCCGCTCTGCACTCAGATGCGAGCCTGGTGAATTTGAGACACCTCGTCGAGACAACCACCTCCGTGACGGATAAGGAGAGGGTGTTGTTATGATCTGGTGGCCTAGGAGCAGCATGAGACGTACTCTGGAGAAGGTGGTACCTGTACTGAACGCAGACCCTGAACTTAACAACACAACTAGATGTAGCAGTGGGATGTACCTAACGCTCCCTAGACACCTCGACACAGCCTAAGGACTAAATACCCCTAAAGATAGAAACGGAAAACTATCTTGACTCAGAGAAAATCCCCAAAGGAAAGACAGCCCCCTACAAATATTGACTGTGAGAGGAGAGGGAAAAGATATACGCAGACTGAAATTAGAATGTAGCAGAGGAGGCCATTCTAGCTAAATAGAAAGTATAGTACAGAGAACTATGCGTTCAGTACTAAAACACTAGAAAATATCCACCACAGAAAATACAAAACTCCACATCTGACTAAAGACATGGAGGGTATATCTGCATCTCCAGAGATACCGCTTGGCTGCAAAAAATCCTTTCACAGACAAGCTGGACAAGACAATACATGAAAATGCACAGAACTATAAGGCCCACAGCATGTGGACAGAAAAAACAAAGCCAGGACTTATCTTTGAAGAAAAGCACAGCAAACAGGAGATACCAGAAAAGGATGTGAATCCTCCAAAAACAATGGACAACTGGCACTGACTAAAGGATCAAGCAGGACTTAAATAGCTGAGTTCAAATTGCAAAAAGTGAACACACCTGATAGATGCTGCGATCCACAGACAGCCGCACTACCACTCATAACCACCGGAGGGAGCCCAAGAGCAGAATTCACAACAGTACCCCCCCTTGAGGAGGGGTCACCGAACCCTCACCAGAGCCCCCAGGCTGATCAGGATGAGCCAAATGAAAGGCACGAACAAAATCGTCAGCATGATCATCGGAGGCAACAACCCAAGAATTATCCTCCTGGCCATAACCCTTCCACTTGACAAGATACTGAAGCCTCCGCCTCGAAAAACGAGAATCCAAAATCTTCTCAACCACATACTCCAACTCCCCATCAATCAACACCGGAGCCGGAGGATCAACAGAGGGAACAACGGGCACCACATACTTCCGCAGCAAAGATCTATGGAAAACATTATGGATGGAAAAAGAGGCTGGAAGGGCCAAACGAAAAGACACTGGATTGATAATCTCAGAAATCTTATAAGGACCAATAAACTGAGGCTTGAACTTAGGGGAAGAAACCTTCATAGGAACATGACGGGAAGACAACCAGACCAAATCCCCAACCCGAAGCCGGGAACCAACACACCGACGACGGTTAGCAAAACGCTGAGCCTCCTCCTGAGACAACACTAAATTGTCCACCACATGAGCCCAAATCTGCTGCAAGCTGTCAACCACAGAATCCACACCAGGACAATCAGAAGGCTCAACCTGCCCTGAAGAAAAACGAGGATGAAAACCAAAATTACAAAAAAAAGGCGAAACCAAGGTAGCAGAACTAGCCCGATTATTAAGGGCAAACTCGGCCAATGGTAAGAAAGCCACCCAATGATCCTGATCAGCAGACACAAAGCATCTCAAATAGGTTTCCAAAGTCTGATTAGTTCGCTCGGTTTGGCCATTTGTCTGAGGATGAAATGCGGAAGAAAAAGACAAATCAATGCCCAGCTTAGCACAAAAAGCCCGCCAAAACCTAGAAACAAACTGGGAACCTCTATCAGACACAATATTCTCCGGAATGCCATGCAAACGAACCACATGCTGAAAAAACAACGGAACCAAATCAGAAGAGGAAGGCAATTTAGGCAAAGGTACCAAATGAACCATCTTAGAAAACCAGTCACAAACCAACCAGATAACAGACATCCTCTGGGAAACCGGAAGCTCTGAAATAAAATCCATAGAAATATGCGTCCAAGGTCTCTCAGGGACCGGCAAAGGCAGAAGCAACCCACTAGCACGGGAACAGCAAGGCTTAGCCCGCGCACAAATCCCACAGGACTGCACAAAAGAACGCACATCCCGCGACAAAGAAGGCCACCAAAAGGACCTACCAACCAAATCTCTGGTACCAAAAATCCCAGGATGGCCAGCCAACACAGAACAATGAACCTCAAAAATCACTTTACTAGTCCATCTACCAGTTTCCCCACTGGACAGCGGTCAGGTTTATTAGCCTGAAATTCCTGAAGAACCCGTCGTAAATCAGGGAAGATGGCTGAAAGAATAACTCCTTCCTTCAAAATGCCGACCGGCTCAAGAACCCCAGGGGAATCAGGAAAAAAACTCCTAGAGAGGGCATCCGCCTTAACATTCTTAGTACCAGGAATGTATGAGACCACAAAATCAAAACGGGAGAAAAACAGGGACCATCGAGCCTGTCTAGGATTCAGCCGTTTGGCAGACTCGAGGTAAATCAGATTCTTATGATCGGTCAGGACCACAATACGGTGCTTGGCCCCCTCAAGCCAATGTCGCCACTCCTCAAATGCCCACTTCATAACCAACAACTCCCGATTGCCAACATCATAATTGCGTTCCGCAGGCGAAAACTTCCGAGAAAAGAAGGCACACGGTTTCATCAAGGAACCATCAGAATTCCTCTGAGACAAAACGGCCCCTGCCCCAATCTCAGACGCGTCAACCTCAACCTGAAATGGAAGAGAAACATCCGGCTGACGCAACACAGGGGCAGAAGTATATCGGCGTTTAAGCTCCTGAAAGGCAGAAACAGCCGCGGCGGACCAATTCGTCACATCAGCGCCTTTCTTCGTCAAATCGGTCAGAGGCTTAACCACACTGGAGAAGTTGGCAATGAAACGACGATAAAAATTAGCAAAGCCCAAGAATTTCTGAAGGCTCTTCACAGATATGGGTTGAATCCAATCATGAATGGCCTGAACCTTAACCGGATCCATTTCTACAGATGAGGGAGAAAAAATGAAGCCCAAAAAAGAAACGTTCTGCACTCCAAAGAGGCACTTCGACCCCTTCACAAATAAAGCATTATCACGGAGGATCTGAAATACCATTCTGACCTGCTTCACATGAGACTCCCAATCATCGGAAAAAATCAAAATATCATCCAAATATACAACCATGAATTTATCAAGATAACTCCGAAAGATATCATGCATGAAGGACTGGAACACAGATGGAGCATTAGAGAGTCCGAATGGCATCACAAGGTATTCAAAATGGCCTCCGGGCGTATTAAATGCAGTTTTCCATTCGTCACCCTGCTTAATACGAATAAGATTATATGCCCCTCGAAGGTCAATCTTAGTAAACCAGCTAGCCCCCTTAATCCTAGCAAACAAATCAGTAAGCAAAGGCAAAGGGTATTGAAATTTTACCGTGATCTTATTCAAGAGGCGATAATCAATACAGGGTCTCAAGGAGCCATCCTTCTTGGCAACAAAAAAAAACCTGCTCCCAATGGTGAAGAAAATGGCCAAATATGCCCCTTCTCCAAAGACTCCTTAATATAGCTCCGCATAGCGGCATGTTCTGGCACAGACAGGTTGAAAAGTCGGCCCTTAGGGAACTTACAACCTGGAATCAAGTCAATAGCACAATCACAGTCCCTATGCGGTGGAAGGGAACTGGATTTGGGCTCATCGAATACATCCTGGAAATCTGACAAAAACTCAGGAATTTCAGAAGAGGGGGAAGAGGAAATTGACATCAAAGGAACGTGACCATGAACCCCCTGACAACCCCAACTAGTCACAGACATAGATCTCCAATCCAACACCGGATTATGTACCTGTAACCATGGAAAACCCAGCACAATATCATCATGCAAATTATGCAACACCAGAAATCGACAATCTTCCTCATGAGCTGGCGCCATACGCATGGTCAGCTGTGTTCAAAACTGAGGTTTATTTATAGCCAACGGTGTAGCATCAATACCCCTTAAAGGAATAGGGTTCTGCAAAGGTTGCAAGGGGAAACCACAACGTCTGGCAAATTCTAAGTCCATTAAGTTCAGAGTGGCGCCTGAATCCACAAATGCCATGACAGAAAAATGATGATAATGAGCAGATCAAGGTCACAGATAACAGAAATTTAGGTTGTACAGTACTGATGGTAACAGAACTAGCGATTCTCTTAGTACGCTTAGGGCAATCAGAAATAACATGAGCAGAATTGCCGCAGTAAAAACACAACCCATTCTGACGCCTGAATCCTTGACGTTCAGCTCTAGACAAAATCCTATCACACTGCATATGCTCAGGACTCCACTCAGAGGACAACGCCACAGTGTGCACAACTCTGTGCTCGCGCAAGCGCCGATCAATCTGAATGGCCAGAGACATAGAATCACTCAGACCAGCAGGCGTGGGGAATTCCACCATAACATCTTTAACGGATTAAAAAAGACCCTTTCTGAAAATTGCCGTCAAGGCATCCTGATTCCATTTAGTCAGTACAGACCATTTTCTAAATTTCTGGCAATACGATTCTGCCGCTTCTTGACCCTGACACAGGGCCAACAAGATCTTCTCAGCTTGATCCACAGAATTAGGCTCATCATGCAATAACCCCAATGCTTGAAAGAAAGAGTCAACATTAAGCAAAGCAGGATTGCCAGTTTCCAGGGAAAATGCCCAATCCTGTGGGTCACCACGCAGCAGGGATATGATGATCTTAACCTGTTGAATAGGATCACCAGAGGACCGGGGTCTCAATGCAAAAAACAGTTTACAGTTATTTTTGAAACTCAAAAATTTGGATCTGTCACCAAAGAATAAATCAGGAGTGGGAATCTTAGGTTCTAAGGCAGGAGTCTGAACAATATAATCTGAAATACCCTGTACCCTAGCAGCAAGCTGATCCACACGAGAAACTAACTCCTGAACATTCATGTTATTACTAGGTTCCGCAGCCACCCAGAGATTAAGAGGGAGGAACAGAAAAAACAGGCTAAGGAAAAAAAAATGGCTCAAAACCTGTCCTCCCTTCTTCTGAGATGCAATTAACTCATTGTGGGCCTGTTGTACTGTTATGATCTGGTGGCCTAGGAGCAGCATGAGACGTACTCTGGAGAAGGTGGTACCTGTACTGAACGCAGACCCTGAACTTAACAACACAACTAGATGTAGCAGTGGGATGTACCTAACGCTCCCTAGACACCTTGACATAGCCTAAGGACTAAATACCCCTAAAGATAGAAACGGAAAACTATCTTGCCTCAGAGAAAATCCCCAAAGGAAAGACAGCCCCCTACAAATATTGACTGTGAGAGGAGAGGGAAAAGACATACGCAGACTGAAATCAGAATTTAGCAGAGGAGGCCATTCTAGCTAAATAGAAAGTATAGTACAGAGCACTCTGCGTTCAGTACTAAAACACTAGAAAATATCCACCACAGAAAATACAAAACTCCACATCTGACTAAAGACATGGAGGGTATATCTGCATCTCCAGAGATACCGCTTGGCTGCAAAAAATCCTTTCACAGACAAGCTGAACAAGACAATACATGAAAATGCACAGAACTATAAGGCCCACAGCATGTGGACAGAAAAAAACAAAGCCAGGACTTATCTTTGAAGAAAAGCACAGCAAACAGGAAAGACCAGAAAAGGATGTGAATCCTCCAAAAACAATGGACAACTGGCACTGACTAAAGGATCAAGCAGGACTTAAATAGCTGAGTTCAAATTGCAAAAAGTGAACACACCTGATAGATGCTGCGATCCACAGACAGCCGCACTACCACTCATAACCACCGGAGGGAGCCCAAGAGCAGAATTCACAACAGGGTGTTCTGGGAAAGAGGGAGCTTGTACCGGGAGACAGTATCCAGAAAATCGCAAAAGGAGTGGTTGAGGGAAAGACAGCTAGTCGTCCTGCACCAATTCAGGAGTGAGTTGTTGCAGATTCCCCATGAGATCCCACTCGCTGGACTCTTGGGGATCAGCAAAACTAAGGCCCTGCTATCTCAACACTTCTATTGGCCCAAGATGGGGATAGATGTGACAAACTACTGCCACTCCTTTATCACCTGTCAAAGAGTGGGGAAGGCGGGGCCTGCTCTTAAGGCTCCTCTGATCCCTTTGTCAGTGATAGAGGTGCCTTTCCAAAGGATCGCGGTGGACATTGTGGGCCCACTGGCTGTCCCCAGCATCTCTGGAAAGCAATACGTCCTCACTGTGGTAGACTACGCTACCCGGTATCCAGAGGCAGTGGCTCTGTCCTCAACCAGGACAGATAAGGTGGCGGATGCACTGTTGGCTATCTTTTCATGGGTAGGATTTCCCAGGGAGATGCCTACCGAACAAGGGACCCATTTCATGTCTATCCTGATTGAGACTCTCTGTAAGAAAATGCAGGTGAAGCGTCTGGTACCGAGTGCGTATCACCCATAGACCAATGGCTTGTGTGGGCGCTTCAGTGGTACCCTCAAAGAGATGCTACGCATGCTGGTTGAGACCCAAGGACACGACTGGGAGCAGTACGTCCCACACCTGCTATTCGCTTACCGAGAGGTTCCGCAGGCCTTGACGGGGTTCTCCCCTTCGAGCTCCTGTATCGCAGGCAAGTCTGGGGACCCCTTGGGTTGATAAGGGAATCCTGGGAAGAGGAGCCAAACCCTTCTGAAGTGTCCATAGTGGAGTATGTCATGCGCTTCTGTGACAAAATGCAGACCTTGGAGCAGTTGGTGCATGACAACATGACGCAGGCTCAGGCTGATCAGAAGCACTGGTACGACCAGAATGCCTGGAAGCGGACATATCATGTGGTTCAAAAGGTGTGGGTGCTGGTCTCCGTACCAAGGAATAAGCTTCAGGCAGCCTGGGAAAGCCCGTATATCGTCCACCAACACCTCAACCTGGTCACCTATGTGGTCACGCTTGACCATGCTCGGGGTAGACGAAATGCCTTTCCCGTCAACATGACGAAGGCTCATCATGAACGTGAACCTTACGTCCTACCGGTCTCCAGCCTGCTCAAAAATGGGGAGGAAGACCCCCTCCTGTACATGCTGGCCCAAACCAAGGGCGGTGGGTCCATTGAGGATGTGGAGATAAGCGCCTTGTTAACCGAACCCCAGCTGTTGCAGTTGCGGACCATGCCGAAACCCTTCAGGGCCATGTTCTCCAACCGACCTGGAAGGACTGTGTCAGCGGTCCACAAGGTGGACACAGGGAATCGTGCCTCACTATGGCGAACACCCTCATTTATATCTTTTTTTATGTTTTGTCGTTTTTATACGATTAAAACTATTTTATATAAAAAATTATTGTTTTTGCATCGCTTTATTCTGAGGACTATAACTTTTATATTTTTTCGTTGACGCTGTATCGTGGCTTGTTTTTTGCCGGACAAGATGACGTTTTCAGTGGTACCATGGTTATTTTTATCCATCTTTTTGATTGCATGTTATTCCACTTTTTGTTTGGCGGTATGATAATAAAGCGTCGTTTTTTGCCTCTTTTTTTTTTTTTACAGTGTTCACTGAAGGGGTTAACTAGTGGGACAATTTTATAGGCCGGGTCGTTACGAACGTGGCAATATTAAATATGTGTACTTTTATTCTTTTTTTATTATTTAGATAAAGAAATATATTTATTGGAACAATATTTTTTTTTCTTTATTTAGGAAATTTTTTTTTTTTACACATGTAAATGTTTTGTTTTTTTTACTTTTTCACATTGCCCAAGGAGGGAAATCAATATATATGACCAGATCGCTGATCTGACACTTTGCAGTACACTGTGTCAGATCACTGCAGGGATGTAAAACAGAACCTAACACTCAACTTTGCGATAGGAATGAAGGAAATTTTATTCAATCCCAATATGTATGACGTTTCGGTCCCAAGCGGAGACTTTAATCAAATACATGCAGAGGGATGCGGTATGTAAAGGGTAATACCGAGAAGTGTGGAGCTGAATAGCAGTTTAAGCCAATGGTATGTATGGCAAATGGAATCATCAGTATGAGGTGCATGCAGCCTGTGGGATAGCTGCTGCCGCGGCGTCCACCGCTGACCACAGGTATTACCCTTTACATAACGCATCCCTCTGCATGTATTTGATGAAGGTCTCCGCTTGGGACCAAAACGCCATACATATTGGGATTAAATGGACGGAATAGTATGTCCAATGGTAAAAAGGAGTTAAGGACCACAAATACAGACATACACACACCCATTGTACTCAATGGTGGTGCACATATGTCAGCTTTTTCACACGGACCATGTATCCATGTGGAAAACCTGCAGGCATGTTCTTTTTGCACAGCACGGACAAAATTATTGCAGCCCTCGGATGACAGCAAAGTTTCATCAGCAGAACAAAAGGAAGAAAAAGAACTACAAAGCGTTGCACACACTCAAAAAATGCATAATAATATTCAAGATTATTAACATGAACCAAGGTGTGGACATACAAATAAAAT
This sequence comes from Ranitomeya imitator, assembly GCF_032444005.1. Taxonomy (NCBI): domain Eukaryota; kingdom Metazoa; phylum Chordata; class Amphibia; order Anura; family Dendrobatidae; genus Ranitomeya; species Ranitomeya imitator. The sequence goes on from NC_091284.1 coordinate 318,323,148, forward strand.
CAATTAAAATCAGTACAAAAAGCCCCCAAGTCCTGTAGCCATGTATAATGACAATACCATATTAAATACTCCAACATGACCTACAGACAATGCATGTGAAATAAGCCAAAATAGAACCATGCGATATGTAGGTTATAGTAGCACCCTGAATCATGACAGATACATCCATGACAGAATAATAGCATAAATAAAGCCAAACAAAGGCCAGATATCAACCCAAATCTGTGCCCGGAAATGAAATTTCACACATGGGAGTTGATGTATGCTCCAAGATAACCATGTGAAGAGAGGCAGGGCATGCATGAAGCACTGGGGCAGTGGTTGTCCAAATAATACACAAAGGACATAGCCCAGATGCTAGAGTAGAAGAGGTAATAGATAGTGATGAGCGAACGTGCTCGCCACTACTCGTTACTCGCCCGAGTATGACTATGCTCGGTGTACTCGGCGAGCAGCGAGCTTTTCTGGGATTATTCGCGGTAACTGGTTTCTCCACCCAGCATTTTTGGCAGACTTTAGAAACCCCATCATGGTGCAGGGATTGTTTGCCAGGCCATGAAACGCCGCAGCCATCTTTGTTGTGGTCGTGCAGTGATTGGCTTGGCCGCACAGCATCATCCCGAGTATAAGAGACCTGGGGCTGCTCTGATTGCCGCATTCTGTTCCTGATTCAGGGAGAGCTGGTGCCGAGGTAGGGTCAGAATCTTGGTTTTTAGAGTTAGTGTAGGTCTGCAACTCTTAAATCCAGAACTCCTCAGAAACCAAAAGGGCTATTTCGTGGGTTCCGATATTGCAGCTCTAGGTAGGCAGGGCACGGCATATCCACATCAGTTCAAGGCCTGCAGGCATTGTATGTGCGTCCATTTCTCCCACTGCATCCCTCCCGAAGCTCCATAACTGTCTGCTGCTACTGCAGCTTCTTTACTATATACCTAGTTGGATTTTATTTCCCAAAAATTCACCTCAAAGAAACAAAAACATACAGTATGTTCTGTCAGACTGAGGCCTGTTGAAAAATCATAGTTTGTCAGGCATATGTAGCATAGTTGTGTGTGCTAGCCTTGTGCCACTTTTTTTTGTTTTAAATTCACCAAAAATGGCCTCATATATCTGCGTGCTCCAACATTGGGCACTGTAGGCCGATGGACCCCATTTTTTGCTGTCTAATTCTATACAGCATTATATAGCTTCCAAAATTATGAAAAGGCCACATATTTGCCATTGTGGTATTTCCGTGACAGCCCTCATATATCTGCGTGCTCCAAGTTTGGCCATTGTAACGCGGTGGACCCCTTTTTTTTTGCTATCTGATACTCTCATTCTATACAGCACTATTTTGCATTTTAAAAAAAACAAAACACATTTTTGCCAGTGTGGTTTTTCTGTGACAGCCCTCATATATCTACGTGCTATAAGTTTGGTCATTGTAGGCCGGTGGACCCTTTTTTGCTTTCTGATACTCTAATTCTATAGAGCACTATTTAGCTTCCAAAATTATAAAAGGGCCACATATTTGCCAGTATGGTATTTCCATGACAGCCCTCATATATCTGCGTGCTCCAAGTTTGGGCATTGTAGGCCGGTGTACCACTTTTTTTGCTGTCTGTTACTCTAATTCTATGCAGCACTATTTTGCATTTAAAAAACAAAACAGGACACTTTTTTGCCAGTGTGGTATTTCCGTGACAGCCCTCATATATCTGCGTGCTCCAAGTTTGGTCATCGTAGGCCGGTGGACCCCTTTTTTTGCTGTCTGATACTCTAATTCCATACTGCACTATACAGTGGGGCAAAAAAGTATTTAGTCAGTCAGCAATAGTGCAAGTTCCACCACTTAAAAAGATGAGAGGCGTCTGTAATTTACATCATAGGTAGACCTCAACTATGGGAGACAAACTGAGAAAAAAAATCCAGAAAATCACATTGTCTGTTTTTTTAACATTTTATTTGCATATTATGGTGGAAAATAAGTATTTGGTCAGAAACAAAATTTCATCTCAATACTTTGTAATATATCCTTTGTTGGCAATGACAGAGGTCAAACGTTTTCTGTAAGTCTTCACAAGGTTGCCACACACTGTTGTTGGTGTGTTGGCCCATTCCTCCATGCAGATCTCCTCTAGAGCAGTGATATTTTTGGCTTTTCGCTTGGCAACACGGACTTTCAACTCCCTCCAAAGGTTTTCTATAGGGTTGAGATCTGGAGACTGGCTAGGCCACTCCAGGACCTTGAAATGCTTCTTACGAAGCCACTCCTTCGTTGTCCTAGCGGTGTGCTTTGGATCATTGTCATGTTGAAAGACCCAGCCACGTTTCATCTTCAATTCCCTTGCTGATAGAAGGAGGTTTGCACTCAAAATCTCACGATACATGGCCCCATTCATTCTTTCATGTACCCGGAGCAGTCGTCCTGGCCCCTTTGCAGAGAAACAGCCCCAAAGCATGATGTTTCCACCACCATGCTTTACAGTAGGTATGGTGTTTGATGGATGCAACTTAGTATTCTTTTTCCTCCAAACACGACAAGTTGTGTTTCTACCAAACAGTTCCAGTTTGGTTTCATCAGACCATAGGACATTCTCCCAAAACTCCTCTGGATCATCCAAATGCTCTCTAGCAAACTTCAGACTTGCCCGGACATGTACTGGCTTAAGCAGTGGGACACGTCTGGCACTGCAGGATCTGAGTCCATGGTGGCATAGTGTGTTACTTATGGTAGGCCTTGTTACATTGGTCCCAGCTCTCTGCAGTTCATTCACTAGGTCCCCCCGCGTGGTTCTGGGATTTTTGTTCACCGTTGTTGTGATCATTCTGACCCCACGGCGTGGGATTTTGCGTGGAGCCCCAGATCGAATCAGATTATCAGTGGTCTTGTATGTCTTCCATTTTCTAATTATTGCTCCCACTGTTGATTTCTTCACTCCAAGCTGGTTGGCTATTGCAGATTCAGTCTTCCCAGCCCGGTGCAGGGCTACAATTTTGTTTCTGGTGTCCTTTGAGAGCTCTTTGGTCTTCACCATAGTGGAGTTTGGAGTCAGACTGTTTGAGGGTGTGCACAGGTGTCTTTTTATACTGATAACAAGTTTAAACAGGTGCCATTACTACAGGTAATGAGTGGAGGAAAGAGGAGACTCTTAAAGAAGAAGTTGCAGGTCTCTGAGAGCCAGAAATCTTGATTGTTTGTTTCTGACCAAATACTTATTTTCCACCATAATATGCAAATAAAATGTTAAAAAAAACAGACAATGTGATTTTCTGGATTTTTTTTTCTCAGTTTGTCTCCCATAGTTGAGGTCTACCTATGATGTAAATTACAGACGCCTCTCATCTTTTTAAGTGGTGGAACTTGCACTATTGCTGACTGACTAAATACTTTTTTGCCCCACTGTATCTCTTCAAAAAATATAAAAAGGCCACATATTTGCCAGTGTGGTGTTTCTGTGACAGCCGTCATATATCTGCGTGGTCCAAGTTTGGTCATTGTAGACCGGTGGACCCCTTTTTTTGCTGTCTGATACTGTAATTCTATACAGCATTATTTTGCTTCAAAATATATAAAAAGGCCACATATTTGCCAGTGTGGTATTTCCGTGACAGCCCTCATATATCTGTGTGCTCCAAGTTTGGTCATTGTAGGCCGATGTACCCTTTTTTTGCTGTCTGGTACTCTAATTCTATACAGCACTATTTAGCTTAAAAAAATATATAAAAATGCCACATATTTGCCAGTGTGGTATTTCTGTGACAGCCCTCATATATCTGCGTGCTCCAAGTTTGGTCATTGTAGGCCGATGTACCCTTTTTTTGCTGTCTGGTACTCTAATTCTATACAGCACTATTTAGCTTAACCCCTTAGCGACCGCCGATACGCCTTTTAACGGCGGCCGCTAAGGGTACTTAAACCACAGTGCCGTTAATTAACGGCGCTGTGGAAAAAATAAATAGCGCCCCCCAGAGTCGGATTTTCTCCGGGGTCTCGGCTGCCGGGGGTAGCCGAGACCCCAGAGAACATGATTCGGGGGGTTTTTTACCGACCACGCATTTGCGATCGCCGGTAATTAACCGTTTACCGGCGATCGCAAAAAAAAAAAACAAAAAAACGCGATCTCTTTTTAATTTCTCTGTCCTCTGATGTGATTGCACATCAGAGGACAGAGAAAAGGGGTCCCAGATAGCCCCCCGATACTCACCTATCTCCCCCAGTGCTCCTCGTGGCTCCCGGTGGGCGCCGCCATCTTCAAAATGGCGGGCGCATGCGCAGTGCGCCCGCTGGCCGGCACCGGGAGGATCTTTGGGGTCTCTGCTGCCGGGGGTAGCCGAGACCCCAAAGAACATGATCGGGGTCGGTTTTACCGACCCCTGTTTTGCGATCGCCGGTAATTAACTGTTTACCGGCGACCGCAAAAAAAAAAAAAAAATCAAAGTGTAATTCTCTGTCCTCTTATGTGATCGCACATCAGAGGACAGAGAAATAGGGGGATTCGGGACCCTATTATACTTACCGGTGTCCCTGGATCCTCCTGCTGCTCCTCCTGGCTGCCGGGGAAAAGAAAATGGCGGGCGAATGCGCAGTGCGCCCGCCATCTATCGCCATCTGCCGGCCGACAGGAGAAGAGCAGTTGGGGCTAAAATTAGGGTTAGGGTTAGGGCTAGGGTTAGGGATAGGGCTAGGGTTAGAGCTAGGGTTAGGGCTACGGCTAGGGTTAGGGTTAGGGTTAGGGCTAGGGTTAGGGCTAGGGTTAGGGCTAGGGTTAGGGCTAGGGTTAGGGTTAGGGCTAGGGTTAGGGCTAGAGTTAGGGTTGGGGCTAAATTTAGGGTTAGGGTTGGGGCTAAATTCAGGGTTAGGGTTCTTTCACACTTACGTCGGTACGGGGCCGTCACAATGCGTGGGCCCGACATACCGACGCACGTTGTGAAAATTGTGCACAACGTGGGCAGCGGATGTAGTTTTTCAACGCATCCGCTGCCCAATCTATGTCCTGGGGAGGAAGGGGCGGAGTTACGGCCACGCATGCGCGGTCAGAAATGGCGGACGCGACGTACAAAAAGCGTTACATTGATCGTTTTTTGTGCCGACGGTCCGCCAAAAAAATATATAAAAATGCCACATATTTGCCAGTGTGGTATTTCTGTGACAGCCCTCATATATCTGCGTGCTCCAAGTTTGGTCATTGTAGGCCGATGTACCCTTTTTTTGCTGTCTGGTACTCTAATTCTATACAGCACTATTTAGCTTAACCCCTTAGCGACCGCCGATACGCCTTTTAACGGCGGCCGCTAAGGGTACTTAAACCACAGTGCCGTTAATTAACGGCGCTGTGGAAAAAATAAATAGCGCCCCCCAGAGTCGGATTTTCTCCGGGGTCTCGGCTGCCGGGGGTAGCCGAGACCCCAAAGAACATGATTCGGGGGGTTTTTTACCGACCACGCATTTGCGATCGCCGGTAATTAACCGTTTACCGGCGATCGCAAAAAAAAAACAAAAAAACGCGATCTCTTTTTAATTTCTCTGTCCTCTGATGTGATTGCACATCAGAGGACAGAGAAAAGGGGTCCCAGATAGCCCCCCGATACTCACCTATCTCCCCCAGTGCTCCTCGTGGCTCCCGGTGGGCGCCGCCATCTTCAAAATGGCGGGCGCATGCGCAGTGCGCCCGCTGGCCGGCACCGGGAGGATCTTTGGGGTCTCTGCTGCCGGGGGTAGCCGAGACCCCAAAGAACATGATCGGGGTCGGTTTTACCGACCCCTGTTTTGCGATCGCCGGTAATTAACTGTTTACCGGCGACCGCAAAAAAAAAAAAAATCAAAGTGTAATTCTCTGTCCTCTTTTGTGATCGCACATCAGAGGACAGAGAAATAGGGGGATTCGGGACCCTATTATACTTACCGGTGTCCCTGGATCCTCCTGCTGCTCCTCCTGGCTGCCGGGGAAAAGAAAATGGCGGGCGAATGCGCAGTGCGCCCGCCATCTATCGCCATCTGCCGGCCGACAGGAGAAGAGCAGTTGGGGCTAAAATTAGGGTTAGGGTTAGGGCTAGGGTTAGGGATAGGGCTAGGGTTAGAGCTAGGGTTAGGGCTACGGCTAGGGTTAGGGTTAGGGCTAGGGTTAGGGCTAAGGTTAGGGTTAGGGCTAGGGTTAGGGCTAGGGTTAGGGCTAGGGTTAGGGCTAGGGTTAGGGTTAGGGCTAGGGTTAGGGCTAGAGTTAGGGTTGGGGCTAAATTTAGGGTTAGGGTTGGGGCTAAATTCAGGGTTAGGGTTCTTTCACACTTACGTCGGTACGGGGCCGTCACAATGCGTGGGCCCGACATACCGACGCACGTTGTGAAAATTGTGCACAACGTGGGCAGCGGATGTAGTTTTTCAACGCATCCGCTGCCCAATCTATGTCCTGGGGAGGAAGGGGCGGAGTTACGGCCACGCATGCGCGGTCAGAAATGGCGGACGCGACGTACAAAAAGCGTTACATTGATCGTTTTTTGTGCCGACGGTCCGCCAAAACACAAATGATCCAGTGCACGACGGACGCGACGTGTGGCCATCCGTCACGATCCGTCGGCAATATAAGTCTATGGGCAAAAAAACGCATCCTGCGGGCACATTTGGAGGATCCAATTTTTGTCCAAAACGACGGATGCCAAACGACGCAAGTGTGAAAGTAGCCTTAGGGCTAGGGTTAGGGTTGGGGCTAAAGTTAGGGCTAGGGTTGGGGCTAAAGTTAGGGTTAGATTTGGGGTTAGGGTTTGGATTAGAGTTGGTATTAGGGTTAGGGTTGGCATTAGGGTTACGCTTGGGATTAGGGTTAGGTTTGGGATTAGAGTTAAGGTTAGGGTTGTGATTAGGGGTGTATTGGGATTAGGGTTAGGTTTGAGGTTAGGGTTGAGATTAGGATTAGGGGTGTGTTGGATTTAGGGTTTTGATTAGGGTTATGGTTAGGGTTGACATTAGGGTTGTTTTGGGGTAAGGGTTGTGATTATCGTTAGGGTTAGTGATTAGGATTATGGATCGGGTTGGGATTAGGGTTAGGGGTTTGTTAGTGTTAGGGTTGGAGCTAGAATTGGGGGGTTTCCACTGTTTAGGTACATCAGGGGGTCTCCAAACACGACAGCCAATTTTGTGCTCAAAAAGTCAAATGGTGCTCCCTCCCTTCTGAGCTCTGCCGTGCGCCCAAACAGTGGGTTACCCCCACATATGGGGCATCAGCGTACTCGGGATAAATTGGACAACAACTTCTGGGGTCCAATTTCTCCTGTTACCCTTGTGAAAATAAAAACTTTGGGGCTAAAAAATGCAATTTTTTTATTTTCACGGCTCAACGTTATAAACTTCTGTGAAGCACATGGGGGTTCAAAGTGCTCACCACACATCTAGATAAGTTCCTTAAGGGGTCTAGTTTCCAAAATGGTGTCACTTGTGGGGGGTTTCCACTGTTTAGGCACATCAGGGGCTCTCTAAACGTGACATGGCGTCTGATCTCAATTCCAGCCAATTCTGCATTGAAAAAGACAAACGGCGCTCCTTCACTTCCAAGTTCTGCGGTGCGCCCAAACAGTGGTTTACCCCCACATATGGGGTATTGGCGTATTCAGGAGAAATTGCATAACAAAATATATGGTTACATTTCTGTTTTTACACTTGTGAAAATTAAAAAAATGGTTCTGAATTAAAATGTTTGCAAAAAAAAGTTAAATGTTCATTTTTTCCTTCCACAATGTTTCAGTTCCTGTGAAGTACGTAAAGGGTTAATAAACTTCTTGAATGTGGTTTTGAGAACCTTGAGGGGTGTAGTTTTTAGAATGGTGTCACACTTTGTTATTTTCTATCATATAGACCCCTCAAAATGACTTCAAATGTGATGTGATCCCTAAAAAAAAAAGGTGTAAAAATGAGAAATTGCTGGTCAACTTTTAACCCTTATAACTCCCTAACAAAAAAAAATTTTGTTTCCAAAATTGTGCTGATGTAAAGTAGACATGTGGGAAATGTTATTTTTTAACTATTTTTTTGTGACATATCTCTCTGATTTAAGGGCATAAAAATACAAAGTTTGAAAATTGCAAAATTTTAAAAATTTTCGTCATATTTCCATTTTTTTCATAAATAATCGCAAGTAATATCGAAGAAATGTTACCACTAACATGAAGTACAAAATGTCACGAAAAAACAATCTCAGAATCAGCGGGATCCGTTGAAGCGTGACAGTGGTCAGAATTGCAAAAATTGGCTCGGTCATTAAGTACCAAATTGGCTCTGTCACTAAGGGGTTAAAAAAAATATAAAAAGGCCACATATGTGCCAGTGTGGTATTTCCGTGACAGCCCTCATATATCTGCGTGCTCCAAGTTTGGTCATTGTAGGCCGATGTACCCTTTTTTTGCTGTCTGATGCTCTATTTATATACAGCACTATTTAGCTTAAAAAAATATATAAAAATGCCACATATTTGCCAGTGTGGTATTTCCATGACAGCCCGCATATATCTGCGTGGTCCAAGTTTGGTCATTTTAGGCCGGTGGACTACTTTTTTTGCAGTCTGATACTCGAATTTTATACAGCACTATTTTGCATAAATTTACTTCACAAAAAAGCCTCCAAAAATTGAATACAGTCTGTTATATCAGGCTGAGGCCTGCCTGGTATTTGGGTTTTACAAATCATAGATTTGCAGGCATACTGATCAGATATTATTTTGCTACTAATAAATACATTTTTGTTGAGCATTTGAAATAGTGCAGTAGTCCATTTAAAAAGGGCAAGGCAAGGGACGGGGAAGTGGACATGATGATGTTGGTGCATGCAGAGGACGAGGCCGTGGGCAAGGTGAAAGTGAGCAACAACAAAGACCCACCTCTTCTCGCTCGACCTTCCTGTCTCAGTTTCTAGGGGACCGCAGCACACCACTATTGAAGCTAGAGCAGTGTGAAACGGTTGTTGGTTGGATAGTGGATAATGCTTCAAGTCACTTAGCCACCACGTCTTCCACACGGTCAAGTCTGAGTAGCCATGAGTGTGGCCCGGATATTCCTCACCCTGATCCTCCTTCCTCCCACCATGCCGAGTGCCCTGAGACAACTGAGCCCACACTTGACACTCTGAAGAGCTGTTCAGTTTTCCATTTCAAGATTCTGAACTCTCGACCGGTCAATTTGAAGTGGGGACAGATGAGATCGCATGTACATATGCCCAAAGCTTTGACCAGTCGTGGTCACGTGAAGGCGATGGTGAGAAAGTCTCAGAAGAGGAGGACGATGATGGACAACGATGAGACACAATTGCCAGAAAGTCAGGAGGAGCAGGGTGCGGATGTGAAAGACGAGGTGGTGGATGACATAGTGACTGACCCAACCTGGCTGGAGGACATGAGCGAGGGCAGCAGCACACATGGGGAAGGAGGCATATCTCTACAACAGGCAGGAAGAAGCAATGTGGTGGCCACAGACAGAAGGCGTGCATCCGTACCCCATAACACCAACATGAGGGAAGAAGCCAGGTACGGACTGGGGCTGAAATTCAGCCATGGCATTTGAAATCACACAGGCCCATGTTGTCCCCGTCCCCGTGAACCAGATGCGATATTTTACTAATATTACCCTGGATGGAGGAAAGGAAGATTTTCTACAAGACCAATGTTTCCAATGGTACCGGTGGCCTGCTGGGGTAAGTGACAGAGTCAACGACTTTGTGCTCCATCACAACTCTTAACAGTATGGGTGTTTTGAGAACACGGATTCTGTTGACAACGTAGTAGACAAGGCGGCCCACAACCAGACAGGCCCTTCTGGCATTTGCCCGAATTGACAGAAGGCCAGTCCAGCCCTGGAAGTCTTCCAACTATTAGATCTTCCCTGGTCTGGTTATTTTTTAAAGACTCTGCCGATAACCCCAAACAGACCATTTGCAGCACCTGCCATGTGTGCATCAGCAGGGGTAGCAAAGAAACCAGCCTGACAACCAACAGCATGATCAGGCACATGGCAGCAAAGCACCCAACTTTGTGGGCCGAACTCCAGGCTCCAGGACCACTGCCTGAAGGTCACACCACTGCTTCCTCGACTGTTTTGCGTAGAAGCCAATCCCCAGTACACCGTGCATGTAAAGATGCTTCTAGCCCTGCACCTGTTGTGGCCCACAGTCAAGCAGCACCATCATCAAGCCCATCCACTTGTTCCAGCACAGCCTTCAGTTGTCTATAACCCAGTCTTTGGAACGTCAGCAGAAATACCCAGCCAACGCCCCACAGGCCAGTCCTAAATTCTAATATTTCTCTTCTGCTTGCGCTAGAAATGCTGCTTTTTAGGCTCATTGAGACGGAAGCTTTCCGCAACCTCATGGCGGTGGCCGTCCCAAGGTACTCGGTCCCCAGTCGCCACTATTTCTGTACCGGCATTACACCAGCATGTGTCCCACAACAATACCCGTGCCCTCAACAATGCTGTTACAGGGAAAGTCCACCTAACCACGGACACGTGGACAAGTGCTTGTGGGCAGGGACGGTACATCTCACTGACGGCACACTGGATTAACATAGTGGAAGCCGGGACCCAATCGGACTTTGGGATGGAACACATCCTCCCCACGCCGAGGATTGCTGGCCCTTCATCAATCAGAGTTGCCCCCGCAGTCTACAGCTCGTCCTCCTCCATCTCTGAAATAAACACATCAGTCAGAAGCTGGAAGCACTGCAGCACTGCCTCAGTCAAGCAGCAACAGGCTGTACTGAAGCTAATCTGCATAGGTGACAAACCGCACAATGCAGAAGAGTTGTCGACAGACAGTGCTGAAAGAGCAGTCGGATGTTTGGATGACAGCACTGAACCTACAGCCAGGCATGGTCGTGTGTGACAATGGCCGTAACCTGGTGGCGGCTCTGAGGCAAGGTGAGCTCACACATGTACCTTGCTTGGCCCATGTGCTTAACCTTGTGGTTCAAAGTTTTCTGAAAAGCTACCCGGAGCTGCCGGATCTGTTAGTGAAAGTACGCCATCTGTCTGCCCATTTTAGAAAGTCAGTTACAGCTTCAGCCGCCCTTGCCGTGCTTCAGCAGCGTTTGCAGCTTCCAGCTCACCGGCTGGTGTGTGATCTCCCCACGCTCTGGAACTCTACGCTGCTTATGTTGGAAAGGCTTTGTGAGCAGAAGAGGGCAGTTGTTGACTTCCAACATCAACAAGGCCATCGATATTCAGTTCAGACTCCACACATAAGGCCGCAGGGGTGGACATGGATGTCCGACATATGTACAATCCTCTAAAATTTTGAGGACTGCACCAAGATGGTGAAGACGCCATAATTAGCGTCACCATCATGCTTACCAGCATTCTGAAAACCTCTGCTCACAATTAAAGAGGATGCATTGCAGGCAGAGCAGGAGGACATGGAGCAAGGAACCATACAGGGGGATTACACTCAGCCCAGCCTCATGTCTTCTTATCGTGGATTGGTAGTCAATGAGGAGGAGGAAGAACAGGAGCTACTTTCATGCGCTATAGACAGTACAACAAACACAGCTGTCATACCGTCTGTTCAGCGGGGATGGCCTGAGGACAGGGAGGAGGACAGCATGGTCAGTCATCCTGTTGGTGAGGACACGGAAGTCTTGTCTGTTAGCAGTCTGGCATGCATGGCTGACTTTATGTTGCGCTGCGTTTCACGTGACCCTCGCATTATAAAAATTTTGGGTGACAATCATTACTGGTTGGTGACACTTCTAGACCCACGCTACAAGGAGAACTTTCAATCTCTTCTACCAGAGGCAGAGAGGTGCACTAAAATGTTGCAGTACCAGAGGGCCCTTGTAGCGGAATTACTTTGAAAATTCCCATGTGAGAACGCTGGCAGCAGACGCCAGAGTTTGTTGTACAACCAAGGTGTCCAAGCGAGAGAGACAGAAGTGCAATCCAGTTCAAGCAGGGGAACAATGGCAAAGTTCTGGGACAGTTTTCTCAGACCCTCCCATCGTGACGGCACAGAGGCAAGGGGTGCTGTCACAAGAAGTGCAATGTTTGTGAAGATGGTGAGGGAGTACATTGCAGATAGTACAAATGTCCTCGATTCCTCTGTGCCTTTTAATTATTGGGTATTCAAGCTGGACATGTGGCATGAACTGGCTCTCTACGCCTTGGAGGTTCTTGCCTGCCCTGCTGCTAGCGTTCTGTTGGAGAAGGTTTTTAGTGCCGCTCGTGGAATTATAATAGATAAGAGCATCCGCCTGTCAACTGAAAATGCTGACCGGCTGACTCTTATAAAAATGAACAAGGGCTGGATTGGGAAAGACTTCTGTACACCACCAAGTGAAAACAGCGAAACAACCTCAAATACATTCTCTCTTTTGGGGAGGTGTATTCTCATGCACCTTTTCACAACCACAAATGGGTATACGCTTCCACAGTTGGTCTGTTTGTTGTTATCCTCCTCCTTAGGCCGGGGTCACACTAGCGAGTTTTACTGACGTATGAGCGCAGAAAATACGTTATGAAAATACGCATTGCACACGGCCCAATGATTCTCTACGGGGCAGTTCCTATCTGCCATATATTACGCATCTGTAATATACGGTATGTTACGGGCGTAGAAAGTCGCAGCATGCTGCGTTTGTCAGCGTATTGCACAAAAAATACGCCAATGAAAGTCTATGGGGGCGAGAAAATTACGGATTACACACGGAACATGCGTGTCACTTGCGAGAAATAACAGGTCAATCACTAGCTGTTTGATCACACTTATAACTTCCTACGGTATGTGTTCATATTCAATCGTCCCTGTGTTACTCATGCATTAGCAAATTAGCATACTTATATATTTCACATACCTTGGTAGCGTGTATAGATGTGGAGTCTAATCTAATGCTGTATGGAAGGGCCCAAGTATACGTTGTTTGCGCACCCGGTACTTGTGGGTCTAGCATGCACGTACCCGGTGTAGCTTGTAGGCGGAGCAATAAATGGAGGGGAAATGCTGGAGCGAGTAGTGCCAGAGGCGCCCCGGCCGGTGGCATCCCTGGATACACACACGACTACGTGCCTCTGGCTCTGCTCACTCCGGCATTTCCCCTCCACTTATTAATCCACCTACAAGCTACACCGGGTACGTGCACGCTTGCTTTAGTTCCACATAGACCTACAAGTACCGGGTGCACAAACGCCCTTCCATACAGCATTAGATTCCACATCTATACACGCTACCAAGGTATGTGTACCAATTGGTACAATCCAAGGAACAAGAGAAGTATACCAAACTGTGATAAATGTGGATATCTTTGCTCCCATTTGCTTCCAAACTACTTGAGCAGCACGTCCATGTTGAACTTTTCTCTCACCTTGCATCTAACTCTCTCTTCGACAGCCTATAATCTGGCTTCCATCCTCACCATTCCACTGAGACTGCCCTGACCAAACCTACAAACGACTTACTTACAGCCAAAGCTAACAGACAATTCTCTATACTCCTCCTTCTAGACCTGTCCTCTGCCTTCGACACAGTTGATCACTGCCTCCTACTACAGATCCTTTCTTCCTTTGGTGTCAAAGACCTCGCCCTATCCTGGATCTCCTCATACCTCACCAAACGCACATTTAGCGTTTCCTACTCCCATACTACCTCTTCATGTCGCCCCCTCTCTGTTGGTGTCCCTCAAGGCTCTATCCTAAGACCTCTTCTCTTCTTAATCTATACCCTTGGCCTGGGACAACTCAAAGTCCTTTGGCTTCCAGTTAGAGTTGAGCGACTTTTACTGTTTTAGGATCGAGTCAGGTTTCGCAAAACCTGACTTTGTCAAAAGTCAGGTCGGGTGAAATCCGCCGATTATTGCGAAAAGTCAGGGGCCGACCGAAACACGAAACCCAATGCAAGTCAATGGGGAATCAAAGTCGGCAGTGAGTGGAGGACTGGAAAACACCAACAGTGCCCATTTTAATGCCACAAACATCAATTCTTATTTCTTAAGCTTGTCAATCTTAATTTACTTTATAATATTAGTTAGGCATTGAAAACAGGGGGTCATTTGGCTAAAGTTGTGGGGGTAGGGCTGGCTCAAGATTGTCGTGGGCCCAGGAAACGCGGAATACGTCATGACAGTGGAGCAGGGAGAGGTAAGTATTTCAACTTTGCAAGTGCTGTGATCCTGAGCAAGCAGGGGGGGCCCACTCGTTGGCACTTGGCACTGGCACAGGGCCCCTCATAGTACGGCGGTGTGTTTGACGGCAGGTGGCGACTCCCACAGCCAGAGACACTTTGGCGTACTATGAGGGGCTCTGTGCCAGTGACGTCACCAATGAGTATGCCCTCCCCACCTGATGAAGGAACCTGCACTTTCATCTGCACCTTCCTCTTTGTCCCTGTGTAAGGTGGTATAGTATGCGGGAAGGGGAACCTGACTTTCAGCAGGGTCAGGTTCTGGCTGTGTAGAGTGCAAGGGGAATGTAGTGGTCTGGGTCAATGTACCAGCAGACTCATCTAGCAGTGTCTGGGCAATGGGCAGGATGAGGAGGAAACACAGATATAGGCCCAAATAATAAAGTAGGCTAAATGCAGTTCAAAATTGGTAACAGGACTAAACAGGCGGCATTGCTTTGTTCAGTGGAGGACAATTGTAACGAGTGGCACAGACACAGTTAGTAGGCCCAAAATAAAAAAGTAGGTTAAAAGCAGTTCAAAATTGGTAACAGGACTGTTATGAAAGATAATTCAGAACCACAATGGACATAGAGGTCAGCGCACATACAGTGACCTGACAATAACCCAAAAAATGAGAACGAGCTCTGAGACGTGGGAACTCTGTTGACCGCAATCCCTGATCCTAACAAACCACACTAGAGGCAGCCGTGGATTGCGCCTAACGCTGCCTATGCAACTCGGCACGGCCTGAGAAACTAGCTAGCCTGAATATAGAAAATAAGCCTACCTTGCCTCAGAGAAATACCCCAAAGGAAAAGGCAGCCCCCACATATAATGACTGTGAGTAAAGATGAAGAGACAAACGTAGAGATGAAATAGATTTAGCAAAGTGAGGCCCAACTTTCTGAACAGAGCGAGGATAGGAAAGGTAACTTTGCGGTCAACACAAAACCCTTCAAAAACCACGCAAAGGGGGCAAAAAGACCCTCCGTACCGAACTAACGGCACGGAGGTACACCCTCTGCGTCCCAGAGCTTCCATCAAGCAGAAAAAAACAAATAGACAAGCTGGACAGAAAAAAACAGCAAACAAATAGCAAAGAGGAACTTAGCTATGCAGAGAAGCAAGCCACAGGAACGATCCAGGAGGAAACCGGTCCAACACTAGAACATTGACTGGAGGCCAGGACCAAAGCACCGGGTGGAGTCAAATAGGGAAACACCCAACGACCTCACCACACCACCTGAGGAAGGAAACTCAGAAGCCGCAGCACCACCTCCCTCCACCAACGGAAGCCCACAGAGAGAACCAGCCGAAGCACCACCTGTGACCACAGGAGGGAGCCTCGCCACAGAATTCACAACAGTACCCCCCCCTTTAGGAGGGGTCACCGAACCCTCACCAGAGCTCCCAGGATGACCAGGATGAGCCATATGAAAGGCACGAACAAGATCGGGAGCATGGACATCAGAGGCAAAGACCCAGGAATTATCTTCCTGAGCATAACCCTTCCACTTAACCAGATACTGGAGTTTCCGTCTTGAAACACGAGAATCCAAAATCTTCTCCACAATATACTCCAACTCCCCCTCCACCAAAACCGGGGCAGGAGGATCAACAGATGGAACCATAGGTGCCACGTATCTCCGCAACAATGACCTATGGAATACGTTATGGATGGAAAATGAATCTGGAAGGGTCAGACGAACAGACACAGGATTAAGAACCTCAGAAATCCTATACGGACCAATAAAACGAGATTTAAACTTAGGAGAGGAAACCTTCATAGGAATATGACGAGAAGATAACCAAACCAAGTCCCCAACCCGAAGTCGGAGACCCACACAGCGTCTGCGATTAGCGAAACGTTGAGCCTTCTCCTGGGACAAAGTCAAATTGTCCACTACATGAGTCCAAATCTGCTGCAACCTGTCCACCACAGTATCCACACCAGGACAGTCCGAAGACTCAACCTGCCCTGAAGAGAAACGAGGATGGAACCCAGAGTTGCAGAAAAACGGTGAAACTAAGGTAGCCGAGCTGGCCCGATTATTAAGGGCGAACTCAGCCAAAGGCAAAAAGGACACCCAGTCATCCTGATCAGCAGAAACAAAGCATCTCAGATATGTTTCCAAGGTCTGATTGGTTCGTTCGGTCTGGCCATTAGTCTGAGGATGGAAAGCCGAGGAAAAAGACAAGTCAATGCCCATCCTACCACAAAAGGCTCGCCAAAACCTCGAAACAAACTGGGAACCTCTGTCAGAAACGATATTCTCTGGAATGCCATGCAAACGAACCACATGCTGGAAAAACAATGGCACCAAATCAGAGGAGGAAGGCAATTTAGACAAGGGTACCAAATGGACCATCTTAGAGAAGCGATCACAGACCACCCAAATGACTGACATCTTTTGAGAGACGGGAAGATCTGAAATAAAATCCATAGAGATATGTGTCCAAGGCCTCTTCGGGACCGGCAAGGGCAAAAGCAACCCACTGGCACGAGAACAGCAGGGCTTAGCCCGAGCACAAATCCCACAGGACTGCACAAAAGTACGCACATCCCGCGACAGAGATGGCCACCAGAAGGATCTAGCCACTAACTCTCTGGTACCAAAGATTCCAGGATGACCAGCCAACACCGAACAATGAACCTCAGAGATAACTTTATTCGTCCACCTATCAGGGACAAACAGTTTCTCCGCTGGGCAACGATCAGGTTTATTATCCTGAAATTTTTGCAGCACCCGCCGCAAATCAGGGGAGATGGCAGACACAATTACTCCCTCTTTGAGGATACCCGCCGGCTCAGATACACCCAGAGAGTCGGGCACAAAACTCCTAGACAGAGCATCCGCCTTCACATTTTTAGAGCCCGGAAGGTATGAAATCACAAAGTCAAAACGGGCAAAAAACAACGACCAACGAGCTTGTCTAGGGTTCAAGCGCTTGGCGGACTCGAGATAAGTCAAGTTCTTATGATCAGTCAAGACCACCACGCGATGCTTAGCTCCCTCAAGCCAATGACGCCATTCCTCGAATGCCCACTTCATGGCCAGCAACTCTCGATTGCCCACATCATAATTACGCTCAGCAGGCGAAAACTTCCTGGAAAAGAAGGCGCATGGTTTCATCACCGAGCAATCAGAACTTCTCTGCGACAAAACAGCCCCTGCTCCAATCTCAGAAGCATCAACCTCGACCTGGAACGGAAGCGAAACATCTGGTTGACACAACACAGGGGCAGAAGAAAAACGACGCTTCAACTCTTGAAAAGCTTCCACCACAGCAGAAGACCAATTGACCAAATCAGCACCTTTCTTGGTCAAATCGGTCAATGGTTTAGCAATACTAGAAAAATTGCAGATGAAGCGACGATAAAAATTAGCAAAGCCCAGGAACTTTTGCAGACTTTTCAGAGATGTCGGCTGAGTCCAATTATGGATGGCTTGGACCTTATCAGGATCCATCTCGATAGTAGAAGGGGAAAAGATGAACCCCAAAAATGAAACCTTCTGAACACCAAAGAGACACTTTGATCCCTTCACAAACAAAGAATTAGCACGCAGGACCTGAAACACCGTTCTGACCTGCTTCACATGAGACTCCCAATCATCCGAGAAGATCAAAATGTCATCTAAGTACACAATCAGGAATTTATCCAGGTACTCTCGGAAGATGTCATGCATAAAGGACTGAAACACTGATGGAGCATTGGCTAGTCCGAATGGCATTAATAGATACTCAAAATGGCCCTCGGGCGTATTAAATGCAGTTTTCCACTCATCGCCTCGCTTAATACGCACAAGATTATACGCACCACGAAGATCTATCTTAGTGAACCAGCTAGCCCCCATAATCTGAGCAAACAAATCAGATAACAATGGCAAGGGGTACTGAAATTTAACCGTGATCTTATTTAAAAGGCGGTAATCTATACAAGGTCTCAGTGAACCATCCTTCTTGGCTACAAAAAAGAACCCTGCTCCCAATGGCGACGATGACGGGCGAATATGCCCCTTCTCCAAAGACTCCTTCACATAACTCTGCATAGCGGCGTGCTCTGGCACAGATAAATTAAACAGTCGACCTTTAGGGAATTTACAACCAGGAATCAAATCGATAGCACAATCACAATCCCTATGCGGAGGTAGGGCATCGGACTTGGGCTCATCAAATACATCCCGGTAATCAGACAAGAACTCAGGAACCTCAGAAGGGGTGGATGAAGAAATAGTCAGAAATGGGACATCACCATGTACCCCCTGACAACCCCAGCTGGACACAGACATGGATTTCCAATCTAAAACTGGATTATGGACTTGTAGCCATGGCAACCCCAACACGACCACATCATGCAGATTATGCAACACCAGAAAGCGAATAACCTCCTGATGTGCAGGAGCCATGCACATGGTCAGCTGGGTCCAGTACCGAGGCTTATTCTTGGCCAAAGGCGTAGCATCAATTCCTCTCAATGGAATAGGACACTGCAAGGGCTCCAAGAAAAACCCACAACGCCTAGCATACTCCAAGTCCATCAAATTCAGGGCAGCGCCTGAATCCACAAATGCCACGACAGAATACGATGACAAAGAACAGATCAAGGTAACAGACAGAAGAAATTTTTACTGTACCATACCAATAGTGGCAGACCTAGCGAACCGCTTAGTGCGCTTAAGACAATCAGAGATAGCATGAGTGGAATCACCACAGTAAAAACACAGCCCATTCAGACGTCTGTGTTCTTGCCGTTCAACTCTGGTCAAAGTCCTATCGCACTGCATAGGCTCAGGTTTAAGCTCAGGTAATACCGCCAAATGGTGCACAGATTTACGCTCGCGCAAGCGTCGACCGATCTGAATGGCCAAAGACATAGACTCATTCAGACCAGCAGGCATAGGAAATCCCACCATAACATCCTTAAGGGCTTCAGAGAGACCTTTTCTGAAAATAGCTGCGAGCGCACCTTCATTCCACTGAGTGAGTACGGACCACTTTCTAAATTTCTGACAATATACCTCTATTTCATCCTGACCCTGACACAGAGCCAGCAAATTCTTCTCTGCCTGATCCACAGAACTAGGCTCATCGTACAGCAATCCGAGCGCCAGGAAAAATGCATCGATATTACTTAATGCAGGATCCCCTGGCGCAAGGGAAAATGCCCAGTCCTGAGGATCGCCACGCAAAAAAGAAATAACGATCCTAACTTGTTGAACTGGGTCACCAGAGGAGCGAGGTTTCAAAGCCAGAAATAGTTTACAATTATTTTTGAAACTCAGAAATTTAGTTCTATCTCCAAAAAACAAATCAGGAATAGGAATTCTCGGTTCTAACATAGAATTCTGAACCACAAAGTCTTGAATACTTTGTACTCTTGCCGTGAGCTGATCCACACATGAAGACAGACCTTTAATGTCCATTGCTACACCTGTGTCCTCAACCACCCAAATGTCTAGGGGAAAAAAAAGGCAAAACACAGTGCAAAGGAAAAAAAATGGTCTCAGAACTTCTTTTTTCCCTCTATTGAGAATCATTAGTACATAGGCCTCCAGTACTGTTATGAAAGATAATTCAGAACCACAATGGACATAGAGGTCAGCGCACATACAGTGACCTGACAATAACCCAAAAAACGAGAACGAGCTCTGAGACGTGGGAACTCTGTTGACCGCAATCCCTGATCCTAACAAACTACACTAGAGGCAGCCGTGGATTGCGCCTAACGCTGCCTATGCAACTCGGCACGGCCTGAGAAACTATCTAGCCTGAAGATAGAAAATAAGCCTACCTTGCCTCAGAGAAATACCCCAAAGGAAAAGGCAGCCCCCACATATAATGACTGTGAGTAAAGATGAAGAGACAAACGTAGAGATGAAATAGATTTAGCAAAGTGAGACCCAACTTTCTGAACAGAGCGAGGATAGGAAAGGTAACTTTGCGGTCAACACAAAACCCTTCAAAAACCACGCAAAGGGGGCAAAAAACCCTCTGTACCGAACTAACGGCACGGAGGTACACCCTCTGCATCCCAGAGCTTCCAGCAAGCAGAAAAAAACAAATAGACAAGCTGGACAGAAAAAAACAGCAAACAAATAGCAAAGAGGAACTTAGCTATGCAGAGAAGCAAGCCACAGGAACGATCCAGGAGGAAACCGGTCCAACACTAGAACATTGACTGGAGGCCAGGACCAAAGCACCGGGTTGAGTCAAATAGGGAAACACCCAACGACCTCACCACACCACCTGAGGAAGGAAACTCAGAAGCCGCAGCACCACCTCCCTCCACCAACGGAAGCCCACAGAGAGAACCAGCCGAAGCACCACCTGTGACCACAGGAGGGAGCCCCGCCACAGAATTCACAACACAGGACTAAACAGTCGGCATAGCTTTGTTCAGTGGAGGAGGCACAGTTAGTAGGCCCAAAATAAAAAAAATTAGCCTAAAAGCAGTTCAAAATTGGTAACAGGACTAAACAGGCGGCATTGCTTTGTTCTGTGGAGGACAACTGTAATGAGTGGCGCAGATACAGTTAGTAGGCCCAAAATAATAACATAGTAACATAGTAACATAGTTAGTAAGGCCGAAAAAAGACATTTGTCCATCCAGTTCAGCCTATATTCCATCATAATAAATCCCCAGATCTACGTCCTTCTACAGAACCTAATAATTGTATGATACAATATTGTTCTGCTCCAGGAAGACATCCAGGCCTCTCTTGAACCCCTCGACTGAGTTCGCCATCACCACCTCCTCAGGCAAGCAATTCCAGATTCTCACTGCCCTAACAGTAAAGAATCCTCTTCTATGTTGGTGGAAAAACCTTCTCTCCTCCAGACGCAAAGAATGCCCCCTTGTGCCCGTCACCTTCCTTGGTATAAACAGATCCTCAGCGAGATATTTGTATTGTCCCCTTATATACTTATACATGGTTATTAGATCGCCCCTCAGTCGTCTTTTTTCTAGACTAAATAATCCTAATTTCGCTAATCTATCTGGGTATTGTAGTTCTCCCATCCCCTTTATTAATTTTGTTGCCCTCCTTTGTACTCTCTCTAGTTCCATTATATCCTTCCTGAGCACCGGTGCCCAAAACTGGACACAGTACTCCATGTGCGGTCTAACTAGGGATTTGTACAGAGGCAGTATAATGCTCTCATCATGTGTATCCAGACCTCTTTTAATGCACCCCATGATCCTGTTTGCCTTGGCAGCTGCTGCCTGGCACTGGCTGCTCCAGGTAAGTTTATCATTAACTAGGATCCCCAAGTCCTTCTCCCTGTCAGATTTACCCAGTGGTTTCCCGTTCAGTGTGTAATGGTGATATTGATTCCCTCTTCCCATGTGTATAACCTTACATTTATCATTGTTAAACCTCATCTGCCACCTTTCAGCCCAAGTTTCCAACTTATCCAGATCCATCTGTAGCAGAATACTATCTTATCTTGTATTAACTGCTTTACATAGTTTTGTATCATCTGCAAATATCGATATTTTACTGTGTAAACCTTCTACCAGATCATTAATGAATATGTTGAAGAGAACAGGTCCCAATACTGACCCCTGCGGTACCCCACTGGTCACAGCGACCCAGTTAGAGACTATACCATTTATAACCACCCTCTGCTTTCTATCACTAAGCCAGTTACTAACCCATTTACACACATTTTCCCCCAGACCAAGCATTCTCATTTTGTGTACCAACCTCTTGTGCGGCACGGTATCAAACGCTTTGGAAAAATCGAGATATACCACGTCCAATGACTCACCGTGGTCCAGTCTATAGCTTACCTCTTCATAAAAACTAATAAAGTTGGCTAAATGCAGTTCAAAATTGGTAACAGGACTAAACAGGCAGCCTAGCTTTGTTCAGTGGAGGACAACTGTAATGAGTGGCGCAGACACGGTTAGTAGGCCCAAATACAAAAGTACAGATGATTGACCTCGGGGAGACCAAAACATCCAACAACGCGGAGACACCATTACGTGTTTCTCAACGCAGTGATTCCAGAACACTGCCCCCATCCCTTATGGGAAATATGCAGATGCATGAAAAGAAGCTGCGGAGACACCATCACGTGTTTCTCGACGCAAGCAGTGAATAGCCAGGCCTTTCCCCAGGAAGGAACAACCACGGGAAGAGCAGCATCCTATGAAGGAAAGCCACCTATGCCAAGCATGGTATCCATCCACAGACAGCTGTTTCGGGGTTTTTGCCCCTCATCAGTGTGGAGTAGGAATCTGGCTATTAGGAGCAGTGCCTAGTAAAAAGGCTATAAAGGCATAGATGATTGACCTCGGGGAGACCAAAACATCCAACACCGTGGAGACACCATCACGTGTTTCTCAACGCAGATCATCAATCATCTGTGCCTAATAGCCACGTGGTTGTTCCTTCCCGGGGAAAGGCCTGGCTATTCACTGCTTGAATACAAAAGTAGGCTAAAAGCAGTTCAAAATTGGTAACAGGACTAAACAGGCGGCATAGCTAGTTACTGAGGTGGGCTCCTCTGCTGAGTAGCCGACAGTGATAGTAGGCGCAAAGTATTAACTGGTCTAAATGGAGGCCAGGGCCCCTGTATACTTTAACTATCATCTATTATTTCAACAAATTTATATTGGCAGTGCCATTGAAGGATTTAACAGCACAGACTACACAGTGGTGGAGCAGGTAGAGGTAAGTATTGCAAGTGGTAAAGCACTGTTTGAGAGGGGGGGAAAACTCTCTCGTGGGTGGCGGTACTGGCACAGGGCCCCTCATATTACGACGGTGTGTCTGACGTTGGTTGTGCACCACCACCATCAGAGACACTTCATTGTACTATGACGGACCCTGTGCCAGTGCCGTCGCCCAAGAGTGGGGGCACCCACATGTCCAGGCAAATGGCACTCGCACGGGTGCTTGCGCCAGGTGGTGACCACGGCCCTGTGGGGGGAATCAGCCCATTTAGGGAGGTATAAAAATGGCCTATGGTAGACATTCAGCAGCTGCAAATGGCAGAATTGGAGAAGTCAGTAAGAAGAGGCCAAAAGCAAAACATTTTTCAGGCAAGCTACGTGTCAGCAGGAGAAGGTGGGGCAAAATAATTTGAAATCCATGATTGGTTCATTTTAATGAAGGTTAGATCATCAACATTCCGGGTAGCCAGACGTGTCCTTTTTTCGATCAGTATTGAACCAGCAGCACTGAAGACTCTTTCTGATAACACACTAGAAGCAGGGCAAGCGAGCTCAGTCATGGCTGGGCAGTGTACATCTTGAGGCAGGTAAGGTAGTGAGTGATAACGGAAGGAATTTTATGGCTGCCATAGCCCTTTCACAGCTGAAACACATTCCTTGCCTGGCTCACACCTTAAACCTGGTGGTGCAGTGCTTCCTGAAAAGTTATCCGGGGTTACCCGACCTGCTCCCGAAGGTGCGCAGACTTTGCTCGCACATCCGCCGTTCGCCCGTACACTCCAGCCGTATGCAGAACCATCAGCAATCTTTGAACCTTCCCCAGCATTGCCTAATCATCGACGTTGCAACAAGGTGGAACTCCACACTGCACATGCTTCAGAGACTGTGCGAACAGAGGCGTGCTGTTATGTATTTGTGGCAGGATACACATACACGGGCAGGCAGTTGGATGGCAGACATGGAGTTGTCAGGTGTGCAGTGGTCGAAGCTACAAGACATGTGTCAAGTCCTTCAGTGTTTTGAGGAATACACACGGCTGGTTAGTGCAGACAATGCCATAATAAGCATGAGCATCCCCCTAATGCGTCTGCTGATGCAAAGTTTGACGCACATAAAGGAGCAGGCGTCTGCAGACGAGGACGAGGGAAGCCTTGATGACAGTCTGCCATTGTCTGGTCAGGGAAGTCTACTGGACGAGGTGGCGGGCGCAGAGGAGGAGGACGAGGAGGATGATGGGGATGAGTATTTTTTGGATGAGGAAGCTTCTCAGGGGGGCAATAGAAACTGGTGGCGTTGCAAGGCTATGTTCAGGGTTTTTGAGGGAGACAAGTGACATTGATTTGCGCGAAAGTGCTCCTCAACCCAGCACAAGCAGTGAATTGGCAACTGGAACATTGGCCCACATGGCGGATTATGCCTTGCGTATCCTAAAAAGGGACCCCCGCATTATAAAAATGATGACCGATGACGATTACTGGTTGGCCTGCCTCCTGGATCCACGCTATAAGGGGAAACTGCAAAATATCATGCCACATGAGAACCTTGAACAAATATTGGCAACCAAACAAGCAACTCTTGTTGACCGTTTGATTCAGGCATTCCCAGCACACAGCACCGGTGATGGTTCTTACACGAGCTGCAGGGGGCAACAGGGCAGAGGTGTTAGAGGTGCACAAATCAGAAGTGGCGTTGGACAGAGGGGTTTTCTGACCAGGTTGTGGAGTGATTTCGCAATGACCGCAGACAGGACAGGTACTTCAGCATCAATTCAAAGTGACAGGAGACAACATTTGTCCAGTATGGTTACTAACTATTTTTCCTCCCCTATCGATGTTCTCCCTCACCCGTCACTTCCATTTGATTACTGGGCATCCAAAATAGACACCTGGCCTGAATTGTCCTAATATACATTGCAGGAGCTCACTTGCCCAGCAGCTAGTGTGATATCAGAAAGAGTATTCAGTGCTGCTGGTTCAATACTGCCCGAAAAAAGGATGTCGTCTGGCTACCCAAAATGTTGATGATCTAACCTTCATTAAAATGAACCACTCATGGATTTCAAATTATTTTGCCCCACCTTTCCCGGCTGACACCTAGCTTTCCTGTAAAAAGGTCTTGCTTTTGGACTGGTCTTACTGACTGTTCCAATCTCTTAATTTGCAGCTGCTGTATGTCCAGCATACCACATGTTTACACCTCCCTAAATGGGCTGACTCCCCCCACAGGGCCGTGTTTTCGCTCCCGTGTGAGTGCCGTTTGTCTGAAGAGGTGTGTGTGCCCACTTTTGGTTGACGGCACTGGCACTGGGTCCCTCATAGTACAATGAAGTGTCTCTGGCGGTGGTGGCGCGCACCCAATGTCAGACACACCGTTGTAACATGAGGGGCCCTGGGCCAGTACCGCCGGGCACGAGAGAGTGTCACCCCCAGCTCAAATTGTGCTCTACCACTTGCAAAATTATCTCTCACTGCTCCACCGCTGTTTAGTCTATGCGGTGAAATACTTCAATGCCTGACACTGACAATACCAATTTGTTGACATGTATGATGCTAGTTAAAATATTCAGTGGCCCTGTCCTACATTTACACCAGTAAATACTTTGCGCCAAATAACAATGTCTGAAAGTCAGCAGAGGAGCCCATCCCTGTACCTAAGTATGCCACCCTTTTTTTTTGTTTTTTGTTTTTTTTACGAGACATTAACATCTAGGTATTATTTTGGAGTACTAACTGTGTCCTCCGCTGACCACACCAATGCTGCCTGTGTACCCCTGCAAGATAATTGAAACTGCATTGAGCCTATTTTTTTTAATTTTAGGCCTACTAAGTCTGTCTGCGGTCCCTCCTTCCAATTGTCCTCCGCTGACCACACCAATGCTGCCTGTGTACCCCTGGAACCTATTTAAAAGTGCATAGAGCCTACTTTTTTTATTTTAGGCCTACTAAGTCTGTTTGTGGTCCCTCCTTCCAATTGTCCTCCACTGACCACACCAATGCTCCTGTGTACCCCTGGAACCTATTTAAAAGTGCATAGAGCCTACATTTTTATTTTAGGCCTACTAAGTCTGTCTGCGGTCCCTCCTTCCAATAGTCCTCCGCTGACCACACCAATGCTGCCTGTGTACCCCTGTAATATAATTAAAAGTGCATAGAGCCTACTTTTTTTATTTAAAGGCCTACTAAGTCTGTCTGTGGTCCCTCCTTCCAATAGTCCTCCGCTAACCACACCAATGCTGCCTGTGTACCCCTGGAACCTATTTAAAAGTGCATAGAGCCTATTTTTTATTTTATTTTAGGCCTACTAAGTCTGTCTGCGGTCCCTCCTTCCAATAGTTCTCCGCTGACCACACCAATGCTGACTGTGTACCCCTGGAACCTATTTAAAAGTGCATAGAGCCTATTTTTTGTTATTTTAGGTCTAGTAAGTCTGTCTGCGGTCCCTCCTTCCAATAGTCCTCCGCTGACCACACTAATGCTGCCTGTGTACCCCTGCAAGATAATTGAAACTGCATTGAGCCAATTTTTTTTATTTTAGGCCTGCTAAGTCTGTCTGCGGTCCCTCCTTCCAATTGTCCTCCACTGACCACACCAATACTGCCTGTGTACCCCTGAAACCTATTTAAAAGTGCATAGAGCCTACTTTTTTTATTTTAGGCCTACTAAGTCTGTCTGCGGTCCCTCCTTCCAATAGTCCTCCGCTGACCACACCAATGCTGCCTGTGTACCCCTGGAACCTAATTAAAAGTGCATAGAGCCTACTTTTTTTTATTTTAGGCCTACTAAGTCTGTTTGCGGTCCCTCCTTCCAAAAGTCCTCTGCTGACCAAACCAATGCTGACTGTGTACCCGTGCAAGATAATTGAAACTGCATTGAGCCTATTTTTTTTTATTTTAGGCCTACTAAGTCTGTCTGCGGTCCCTCCTTCCAATTGTCCTCCACTGACCACACCAATGCTGCCTGTGTACCCCTGGAACCTATGTAAAAGTTCATAGAGCCTTCTTTTTTTATTTTAGGCCTACTAAGTCTGTCTGCGGTCCCTCCTTCCAATAGTCCTCCGCTGACGACACCAATGCTGCCTGTGTACCCCTGGAACCTAATTAAAAGTGCATAGAGCCTCCTTTTTTATTTTAGGCCTACTAAGTCTGTCTGCGGTCCCTTCTTCCAATTGTCCTCCGCTGACCACACCAATGCTGCCTGTGTACCATGGAACCTAATTAAAAGTGCATAGAGCCTCCTTTTTTTTAATTTTAGGTCTAGTAAGTCTGTCTGCGGTCCCTCCTTTCAATTGTCCTCCACTGACCACACTAATGCTGATCGTGTACTCATGTAACCTTTTATAAACCTGCATCGAGCCAACTTTGTGGTGTAAGGCCTACTAGCAGTGTCTGTCTGCGCTACTCAATACAGCTGTCCTCTTAAAAAAAATTACCTGCAATTGTCAGGTTTTCAGCCTATCGGAATTTTAAAACTGCAGTGGGGCTACTAGTTTGGTTGGAGCCTACTAATGGTGTCTGCCGCTCCTTGCTGTTCTCCTGGTTTCCTGTCCTGAGCTTCGATCTTCAGGCTCTCATTAAGTAGTTGTTAATATTACACTGCATTTGGCCTACTAGTTTGGTTGGGGCCTACTAACGGTGTCTGCCGCTCCTTGCTGTTCTCCTGGTTTCCTGTCCTGAACTTCGATTTTCAGGCTCTCATTAAGTAGTTTTTAATATTACACTGCATTTGGCCTACTAGTTTGGTTGGGGCATACTAACGGTGTCTGCCGCTCCTTGCTGTTCTCCTGGTTTCCTGTCCTGAACTTCGATCTTCAGGCTCTCATTAGGTAGTTGTTAATATTACACTGCATTTGGCCTACTAGTTTGGTTGGGACCTACTAACGGTGTCTGCCACTCCTTGCTGTTCTCCTGGTTTCCTGTCCTGAACTTCGATCTTCAGGCTCTCATTAAGTAGTTGTTAATATAACACTGCATTTGGCCTACTAGTTTGGTTGGAGCATAATAATGGTGTCTGCCGCTCCTTGCTGTTCTCCTGGTTTCCTGTCCTGAGCTTCGATCTTCAGGCTCTCATTAAGTAGTTGTCAATATTACACTGCATTTGGCCTACTAGTTTGGTTGGGGCCTACTAACGGTGTCTGCCGCTTTTTGCTGTTCTCCTCCACTGAACAAAGCAGTGCCGCCTGTTTACTACTGTTACCAATTTTGAACTGCATTTAGACTACTTACTGATTTGGGCCTACTCACTGTGTCAGCCTCTCATTATAGTTGTCCTCCACTGAAAGCAGTGGCACCTGGTTAGTCCTGTTACGAATTTTGAAATACATTTAGCCCACTTTATTATATGGGCCTATATCTGTTGTTATGATCTGGTGGCCTAGGAGCAGCATGAGACGTACTCTGGAGAAGGTGGTACCTGTACTGAACGCAGACCCTGAACTTAACATCACAACTAGATGTAGCCGTGGGATGTACCTAACGCTCCCTAGACACCTCGACACAGCCTGAGGACTAAATACCCCTAAATAGGGTTGAGCGAAACGGGTCGTTCATTTTCAAAAGTCGCCGACTTTTGGCAAAGTCGGGTTTCATGAAACCCGATCCGACCCCTGTGCGGGGTCGGCCATGTGGTACGCGACTTTCGCGCCAAAGTCGCGTTTCAATGACGCGAAAAGCGCCATTTCTCAGCCAATGAAGGTAAACGCAGAGTGTGGGCAGCGTGATGACATAGGTCCTGGTCCCCACCATCTTAGAGAAGGGCATTGCAGTGATTGGCTTGCTGTCTGCGGCGTCACAGGGGCTATAAAGGGGAGTTCCCGCCGACCGCCATGTTACTGCTGCTGATCTGAGCTTAGGGAGAGGTTGCTGCCGCTTCGTCAGAAGCAGGGATAGCGTTAGGCAGGGTCCATTAACCACCAAACCGCTTGTGCTGTAGCGATTTCCACTGCCCAACACCACCTTCGGTGTGCAGGGACAGTGGAAGCTACATTTTTTTTTTTTTCCCCCTCAGCGCTGTAGCTCATTGGGCTGCCCTAGAAGGCTCCCTGATAGCTGCATTGCTGTGTGTACGCCGCTGTGCAAACCAACTGCTTTTTTCAAAGCACAAATCCTCTTGTTCCTTCCTTTCTGCACAGCTATCTTTTTTGTTTGTACACACTTTTTATTTAATTTGTGCATCAGTCCACTCCTTATTGCTGCCTGCCATACCTGGCTGAGATTACTGCAGGGAGATAGTAATTGAAGGACACTCCCTGTTTTTTTTTTTTTTTTTCGTGGGAGATTAAGATTGACATTTCTGCTAGAGTGCCATCCCTGTCTGTGTCATCTCTCACTCAGTGGGCCATAGAAAGCCTATTTATTTTTTTGCTTGATTTGGGTTATAAAATCTACCTGAAAAAATCACTACATCAATCAGTGGGAGAAAAATATTGGCCTCAGGGCTTGTGTGCCACTCCTGACTCCTGTGTGCATCATCACTCACTCAGTGGGCCATAGAAAGCCCATTTTTTTTTTTTTTGCTTTATTTGGGTTCTAAATTCTACCTGAAAAAATCAATAAATCAATCAGTGGGAGATTAATATTGGCCTTTGGGCTTGTGTGCCAGTCCTAAGCGTGCCATCTCTCTCTCTCAGATAGTGGGCCATAGAAAACCTATTTTTTTTTTTTTATTGGGTTTATAAATTTTCCCTGGAACCAAAAAAAAAAAAGTGGGAGATTAATATTGGCCTCTGGGCTTGTGTGCCAGTCCTGAGCATGCCATCTCTCTCACAAATAGTGGGCCATAGAAAGCCTATTTATTTTTTTGCTTGATTTGGGTTCTAAAATGTACCTGAAAAAATCACTACATCAATCAGTGGGAGAAAAATATTGGCCTCAGGGCTTGTGTGCCACTCCTGACTCCTGTGTGCATCATCACTCACTCAGTGGGCCATAGAAAGCCCATTTTTTTTTTTTTGTTGCTTTATTTGGGTTCTAAATTCTACCTGAAAAAATCAATAAATCAATCAGTGGGAGATTAATATTGGCCTTTGGGCTTGTGTGCCAGTCCTAAGCGTGCCATCTCTCTCTCTCAGATAGTGGGCCATAGAAAGCCTATTTATTTATTTTTTTTTTATTGGGTTTATAAATTTTCCCTGGAAAAAAAAAAAAAAGTGGGAGATTAATATTGGCCTCTGGGCTTGTGTGCCAGTCCTGAGCGTGCCATCTCTCTCACAAATAGTGGGCCATAGAAAGCCTATTTATTTATTTTTTTTTTGTTTTATAAATTCTCCCTTAAAAAAAAAGGGAGATTAATATTGGCCTTTGGGCTTGTGTGCCAGTCCTAAGCGTGCCATCTCTCTCTGTCTCAGATAGTGGGCCATAGAAAGCCTATTTATTATTTTTTTTATTGGGTTTATAAATTTTCCCTGGAACAAAAAAAAAAAAGTGGGAGATAAATATTGGCCTCTGGGCTTGTGTGCCACTCCTGACTCCTGTGTGCGTCATCTCTCACTCAGTGGGCCATAGAAAGCCTTTTTTGTTTTATTTGTTTTCTAAATTCTCCCTGAAAAAATCATTTTATTTTATTTGGTTTCTAAATTCTTCCTGAAAAAATCATTTTATTCTATTATTTTTTTTTCCTAAAGTCTCCCTGAAAAAAAAAAAAAAAAAACAAATCAGTGGGAGATTAATATTGCCCTTTCTGCTTGTGTGCCAGTCTTGACTCCTGGGTGTGCCATCTCTCTCTCTCTCTCTCCAATTGTGGGCCATAGAAAGCCTATTATTTTTTTAGCTTGATTTGGGTTCCAAAATCTACCTGAAAAAATCACTACATCAATCAGTGGGAGATAAATATTGGCCTCTGGGCTTGTGTGCCACTCCTGACTCCTGTGTGCGTCATCTCTCACTCAGTGGGCCATAGAAAGCCTTTTTTTGTTTTATTTGTTTTCTAAATTCTCCCTGAAAAAATCATTTTATTTTATTTGGTTTCTAAATTCTTTCTGAAAAAATCATTTTATTCTATTTTTTTTTTCCTAAAGTCTCCCTGAAAAAAAAAAAAAAAAAACAAATCAGTGGGAGATTAATATTGCCCTTTCTGCTTGTGTGCCAGTCTTGACTCCTGGGTGTGCCATCTCTCTCTCTCTCTCCAATTGTGGGCCATAGAAAGCCTATTATTTTTTTAGCTTGATTTGGGTTCCAAAATCTACCTGAAAAAATCACTACATCAATCAGTGGGAGATAAATATTGGCCTCTGGGCTTGTGTGCCACTCCTGACTCCTGTGTGCGTCATCTCTCACTCAGTGGGCCATAGAAAGCCTTTTTTTGTTTTATTTGTTTTCTAAATTCTCCCTGAAAAAATCATTTTATTTTATTTGGTTTCTAAATTCTTCCTGAAAAAATCATTTTATTCTATTATTTTTTTTTCCTAAAGTCTCCCTGAAAAAAAAAAAAAAAAAAAACAAATCAGTGGGAGATTAATATTGCCCTTTCTGCTTGTGTGCCAGTCTTGACTCCTGGGTGTGCCATCTCTCTCTCTCTCTCCAATTGTGGGCCATAGAAAGCCTATTATTTTTTTAGCTTGATTTGGGTTCCAAAATCTACCTGAAAAAATCACTACATCAATCAGTGGGAGATAAATATTGGCCTCTGGGTTTGTGTGCCACTCCTGACTCCTGTGTGCGTCATCTCTCACTCAGTGGGCCATAGAAAGCCTTTTTTTG
The DNA here is from genome assembly GCF_032444005.1 of Ranitomeya imitator. Taxonomy (NCBI): domain Eukaryota; kingdom Metazoa; phylum Chordata; class Amphibia; order Anura; family Dendrobatidae; genus Ranitomeya; species Ranitomeya imitator. The sequence continues at coordinate 318,354,630 of NC_091284.1, forward strand.
TTTTATTTGTTTTCTAAATTCTCCCTGAAAAAATTATTTTATTTTATTTGGTTTCTAAATTCTTCCTGAAAAAATCATTTTATTCTATTATTTTTTTTTCCTAAAGTCTCCCTGAAAAAAAAACAAAAAAAAAAAACAAATCAGTGGGAGTTTAATATTGCCCTTTCTGCTTGTGTGCCAGTCTTGACTCCTGGGTGTGCCATCTCTCTCTCTCTCTCCAATTGTGGGCCATAGAAAGCCTATTATTTTTTTAGCTTGATTTGGGTTCCAAAATCTACCTGAAAAAATCACTACATCAATCAGTGGGAGATAAATATTGGCCTCTGGGCTTGTGTGCCACTCCTGACTCCTGTGTGCGTCATCTCTCACTCAGTGGGCCATAGAAAGCCTTTTTTTGTTTTATTTGTTTTCTAAATTCTCCCTGAAAAAATCATTTTATTTTATTTGGTTTCTAAATTCTTCCTGAAAAAATCATTTTATTCTATTATTTTTTTTTCCTAAAGTCTCCCTGAAAAAAAAAAACAAAAAAACAAATCAGTGGGAGATTAATATTGCCCTTTCTGCTTGTGTGCCAGTCTTGACTCCTGGGTGTGCCATCTCTCTCTCTCTCTCCAATTGTGGGCCATAGAAAGCCTATTATTTTTTTAGCTTGATTTGGGTTCCAAAATCTACCTGAAAAAATCACTACATCAATCAGTGGGAGATAAATATTGGCCTCTGGGCTTGTGTGCCACTCCTGACTCCTGTGTGCGTCATCTCTCACTCAGTGGGCCATAGAAAGCCTTTTTTTGTTTTATTTGTTTTCTAAATTCTCCCTGAAAAAATCATTTTATTTTATTTGGTTTCTAAATTCTTCCTGAAAAAATCATTTTATTCTATTATTTTTTTTTCCTAAAGTCTCCCTGAAAAAAAAACAAAAAAAAAACAAATCAGTGGGAGTTTAATATTGCCCTTTCTGCTTGTGTGCCAGTCTTGACTCCTGGGTGTGCCATCTCTCTCTCTCTCTCCAATTGTGGGCCATAGAAAGCCTATTATTTTTTTAGCTTGATTTGGGTTCCAAAATCTACCTGAAAAAATCACTACATCAATCAGTGGGAGATAAATATTGGCCTCTGGGCTTGTGTGGCACTCCTGACTCCTGTGTGCGTCATCTCTCACTCAGTGGGCCATAGAAAGCCTTTTTTTGTTTTATTTGTTTTCTAAATTCTCCCTGAAAAAATCATTTTATTTTATTTGGTTTCTAAATTCTTCCTGAAAAAATCATTTTATTCTATTTTTTTTTTCCTAAAGTCTCCCTGAAAAAAAAAAAAAAAAAAACAAATCAGTGGGAGATTAATATTGCCCTTTCTGCTTGTGTGCCAGTCTTGACTCCTGGGTGTGCCATCTCTCTCTCTCTCTCTCTCCAATTGTGGGCCATAGAAAGCCTATTATTTTTTTAGCTTGATTTGGGTTCCAAAATCTACCTGAAAAAATCACTACATCAATCAGTAGGAGATAAATATTGGCCTCTGGGCTTGTGTGCCACTCCTGACTCCTGTGTGCGTCATCTCTCACTCAGTGGGCCATAGAAAGCCTTTTTTTGTTTTATTTGTTTTCTAAATTCTCCCTGAAAAAATCATTTTATTTTATTTGGTTTCTAAATTCTTCCTGAAAAAATCATTTTATTCTATTTTTTTTTTTTCCTAAAGTCTCCCTTAAAAAAAAAAAAAAATCAAATCAGTGGGAGATTAATATTTACATTTGTGCTTCAGTAACAGTCCTGCGTGTGTGGCATCTCTCTCATTTGTTGCCACCAACAACAGAGTGTGTAACATTGTGCCTGATTTTCGTTGTGGTCTCACTCACCTTTAAAGGGGTAGCTAAATCATACTGAAGTTATAGCTCACCGTGTAATTTGTGTGACAGCAACAAATACCGTTAGTTTGTTTACGTTTTTAAAACAATGAGGAAGTATGGTGGAAGAGGTCGTGGCCGGGGGCGTTCATTGTCAGCTGGTAATGAGGGTAGTGGTAGTGGTGGAGCATCAGCTGGTCGTGGGAAAAAAAATATTGCACCTAAGTCTGGAGCTGTGGAGCCAGGTTCGTCGTCAGGCTACACAAGGCCTCGAACGCTCCCTTTTCTGGGAGTAGGAAAACCGCTTTTAAAGCCGGAGCAGCAAGAGCAAGTTTTGGCTTTCCTTGCTGACTCAGCCTCTAGCTCTTTTGCCTCCTCTCGTGAAACTGGTAAATGTCAAAGCAGCGCGTCGTTAGTGGATGTTCACGGTCAGGGACAAGTCGCTTCCTTGTCCTCTTCAGCAAAAACAACAACAGAGAAGAATGCAGCAGGCGACACAACGGGTTACTCCATGGAGCTCTTTACACATACCGTCCCTGGCTTAGAAAGTGAAGCAGTTAACAGTCCATGCCCATTACAAGTTGAATCTGACATGGAGTGCACTGATGCACAGCCACAGCCAGACTACTATGCTGGTCCTTTGACTCAGACCACAACATTGCCCTCGCAGGGTGCTGATCAAGAATCAGACCCTGATGAGACTATGTTGCCCCATCACGAACGCTATACCACCGACCGACACGGTGACACACACGAAGTTGCACACGAGCTACAAGAAGAGGTAATAGATGACCCAGTTCTTGACCCCGATTGGCAGCCATTGGGGGAACAGGGTGCAGGCGGCAGCAGTTCTGAAGCGGAGGAGGAGGGGCCGCAGCAGGCATCAACATCGCAACAGGTTCCATCTGCCATGCCCGTATCTTGCCCAAAATGCGTGGGAAAGCCAAAACCTGTTGGAGGACAGCGTGGCCATCCGGTTAAAGCTCAGTCTGCAATGCCTGAAAAGGTATCCGATGCTAGAAAGAGTGCAGTCTGGCATTTTTTTAAACAACATCCAATTGATCAGCGCAAAGTCATCTGTCAAAAATGTTCAACTACCTTAAGCAGAGGACAGAATCTGAAAAGTCTCAATACAAGTTGCATGCATAGACATTTAACCACCATGCATTTGCAAGCCTGGACTAACTACCAAACGTCCCTTAAGGTTGTAGCACCCTCGGCCAATGAAGCTAGTCAGCAACGCAACATCCCTTCCGGCAGTGTAGGGCCACCATTTTCCGCACCACCTGCAGTATCTGTGCAGGTTTCTTTGCCAGGCCAAAGCAGTCAGGGTCAGGGAATCACCAGTTTCGTAGTAGGAAACACTGCATCTAGGGCACCGGCGGCAACAATACCATCTCCCACCGTCTCTCAGTCTGCCATGTCCACCGGCACCCCCGCTAGTTCCATGATCTCCAGCTCTCCAGTCCAGCTCACCCTACATGAGACTATGGTTAGAAAAAGGAAGTACTTAGCCTCGCATCCGCATACACAGGGTTTGAACGCACACATAGCTAGACTAATCTCGTTAGAGATGATGCCCTACCGGTTAGTTGAAAGCGAAGCTTTCAAAGCCCTGATGGACTACGCTGTACCACGCTACGAGCTACCCAGTCGACACTTTTTTTCCAGAAAAGCCATCACAGCCCTCCACCAGCATGTTAAAGAGCGCATCGTCCATGCACTCAGGCAATCTGTGAGCACAAAGGTGCACCTGACAACAGATGCATGGACCAGTAGGCATGGCCAGGGACGTTACGTGTCCATCACAGCACACTGGGTAAATGTGGTGGATGCAGGGTCCACAGGGGACAGCAAGTTTGGGACAGTTCTGCCTAGCCCACGGTCTAGGAAACAATTGGCTGTAGCCGTTCGCACCCCCTCCTCCTCCTCTTCGTCCTCCTGCAGAAGCGAGAGCTCGTCCACAGACCGCAGTCGCACAACCACTCCATCCGCAGCTGCCACTGTTGCACACCAGGTCTCCCATTATGGGGCAGCTACTGGCAAACGTCAGCAGGCTGTATTGGCTATGAAGTGTTTGGGCGACAACAGACACACCGCGGAAGTTCTGTCCGAGTTCTTGCAGAAAGAAACGCAGTCGTGGCTGGGCACTGTAGATCTTGAGGCAGGCAAGGTAGTGAGTGATAACGGAAGGAATTTCATGGCTGCCATCTCCCTTTCCCAACTGAAACACATTCCTTGCCTGGCTCACACCTTAAACCTGGTGGTGCAGTGCTTCCTGAAAAGTTATCCGGGGTTATCCGACCTGCTCCTCAAAGTGCGTGGACTTTGCTCACATATCCGCCGTTCGCCCGTACACTCCAGCCGTATGCAGACCTATCAGCGTTCTTTGAACCTTCCCCAGCATCGCCGAATCATAGACGTTGCAACAAGGTGGAACTCAACACTGCACATGCTTCAGAGACTGTGTGAACAGAGGCGGGCTGTTATGTTTTTGTGGGAGGATACACATACACGGGCAGGCAGTAGGATGGCAGACATGGAGTTGTCAGGTGTGCAGTGGTCGAAGATTCAAGACATGTGTCAAGTCCTTCAGTGTTTTGAGGAATGCACACGGCTGGTTAGTGCAGACAACGCCATAATAAGCATGAGCATCCCCCTAATGCGTCTGCTGATGCAAAGTTTGATGCACATAAAGGATCAGGCGTCTGCAGCTGAGGAAGAGGAAAGCCTTGATGACAGTCAGCCATTGTCTGGCCAGTGCAGTGTACAGGACGAGGTAGCGGGCGAAGAGGAGGAGGAGGACGAGGAGGATGATGGGGATGATTATATTTTTAATGAGGAAGCTTTTCCGGGGCCACTGGAAATTGGTGGCGCGGCAAGGCCGGGTTCTGGTTTTTTGAGGGACACAAGTGACGTGGATTTGCCTGAAACTGCCCCTCAACCAAGCACAACCGCAGATTTGAGAACTGGAACTTTGGCCCACATGGCGGATTATGCCTTACGTATCCTCAAAAGGGACACACGCATAACTAAAATGATGAATGATGACGATTACTGGTTGGCCTGCCTCCTTGATCCTCGCTATAAAGGCAAATTGCAAAATATAATGCCACATGAGAACTTGGAACTAATATTAGCAACCAAACAATCAACTCTTGTTGACCGTTTGCTTCTGGCATTCCCTGCACACAGCGCCCGTGATCGTTCTCACACGAGCTGCAGGGGCCAGCAGATCCGAGGAAGTTAGAGGGGCAGAAATCAGAAGTGGCGTTGGCCAGAGGGGTTTTCTGACCAGGTTGTGGAGTGATTTTGCTATGACCGCAGACAGGACAGGTACTGCAGCATCAATTCAAAGTGACAGGAGACAACATTTGTCCAGTATGGTTACAAACTATTTTTCATCCCTTATCGATGTTCTCCCTCAACCGTCATTCCCATTTGATTACTGGGCATCAAAATTAGACACCTGGCCAGAATTGGCAGAATATGCATTGCAGGAGCTTGCTTGCCCGGCAGCTAGTGTCCTATCAGAAAGAGTATTCAGTGCTGCAGGTTCAATACTAACAGAAAAAAGGACTCGTCTGGCTACCCAAAATGTAGATGATCTAACCTTCATTAAAATGAACCACAACTGGATTTCAAAATCTTTTGCCCCACCTTGCCCGGCTGACACCTAGCTTTCCTATGAAAAGGTCTTGCCTGTGGACTATTCTGAATGCCTTTTCCAATCTCGTAATTTTCTGCACCTGATTGTCCAGCATACGACATGTTTACACCTCACTAAATGGCCAAACTCCCCACACGGGGCCGTGGTATCGACACTTGGCGACAGCACCCGTGAGAGTGCAGTTTGTCTGAAGAGGTGGGTGAGCCCGCTTTTGGTCGACGGCACTGCCACTGGGTCCCTCCTAGTACAATAAAGTGTCTCTGGCGGTGGTGGTGCGCACCCAACGTCAGACACACCGTTGTAATATGAGGGGCCCTGGGCCTGTACCGCCGGCCACAAGACAGTTCCCCCCCCCAGCTCAAACAGTGCTCTACCACTTGCAAAATTATCTCACAGCTCCACCAATGTTTAGTCTATGCGCTGACATCCTTCAATGCCTGCCACTGACAATACCATTGTATTGACATTTTTGTTATGTTAGGCCTTCGATGCCTGTCTGCGGTCACTCCTTCCACTAGGCCTCCACTGACCACACCACTGCTGCCCGTGTACCCCTGGAACCAATTTAAAATTGCCTACAGCCATGTGTTATTATTTTAGGCCTTTGATGCCTGTCTGCGGTCACTCCTTCCACTAGGCCTCCTCTGACCACACCACTGCTGCCCGTGTACCCCTGGAACCAATTTAAAATTGCCTACAGCCATGTGTTATTATTTTAGGCCTTCGATGCCTGTCTGCGGTCACTCCTTCCACTAGGCCTCCACTGACCACATCACTGCTGCCCGTGTACCCCTGGAACCAATTTAAAATTGCCTACAGCCATGTGTTATTATTTTAGGCCTTCGATGCCTGTCTGCGGTCACTCCTTCCACTAGGCCTCCACTGACCACACCACTGCTGCCCGTGTACCCCTGGAACCAATTTAAAATTGCCTACAGCCATGTGTTATTATTTTAGGCCTTCGATGCCTGTCTGCGGTCACTCCTTCCACTAGGCCTCCACTGACCACACCACTGCTGCCCGTGTACCCCTGGAACCAATTTAAAATTGCCTACAGCCATGTGTTATTATTTTAGGCCTTCGATGCCTGTCTGCGGTCACTCCTTCCACTAGGCCTCCACTGACCACACCACTGCTGCCCGTGTACCCCTGGAACCAATTTAAAATTGCCTACAGCCATGTGTTATTATTTTAGGCCTTCGATGCCTGTCTGCGGTCACTCCTTCCACTAGGCCTCCACTGACCACACCACTGCTGCCCGTGTACCCCTGGAACCAATTTAAAATTGCCTACAGCCATGTGTTATTATTTTAGGCCTTCGATGCCTGTCTGCGGTCACTCCTTCCACTAGGCCTCCACTGACCACACCACTGCTGCCCGTGTACCCCTGGAACCAATTTAAAATTGCCTACAGCCATGTGTTATTATTTTAGGCCTTCGATGCCTGTCTGCGGTCACTCCTTCCACTAGGCCTCCACTGACCACACCACTGCTGCCCGTGTACCCCTGGAACCAATTTAAAATTGCCTACAGCCATGTGTTATTATTTTAGGCCTTCGATGCCTGTCTGCGGTCACTCCTTCCACTAGGCCGCCACTGACCACACCACTGCTGCCCGTGTACCCCTGGAACCAATTTAAAATTGCCTACAGCCATGTGTTATTATTTTAGGCCTTCGATGCCTGTCTGCGGTCACTCCTTCCACTAGGCCTCCACTGACCACACCACTGCTGCCCGTGTACCCCTGGAACCAATTTAAAATTGCCTACAGCCATGTGTTATTATTTTAGGCCTTCGATGCCTGTCTGCGGTCACTCCTTCCACTAGGCCTCCACTGACCACACCACTGCTGCCCGTGTACCCCTGGAACCAATTTAAAATTGCCTACAGCCATGTGTTATTATTTTAGGCCTTCGATGCCTGTCTGCGGTCACTCCTTCCACTAGGCCTCCACTGACCACACCACTGCTGCCCGTGTACCCCTGGAACCAATTTAAAATTGCCTACAGCCATGTGTTATTATTTTAGGCCTTCGATGCCTGTCTGCGGTCACTCCTTCCACTAGGCCTCCACTGACCACACCACTGCTGCCCGTGTACCCCTGGAACCAATTTAAAATTGCCTACAGCCATGTGTTATTATTTTAGGCCTTCGATGCCTGTCTGCGGTCACTCCTTCCACTAGGCCTCCACTGACCACACCACTGCTGCCCGTGTACCCCTGGAACCAATTTAAAATTGCCTACAGCCATGTGTTATTATTTTAGGCCTTCGATGCCTGTCTGCGGTCACTCCTTCCACTAGGCCTCCACTGACCACACCACTGCTGCCCGTGTACCCCTGGAACCAATTTAAAATTGCCTACAGCCATGTGTTATTATTTTAGGCCTTCGATGCCTGTCTGCGGTCACTCCTTCCACTAGTCCTCCACTGACCACACCACTGCTGCCCGTGTACCCCTGGAACCAACATCAGAAAATATAAAAATAAGTATTTTGCTTATAAAAAAGAAAATACTGGAGAGATATCAAATGCAGACATTTTAACATTAAAAACAAACACATACAACAAAAATCTGGTACAGTACTAAAAATGGCCACCAGCTACAATAACTTTCTCCTGCAAGTAGTTAACTGAAAGGTTTTTTCAATTTTAAACACAGATATGGCATCCACCGAGTGTTGTCCTGTCGCGTCTTCTTTATATTATTGCCAAGAAGATGCAAAACAATGAAAATAATAAAATCATTATTTACCAATAAAATAGAGTAAGTCAAAACCACATTGCAAATAAACATTCATTACAAATAAAGAAGCAGGGCGCGTCCGAGGGTGAGTATATACCTAATAAGAATATAATCACCCTCGGACGCGCCCTGCTTCTTTCCGACAGCCTTCCTTCCTAAGAATCAGCCCTTCCGTGGTGTATAGAGAGGGTTTGTTACACTCCAAGGTGTTCCCCAGGTTGCCTTTCCTGAGCTTCGATCTTCCGGCTCTCGTTTAGTAGTTGTTGGAAACTACGCTGCATTAGGCCTACAAATTGGGTATGGGGTGTAGAGAGATGGTGTGTTCCACTCCAAGGTGTTCTCCAGGTTGCCTTTCCTGAGCTTCGATCTTCCGGCTCTCGTTTAGTAGTTGTTGGAAACTACGCTGCATTAGGCCTACAAATTGGGTATGGGGTGTAGAGAGATGGTGTGTTCCACTGTAGAGAGATGGTGTGTTCCACTCCAAGGTGTTCCCCAGGTTTCCTCGCCAATGCTTCGATCATCATGCTCTCGTTTAGTAGTTGTTGGAAACTACGCTGCATTAGGCCTACAAATTGGGTATGGGGTGTAGAGAGATGGTGTGTTCCACTCCAAGGTGTTCCCCAGGTTTCCTCGCCAATGATTCGATCATCATGCTCTCGTTTAGTAGTTGTTGGAAACTACGCTGCATTGGGCCTGCAAATTGGGTATGGGGTGTAGAGAGATGGTGTGTTCCACTCCAAGGTGTTCCCCAGGTTGCCTTTCCTGAGCTTCGATCTTCCGGCTCTCGTTTAGTAGTTGTTGGAAACTACGCTGCATTAGGCCTACAAATTGGGTATGGGGTGTAGAGAGATGGTGTGTTCCACTCCAAGGTGTTCTCCAGGTTGCCTTTCCTGAGCTTCGATCTTCCAGCTCTCGTTTAGTAGTTGTTGGAAACTATGCTGCATTAGGCCTACAAATTGGGTATGGGGTGTAGAGAGATGGTGTGTTCCACTGTAGAGAGATGGTGTGTTCCACTCCAAGGTGTTCCCCAGGTTTCCTCGCCAATGCTTCGATCATCATGCTCTCGTTTAGTAGTTGTTGGAAACTACGCTGCATTGGGCCTACAAATTGGGTATGGGGTGTAGAGAGATGGTGTGTTCCACTCCAAGGTGTTCTCCAGGTTGCCTTTCCTGAGCTTTGATCTTCCGGCTCTCGTTTAGTAGTTGTTGGAAACTACGCTGCATTAGGCCTACAAATTGGGTATGGGGTGTAGAGAGATGGTGTGTTCCACTGTAGAGAGATGGTGTGTTCCACTCCAAGGTGTTCCCCAGGTTTCCTCGCCAATGCTTCGATCATCATGCTCTCGTTTAGTAGTTGTTGGAAACTACGCTGCATTAGGCCTACAAATTGGGTATGGGGTGTAGAGAGATGGTGTGTTCCACTCCAAGGTGTTCCCCAGGTTTCCTCGCCAATGCTTCGATCATCATGCTCTCGTTTAGTAGTTGTTGGAAACTACGCTGCATTAGACCTACAAATTGGGTATGGGGTGTAGAGAGATGGTGTGTTCCACTCCAAGGTGTTCTCCAGGTTGCCTTTCCTGAACTTCTATTTTCAGGCTCTCATTAAATTGTGGTTAAACGGAACAACTGCATTTGGCGTACTAGTTGGTTTGGGGCCTACTATCGGTGTCTGCCGCTCCTTGCTGTTCTCCTGGTTTCCTGTCCTGAAATTCCGTTTTCAGGCGCTCGTTAAGTAGTTGTTAATGTTAGACTGCATTTGGCCTACTAGTTGGGTTGGGGCCTACTATCGGTGTCTGCCACTCCTTGCTGTTCTCCTCCACTGAACAAAGCTGTGCCGCCTGTTTACTACTGTTGCCAATTTTGAACTGCATTTCGACTACTTACTGATTTGGGCCTACTCTCTGTGTCAGCCTCTCATTCCAGTTGTCCTCCACTGCAATGCCCCCTGATTAGTCCTGTGTTACCAATTTTGAACTGCATTTAGCCCACTTTATTCTTTGGGCCTATATCTGTGTTTCCTCCTCATCCTGCCCATTGCCCAGCCAGTGATAGATGAGTCTGCTGGTACATTGACCCATAACGCAACATTTCCCGTGCACGCTACACTGCAAGATTGTGACCCTGCTGAAAGTCAGGTCCCCCTTCCCGCATACCATACCACCTTACACGGGGACAAACAGGAAGGTGCAGATGAAAGTGCAGGTTCCTTCATCAGGTGGGGGGAGGAATACTAGTTGGCGACGTCACTGGCACAGGGCCTCTCATAGTACGCAAAAGTGTTGCTGCCGGTGGGAGGCGCCCCCGCCGTGCAAACACACCGCTGTACTTTGAGGGGCCCTGTGCCAGTGCCAATGCCAACGAGTGGGCCCCCCCTGCTTGCTCAGGTTCACAGCACTTGCAAAGTTGAAATACTTACCTCTCCCTGCTCCACTGCCGTGACGTGGTCCAGATTTCCTGGGCCCACTAATTACTTGAACCAGCCCTACCCACCACAACTTTAGCCAAATGAACCCCAATTTCAAATGCCTTCCAATTATTATAAGGTAAATTACGCTTGACAAGCTTCATTAAGAAGAATGGATGGTTTTGACATTAAAATGGGCACTCTAGGTGTTTTCCTGGCCCCCACTCACTGCCGACTATGCTGCCCCATTGACTTGCATTGGGTTTCGTGTTTCGGTCGATCCCGACTTTACGTCATAATCGGCCGATTTCACTCGACCCAACTTTTGAGATAGTCGGGTTTCGCGAAACCCGGCTCGACTCTAAAAAGGTCAAGGTCGCTCAACTCTACCCCTAAAGATAGAAACGGAAAACTATCTTGCCTCAGAGAAAATCCCCAAAGGAAAGACAGCCCCCCACAAACATTGACTGTGAGAGGAGAGGGAAATGACAAACGTAGACTGAAATCAGAATTTAGCAGAGGAGGCCATTCTAGCTAAATAGAAAGTATAGTACAGAGAACTATGCGTTCAGTATTAAAACAATAGAAAATAACCACCACAGAAAATACAAAACTCCACATCTGACTAAAGACATGGAGGGTATATCTGCATCTCCAGAGATACCGCTTGGCTGCAAAAAATCCTTTCACAGACAAGCTGGACAAGACAATACATGAAAATGCACAGAACTATAAGGCCCACAGCATGTGGACAGCAAAAACAAAGCCAGGACTTATCTTTAAAGAAAAGCACAGCAAACAGGAGAGACCAGAAAAGGATATGGTTCCTCCAAAAACAATGGACAACTGGCACTGACTAAAGGATCAAGCAATAAAATCCATAGAAATATGCGTCCAAGGTCTCTCAGGGACCGGCAAAGGCAGAAGCAACCCACTAGAGCGGGAACAGCAAGGCTTAGTCCGCGCACAAATCCCACAGGACTGCACAAAAGAACGCACATCCCGTGACAAAGAAGGCCACCAAAAGGACCTACCAACCAAATCTCTGGTAGCAAAAATCCCAGGATGGCCAGCCAACACAGAACAATGAACCTCAGAAATCACTTTACTAGTCCATCTATCAGGAACAAACAGTTTCCCCACTGGACAGCGGTCAGGTTTATTAGCCTGAAATTCCTGAAGAACCAGTCGTAAATCAGGGGAGATGGCAGAAAGAATAACCCCTTCCTTCAAAATGCCGACCGGCTCAAGAACCCCAGGGGAATCAGGAAAAAAACTCCTAGAGAGGGCATCCGCCTTAACATTCTTAGTACCAGGAATATATGAGACCACAAAATCAAAACGGGAGAAAAACAGGGACCATCGAGCCTGTTTAGGTTTCAGCCGTTTGGCAGACTTGAGGTAAATCAGATTCTTATGATCGGTCAGGACCACAATTCTTATGATCGGTCAGGACCACAATACGGTGCTTGGCCCCCTCAAGCCAATGTCGCCACTCCTCAAATGCCCACTTCATAATCAACAACTCCCGATTGCCGACATCATAATTGCGTTCCGCAGGCGAAAACGTCCGAGAAAAGAAGGCACACGGTTTCATCAAGGAACCATCAGAATTCCTCTGAGACAAAACGACCCCTGCCCCAATCTCAGACGCGTCAACCTCAACCTGAAATGGAAGAGAAACATCCGGCTGACGCAACACAGGGGCAGAAGTAAATCGGCGTTTAAGCTCCTGAAAGGCAGAAACAGCCGCGGCGGACCAATTCGTCACATCAGCGCCTTTCTTCGTCAAATCGGTCAGAGGCTTAACCACACTGGAGAAGTTGGCAATGAAACGACGATAAAAATTAGCAAAGCCCAAGAATTTCTGAAGGCTCTTCACAGATGTGGGTTGAATCCAATCATGAATGGCCTGAACCTTAACCGGATCCATTTCTACAGATGAGGGAGAAAAAATGAAGCCCAAAAAAGAAACGTTCTGCACTCCAAAGAGGCACTTCGACCCCTTCACAAATAAAGCATTATCACGGAGGATCTGAAATACCATCCTGACCTGCTTCACATGAGACTCCCAATCATCGGAAAAAATCAAAATATCATCCAAATATACAACCATGAATTTATCAAGATAACTCCGAAAGATATCATGCATGAAGGACTGGAACACAGATGGGACATTAGAGAGTCCGAATGGCATCACAAGGTATTCAAAATGGCCTTCGGGCATATTAAATGCAGTTTTCCATTCGTCACCCTGCTTAGTACGAATGAGATTATATGCCCCTCGAAGGTCAATCTTAGTAAACCAGCTAGCCCCCTTAATCCTAGCAAACAAATCAGTAAGCAATGGTAAAGGGTATTGAAATTTGACCGTGATCTTATTCAAGAGGCGATAATCAATACAGGGTCTCAAGGAGCCATCCTTCTTGGCAACAAAAAAAAACCTGCTCCCAATGGTGAAGAAGATGGCCGAATATGCCCCTTCTCCAAAGACTCCTTAATATAGCTCCGCATAGCGGCATGTTCTGGCACAGACAGGTTGAAAAGTCGGCCCTTAGGGAACTTACAACCTGGAAGCAAGTCAATAGCACAATCACAGTCCCTATGCGGTGGAAGGGAACTGGATTTGGGCTCATCGAATACATCCTGGAAATCTGACAAAAACTCAGGAATTTCAGAAGAGGGGGAAGAGGAAATTGACATCAAAGGAACGTGACCATGAACCCCCTGACAACCCCAACTAGTCACAGACATAGATCTCCAATCCAACACCGGATTATGTACCTGTAACCATGGAAAACCCAGCACAATATCATCATGCAAATTATGCAACACCAGAAAACGACAATCTTCCTGATGGGTTTTCGCCATGCGCATGGTCAGCTGTGTCCAAAACTGAGGTTTATTTATAGCCAACGGTGTAGCATCAATACCCCTTAAAGGAATAGGGTTCTGCAAAGGTTGCAAGGGGAAACCACAACGTCTGGCAAATTCTAAGTCCATTAAGTTCAGAGCGGCGCCTGAATCCACAAATGCATGACAGAAAAATCATGATAATGAGCAGATCAAGGTCACAGATAACAGAAATTTAGGTTGTACAGTACTGATGGTAACAGAACTAGCGATTCTCTTAGTACGCTTAGGGCAATCAGAAATAACATGAGCAGAATCGCCGCAGTAAAAACACAACCCATTCTGACGCCTGAATCCTTGACGTTCAGCTCTAGACAAAATCCTATCACACTGCATATGCTCAGGACTCCGCTCAGAGGACAACGCCACAGTGTGCACAACTCTGCGCTCGCGCAAGCGCCGATCAATCTGAATGGCCAGAGACATAGAATCACTCAGACTAGCAGGCGTGGGGAATCCCACCATAACATCTTTAACGGATTCAGAAAGACCCTTTCTGAAAATTGACGCCAAGGCATCCTCATTCCATTTAGTCAGTACAGACCATTTTCTAAATTTCTGGCAACACGATTCTGCCGCTTCTTGACTCTGACACAGGGCCAACAAGATCTTCTCAGCTTGATCCACAGAATTAGGCTCATCATACAATAACCCCAATGCTTGAAAGAAAGAGTCAACATTAAGCAAAGCAGGATTGACAGTTTCCAGGGAAAATGACCAATCCGGTGGGTCACCACGCAGCAGGGATATGATGATCTTAACCTGTTGAACGGGATCACCAGAGGATCGGGGTCTCAATGGAAAAAACAGTTTACAATTATTTTTGAAACTCAAAAATTTGGATCTGTCACCAAAGAATAAATCAGGAGTGGGAATCTTAGGTTCTAAGGCAGGAGTTTGAACAATATAATCTGAAATACCCTGTACCCTAGCAGTAAGCTGATCCACACGAGAAACTAACTCCTGAACATTCATGTTATTACTAGGTTCCGCAGCCACCCAGAGATTAAGCGGGAGGAACAGAAAAAACAGGCTAAGGAAAAAAAAATGGCTCAAAACCTGTCCTCCCTTCTTCTGAGATGCAATTAACTCATTGTAGGCCAGTTGTACTGTTATGATCTGGTGGCCTAGGAGCAGCATGAGACGTACTCTGGAGAAGGTGGTACCTGTACTGAACGCAGACCCTGAACTTAACAACACAACTAGATGTAGCCGTGGGATGTACCTAACGCTTCCTAGACACCTCGACACAGCCTGAGGACTAAATACCCCTAAAGATAGAAACAGAAAACTATCTTGCCTCAGAGAAAATCCCCAAAGGAAAGACAGCCCCCCACAAATATTGACTGTGAGAGGAGAGGGAAATGACAAATGCAGATTGAAATCAGAATTTAGCAGAGGAGGCCATTCTAGCTAAATAGAAAGTATAGTACAGAGACCAGAAAAGGATGTGGATCCTCCAAAAACAATGGACAACTGGCACTGACTAAAGGATCAAGCAGGACTAAATAGCTGAGTTCAAATTGCAAAAAGTGAACACACCTGATAGATGCTGCGATCCACAGACAGCCGCACTACCACTCATAACCACCGGAGGGAGCCAAAGAGCAGAATTCACAACAATCTGTGTTTTCTCCTCATCCTGCCCATTGCCCAGCCAGTGCTAGATGACTCTGCTGGTACATTGACCCAGACTGCTACATTCCCCTTGCACGCTACACAGCCAGATTCTGACCCTGCTGAAAGTGAGGTTCCCCTTCCCGCATACTATACCACCTTACACGGGGACAAAGAGGAAGGTGCAGATGAAAGTGCAGGTTCCTTCATCAGGTGGGGGGGAATACTCGTTGGTGACGTCACTGGCACAGGGCCCCTCATAGTATGCAAAAGTGTCGCTGCCGGTGGGAGGCACCCCCGCCGTGCAAACACACCGCCGTACTTTGAGGAGCCCTGTGCCAGTGCCAACTAGTGGGCCCCCCCTGCTTGCTCAGGATCACAGCACTTGCAAAGTTGAAATACCTACCTCTCCCTGCTCCACTGCCGGGACGTGGTCCACGTTTCCTGGGCCCAATAAATACTTGACCCAGCCATACCCCCCACAACTTTAGCCAAATGACCCCAATGTCCAATGCCTAACTATTATTATAAGGTAAATTAAGATTGACAAGCTTCAGTACCAAGAATGGATGTTTTTGCCATTAAAATGGGCACTGTAGGTGTTTTCCTGGCCTCCACTCACTGCCGACTATGCTTCCCCATTGACTTGCATTGGGTTTCGTGTTTCGGTCGATCCCGGACTTTTCGCGATAATTGGCCGATTTCACTTGACTCGACTTTTGAGATAGTCGGGTTTCATGAAACCCGACTTGACCCTAAAAAAGTAAAAGTCGCTCAACCCTAGTTATAGATGAAATGAAGATTCTTAGCGCATAAATTGGCCAATTCATGTGTGCCCATAAACCACGGCAAGGTGATCTCCTTCTGATGGGTCCTACACTACCATACATGCCACTTTTGGGCCACCAGCCTACAACTCTGGACAAAACATGTCACTCTGGGCTAAACGTACAATTTATGGGCAGGTAGAGTTGATTACCACCACCTGCAAAGTCAATGGGAGGAGTGCAAGATCAGTGGGGATGCAGCTGTATCCATACATCAAATGGAGAAAAAAAAAACAACCAGCACTCCTAATGTGAACACCTCAAAAAAAAATTTTTCATAAAACTTACAGTTACACCTGGCTATGAAGTTCAAAGCTCAATGAGGTTAGAAAACCAAAAAAAGTGCTTTAGTAAGTCAGTAAAAAGTAGGTAGGAGTATTTAAAACAAGAAAATGATAAGGGTGCCCATACTTATGCACCTGTCAAATTTTGTTTGAATGCAGATTGCACATGTTCTGTTTCAAGGCAGAAACATTACTGTGTCCAACAGTTATTAGATATATGAAACTGAAATAGCTGTTGCAAAAAACACAATTTTTATAAAACATTAAGCTTAAGATTAATAGGGGTGCCCAAACTTTTTCATATAACTGTATATATATATATCTATAATATAACGCTGGGAGCGTCACTCTGTCCGAAGCCTTTATAGACTGCGCAGGCGCAAGCGCCGGCGCAGTCTGGGCCTCACAGAGCGACGCTCCCGGGAGATCGCGGTATGCGTTCACACTGAACGCATACCGCGATCTCCAACAGAGAAGCAGGAACCGCCAGGAGGGTTAGTATCAGCCATATTCACCTGTCCTGCGTTCCACCGCTGAGCGCCGCCATGTTCCCGGTCTTCGGCCTGTGACCTTCAGTTCAGAGGGCGCGATGACGCGCTTAATGCGCGCCGGCGCCGCCCTCTGACTGAACAGTCACAGCCAGGAGACCGGGAAGGTGGCGGCGCGCAGCGCTGGAACAGGACATACAGGTGAGTATAGTAAGTGCTGGGGGGCCTGAGCTGGCGGCGATACCGGCACCTGACCCCCACAGCTCGCCGGTGTCCCCGCCTGCTCAGGCCCCCGGATGGGTGCAGCACATACCAGGATGGGGACGCAGGATGGTTGCAGCACATACCAGGATGGGGATGCAGGATGGTTGCAGCACATACCAGGATGGGGACGCAGGATGGGTGCAGCAACTACCAGGATGGGGACGCAGGATGGGTGAAGCACATGACAGGATGGGGACGCAGGATGGGTGCAGCACATGACAGGATGGGGACGCAGGATGGGTGCAGCACATGACAGGATGGGGACGCAGGATGGGGATGCAGGATGGTTGCAGCACATACCAGGATGGAGACGCAGGATGGGGCCGGCGCCGCCCTCTGACTGAACAGTCACAGCCAGGAGACCGGGAAGATGGCGGCGCGCAGGGCTGGAACGGGACAGACAGGTGAGTATAGTAAGTGCTGGGGGGCCTGAGCTGGCGGCGATACCGGCACCTGACCCCCACAGCTCGCCGGTGTCCCCGCCTGCTCAGGCCCCCGGATGGGTGCAGCACATACCAGGATGGGGACCCAAGGTTGGTTGCAGCACAGACCAGGATGGGGATGCAGGATGGGGACGCAGGATGGTTGCAGCACATACCAGGATGGGGATGCAGGATGGTTGCAGCACATACCAGGATGGGGACGCAGGATGGGGACGCAGGATGGGTGCAGCAAATACCAGGATGGGGACGCAGGATGGGTGAAGCACATGACAGGATGGGGACGCAGGATGGGTGCAGCACATGACAGGATGGGGACGCAGGATGGGTGCAGCACATGACAGGATGGGGACGCAGGATGGGGATGCAGGATGGTTGCAGCACATACCAGGATGGAGACGCAGGATGGGGACGCAGGATGGTTGCAGCATATGCCAGGATGGGGACGCAGGATGGTTGCAGCACATACCAGGATGGGGATGCAGGATGGGTGCAGCACATGACAGGATGGGGACGCAGGATGGGTGCAGCACATGCCAGGATGGGGATGCAGGATGGGTGCAGCACATGACAGGATGGGGACGCAGGATGGGTGCAGCACATGACAGGATGGGGACGCAGGATGGGGATGCAGGATGGTTGCAGCACATACCAGGATGGAGACGCAGGATGGGGACGCAGGATGGTTGCAGCATATGCCAGGATGGGGACGCAGGATGGTTGCAGCACATACCAGGATGGGGATGCAGGATGGGGACGCAGGATGGGTGCAGCACATACCAGGATGGGGACGCAGGATGGGTGCAGCACATGACAGGATGGGGACCCAGGATAGGGACGCAGGATGGGGACGCAGGATGGGTGCAGCACATACCAGGATGGGGACGCAGGATGGGTGCAGCACATGACAGGATGGGGACATAGGATGGGTGCAGCACATGACAGGATGGGGACGCAGGATGGGTGCAGCACATACCAGGATGGGGACGCAGGATGGGTGCAGCACATGACAGGATGGGGACGCAGGATGTGTGCAGCACATACCAGGATGGGGACGCAGGATGGGTGCAGCACATGACAGGATGGGGGCGCAGGATGGGTGCAGCACATGACAGGATGGGGACGCAAGATGGGTGCAGCACATGACAGGATGGGGACACAGGATGGGTGCAGCACATGACAGGATGGGGGCGCAGGATGGGTGCAGCACCTGACAGGATGGGGACGCAGGATGGGTGCAGCACATGACAGGATGGGGACGCAGGATGGGTGCAGCACATACCAGGATGGGGACGCAGGATGGGTGCAGCACATGACAGGATGGGGACACAGGATGGCTGCAGCACATACCAGGATGGGGACGCAGGATGGGGACGCAGGATGGTTGCAGCATATACCAGGATGGGGACACAGGATGGGGACGCAGGATGGGTGCAGCACATACCAGGATGGGGACGCAGGATGGGTGCAGCACATGACAGGATGGGGACCCAGGATGGGGACGCAGGATGGGTGAAGCACATACCAGGATGGGGACGCAGGATGGGTGCAGCACATGACAGGATGGGGACATAGGATGGGTGCAGCACATGACAGTATGGGGACACAGGATGGGTGCAGCACATGACAGTATGGGGACGCAGGATGGGTGCAGCACATACCAGGATGGGGACGCAGGATGGGTGCAGCACATGACAGGATGGGGGCGCAGGATGGGTGCAGCACATGACAGGATGGGGACGCAGGATGGGTGCAGCACATGACAGGATGGGGACGCAGGATGGGTGCAGCACATGACAGGATGGGGGCGCAGGATGGGTGCAGCACATGACAGGATGGGGACGTGGATGGGTGCAGCACATGACAGGATGGGGACGCAGGATGGGTGCAGCACATACCAGGATGGGGACGCAGGATGGGTGCAGCACATGACAGGATGGGGACGCAGGATGGTTGCAGCACATACCAGGATGGGGACGCAGCATGGGGACGCAGGATGGTTGCAGCACATACCAGGATGGGGACGCAGGATGGGGACGCAGGATGGTTGCAGCACATACCAGGAAGGCGACGCAGGATGGTTGCAGCACATACCAGGATGGGGACGCAGGATGGGTGCAGCACATGACAGGATAGGGACGCAGGATGGGTGCAGCACATACCAGGATGGGGACGCAGGATGGGTGCAGCACATGACAGCATGGGGACGCAGGATGGGTGCAGCACATGACAGGATGGGGACGCAGGATGGGTGCAGCACATACCAGGATGGGGACACAGGATGGGTGCAGCACATGACAGGATGGGGACGCAGGATGGGTGCAGCACATACCAGGATGGGGACGCAGGATGGGTGCAGCACATGACAGGATGGGGACGCAGGATGGTTGCAGCACATGACAGGATGGGGACGCAGGATGGGTGCAGCACATGACAGGATGGGGGCACAGGATGGGTGCAGCACATGACAGGATGGGGATGCAGGATGGGTGCAGCACATGACAGGATGGGGACGCAGGATGGGTGCAGCACATACCAGGATGGGGACGAAGGATGGGTGCAGCACATGACAGGATGGGGGTGCAGGATGGGTGCAGCACATGACAGATTGGGGACGCAGGATGGGTGCAGCACATGACAGGATGGGGGCGCAGGATGGGTGCAGCACATGACAGGATGGGGGCGCAGGATGGGTGCAGCACATGACAGGATAGGGGCGCAGGATGGGTGCAGCACATGACAGGATGGGAACGCAGGATGGGTGCAGCACATGACAGGATGGGGATGCAGGATGGGGACGCAGGATGGGTGCAGCACACACCAGGATGGGGACGCAGGATGGGTGCAGCACATGACAGGATGGGGACGCAGGATGGGGACGCAGGATGGGTGCAGCACATGACAGGATGGGGACGCAGAATGGGTGCAGCACATGACAGGATGGGGACGCAGGATGGGTGCAGCACATGACAGGATGGGGACGCAGGATGGGTGCAGCACATGACAGGATGGGAGCGCAGGATGGGTGCAGCACATGACAGGATCGGGACGCAGGATGGGTGCAGCACATAACAGGATGGGGACGCAGGATGGGGACGCAGGATGGGTGCAGCACATAACAGGATGGGGACGCAGGATGGGGACGCAGGATGGGTGCAGCACATACCAGGATGGGGACACAGGATGGGTGCAGCACATGACAGGATGGGGACGCAGGATGGGTGCAGCACATAACAGGATGGGGACGCAGGATGGGTGCAGCACATACCAGGATGGGGACACAGGATGGGTGCAGCACATGACAGGATGGGGGCGCAGGATGGGTGCAGCACATGACAGGATGGGGACGCAGGATGGGTGCAGCACATGACAGGATGGGGATGCAGGATGGGTGCAGCACATGACAGGATGGGGGCGCAGGATGTGTGCAGCACATGACAGGATGGGGACGCAGGATGGGTGCAGCACATGACAGGATGGGGACACAGGATGGGTGCAGCACATGACAGGATGGGGACGCTTGATGGAGCAGCACATGACAGGATGGGGACGCCGGATGGGTGCAGCACATGACAGGATGGGGACGCAGGATGGGTGCAGCACATGACAGGATGGGGACGCAGGATGGAGCAGCACATACCAGGATGGAGACCATATACCAATATAAATGCTCGCCACCCAGGAGTAGAACGGGTTCAATAGCTAGTATACATATATATATATATATATATGTGTCTCACTGACTATATATATATATATATATGACTGTATAAATGTTTTTAAGAATATTTGAGCCGATGGATCAATGATATGTCCATTTTGTAAGCCAGCGAGAAAAAAAAATAATCGCCGTGCAGAAGTCATACGGATAAATTTGTGCGTAAA
This sequence comes from Ranitomeya imitator, assembly GCF_032444005.1. Classification (NCBI taxonomy): domain Eukaryota; kingdom Metazoa; phylum Chordata; class Amphibia; order Anura; family Dendrobatidae; genus Ranitomeya; species Ranitomeya imitator. Next base: position 318,375,999 of record NC_091284.1, read on the forward strand.
AGTCGCATCCTCGCATTGAATACGGAACAGTGTTTTGGGACAATTACTGCATATTACGGCCGTAAAAAACGGACCGTATTTACTTACACCTAGTGTGATGCCGGCCTAATAGTGCTTAATAGCTAAATATTTATTAGAAAAATATAAAAGGTATATGTATAAAGAATCACAGCCACCATCATGTTCACAGAGATGCTCAAAGAACTGGTAGCATGAAAGTATTGTCTCCTGTAGTGGGCTATCATGGTGTAAGGAATGGGTTAGTCCGTAAACAGGGGACTCTGAATGATGCAAGATTTTCAGAAGGTAAGTGAAAATATAAGACAAAGAGAGCAAGCAGACACATCATCCGTGGTGTACACAGTCCCAGATAGGTTAGTGACTTAAGGTACCGTCACACTGACCAACTTCACAACGATATCGCTAGCGATCCGTGACGTTGCAGCGTCCTGGATAGCTATATCGTTGTGTTTGACACGCAGCAGCGATCTGGATCCTGCTGTGACATCGTTGGTCGGAGCAGAAAGTCCAGAACTTTATTTTGTCGCTGGATCTCCCGCAGACATCGCTGGATTGGCGTGTGTGACGCCCAGGGGTGGATTAAGGGTAGCCAGGGCCCTGGGCTGTTCACACACTGTGGGCCCCCCCCGGTCATGTAACGGGGGTCATGTGATGGGGGTCATGTGACGGGGGTCATGTGACGGGGTCATGTGACGGGGGTCATGTGACGGGGGTCATGATATACCCGAACCAGATTATTCCAGAAAAATGGCCGGGCCCTACTCTACTGTAACCTATTCAATATTTGTTAAAATCTGCAATACAATTTAGGTATATCTTGACCAATAATATCACATACAAGGAACAAATACCACCGTACCATGTCAAGACCACATATTACCACTTGGTGACCAAATAGCACATACAAGGGACAAATACCACAACACCATTTCCAGACCACATATTACCACCACATAGTGACTGAATACTACAATACTGATCAGTAAAGAAAAAATTTAAAAAAAAACAATACTATCACCATAAGTGCCAGTATTCACAGTAGATCTGTACTTAGTATGCAGTGTCTGTGTAGAGGTAATACAGTGATCACTGGTGACATTGTACACAGGACCTCTGTATATAGTATACAGTGTATAGTGTCAGTGTATAGGTAACACTAACTCACCAGTGACGTCTCTAGGTGAAGTCCTCCATCTTTCATCCAGCACAGACCGCCATCATTTCTTCCAGCCAGGACTCGTTTCTGCAGGAAATAACACAGTTATCTCGAGCTCCGCTTGTAGAACATTACATAATTTTTCACAACTTCTACATTACACCACATGAAGAGAAAAAGGCGATATAGTGTCACTCTGCACAGTAACAGGACCGCCCCCCCATTTAAAACAGTATACTCAAAAAATAAAATAAATACATCACTGCAGTAATAATATCCCTTAATTAGCCCCTATGGTAATACTATTCCCCACCCCATGTATCTCATTCCTCGCTCCAGCCATATGTTCTCCCATCCTGCACTCATGAGTATCCATCATGCCCCATATGATCTCCCCATCCTGCCCCATCTGTCTCCATCGTATCCATCCTGCCCCATGATTCAATCCTGCCCCATGTCTTTCATTCTACCCCGTGTCTCCAATCATGCCCCGTGTCTACATTCTGCCCATGCCTCCGGTCCTGCCCCCAGTGTGTCCAGCAATCTGCCCCAGTGTGTCCAGCATATTACCCCCAGTGTGTCCAGCATATTACCCCCAGTGTATCCAGCATATTACCCCCAGTGTCTCCAGCAATCTGCCCCACTGTCTCCAGCAATCTGCCCCCAGTGTGTCCTCCAATCTGCCCCAGTGTCTCCAGCATTTCCCCAAAGTATGTCCTCCAGCATTGCCCCCCAGGGTGTCCTCCAGCAATCTGCCCCACTGTCTCCAGCATTGCCCCACTGTCTCCAGCATTGCCCCACTGTCTCCAGCATTGCCCCACTGTCCTCAGCATTGCCCCACTGTCTCCAGCATTGCCCCACTGTCTCCAGCATTGCCCCATTGTCTCCAGCAATCTGCCCCACTGTCTCCAGCAATCTGCCCCACTGTCTCCAGCAATCTGCCCCACTGTCTCCAGCATTGCCCCCAGTGTGTCCTCCAATCTGCCCCAGTGTCTCCAGCATTTCCCCCCAGTGTGTTCTCCAACATTGCCCCCCAGTGTGTCCTCCAGCAATCTGCCCCACTGTCTCCAGCATTGCCACCAGTGTGTCCTCCAGCATTGCCCCCCAGTGTGTCCTCCAGCAATCTGCCCCACTGTCCCAAGCATTGCCCCCAGTGTGTCCTCCAGCAATCTGCCCCAGTGTCTCCAGCATTGCCCCAGTGTGTCCTCCAGCATTGCCCCCAGTGTGTCCTCCAATCTGCCCCAGTGTCTCCAGCATTGCCCCCCAGTGTGTCCTCCAGCATTGCCCCAGTGTGTCCTCCAGCATTGCCCCCAGTGTGTCCTCCAGCATTGCCCCCAGTGTGTCCTCCAATCTGCCCCAGTGTCTCCAGCATTGCCCCCCAGTGTGTCCTCCAGCATTGCCCCCCAGTGTGTCCACCGTTTAACTGATCAAAAAAAAAACAAACAGTCTCCTCACCTGTCCGCGCTCCCGGCGGCGAGCTCCCTTCAGCAGCGCACACTCGCCGGCGACTGACAATGATGTCAGACGCCGGCGACGTGTGCGCTGCGGCCGACTTCAGCTGCCAGCCTCCAATTGGCTGGCGGCTGTTGTTGTTAACTATTGACGTGCGGGCGCGCGCCCTCACATCAATAGGAAACCGCCGCAGCGCCGGAAAGGGCCCGGTGAGCAGATGAGAAGGGGCCCGATGCGGGCCCCCTCTCTCTGCCCACCGGGTCCGGGGGCACATAAACGCCGCCCGGCGGGCATTCACAGACGATTATCAGAGGGTTAATCTGTGCGGTAGCCCAGGGCCCCCCCAGACCACTGGGCCCTGGGCTACCGCCCATATTGACCCTCTGATAATCCGCCCCTGGTGACGCCGATTCAGCGATGTCTTCACTGGTAACCAGTGCAGGGCCGCGCTTAGTAACGCGATGTTTACCCTGGTTACCAGTGTAAATGTAAAAAAAAAAAACACTACATACTTACATTCCGGTGTCTGTCGCGTCCCTCGGCGTTCTTCTTCCCTGCACTGTCAGCACCGGCCAGCCGTAAAGCAGATTACAGCGGTGACGTCACCTCTGTGCTTTACGGCCAGCCGGCGCTCACAGTCAGTGCAGGAAAGCACAGCGCCGGGGGACAGACACCGGAATGTAAGTATGTAGTGTTTGGTTTTTTTTACATTAGCACTGGTAACAAGGGTAAACATTGGGTTACTAAGCGCGGCCCTGCGCTTAGTAACCCGATGTTTACTCTGGTTACCAGGGGACTTCGCATAGTTGGTCGCTGGAGAGCTGTCTGTGTGACAGCTCTCCAGCGACCAAACAGCGACGCTGCAGCGATCGGCATCGTTGTCTAGATCGCTGCAGCGTCGCTAAATGTGACGGTACCTTTACAGACAAAGAGGAAAGTACTTGTATGATACAGTGGGTATGGAAAGTATTCAGACCCATTTCAACTTTTCACTCGTTGTTTCATTGCAGCCATTTGGTAAATTCAAAAAAGTTCATTTTTTTTCACATTAATGTACACTCTGCACCCCATCTTGACTAAAAAAACCCAGAAATGTAGTAATTTTTGCAAATGTATTAAAAAAGAAAAACTGAAATATCACATGGTCATAAGTATTCAGACCTTTGCTCAGACACTCATAGGGTTCCAGCATGGTCTACAACTGTGACCGCTGGGGTTCGGTTAACAAGGCGCTTTCCTCCACGTCCTCAATGGACCCCCCGGCCTTGGCTTGGTCTAGCATGTTGAGGAGGGGGTCTTCCTCCCCGTCTGCCAGCAGGCTGCAGACCGGTAGGATGTAAGCTTAACGTTCGTAATGAACCTTCATCATGTTGATGTGGCCATCGTAGGTGACAGTGTTTAGCTGTTGACGGACGACGCACAGGCCTTCCCAGGCTGCCTGAAGATTTTCCTTTGGTACGGGGACCAGCACCCACACCTTTTGACCCACCTGGTAGGTCCACTCCTGGGCATTCTGGTCATACCAGTGCTTCTGATCAGCCTGAGCCTGCGTCATGTTGTCATGCACCAACTGCGCCAAGGTCTGCATTTTGTCACGGAAGCGCATGACATACTCCACTATGGACACTTCAGATGGGTTCGGCTCCTCTTCCCAGGATTCCCTTATCAACCCAAGGGGTCCCCTGACTCGCCTGCCATACAGGAGCTTGAAGGGGGAGAACCCCATCGAGGCCTGCAGAACCTCTCGGTAAGCGAATAGCAGGTGTGGGAGGTACCGCTCCCAGTCGCATCCTTGGGTCTCAACCAGCATATGTAGCATCTGTGTGAGGGTACCATTGATGCGCTCACACAAGCCATTGGTCTGTGGGTGATACGTACTCTATACCAGATGCTTCACCTGCATTTTCTTACAGAGAGCCTCCATTAGGTGAGACATGAATTGGGTCCATAAATCGGTAAGCACCTCCCTGGGAAATACTACCCGTGAAAAGATGGCCAACAATGCATCCGCCACCTTATCTGCCCTAGTTAAAGACAGAGCCACTCTGCCTCTGGGTACCGGATAGCGTAGTCTACCACAGTGAGGACATATTGCTTTCCAGAGCTGCTGAGGATGGCCAGAGGGCCCATAATGTCCACCGCGATCCTCTGGAAAGGCTCCTCTTTCACGGGCAAAGGGATCAGGGGAGCCTTAAGGGCAGGCCCCACCTTCCCCACTCTTTGGCAGGTGATACAGGAGTAGCAGTAGCTTGTCACATCTGTCCCTATCTTTGACCAATAGAAGTGTTGAGACAGCCAGGCCTTAGTTTTGCTGATCCCCAAGTGTCCAGAGAGCGGGATATCATGGGTAATGTGCAACAACTCACTCCTAAATTGGTGCAGGACGACCAGCTGTCTTTCAGTCAACCACTTCTTTTGGGATTTTCCAGGTACTATCTCCCGATACAACCTCCCTCGTTCCGAGAACACCCTCTCCTTATCAATCACGGAGGTGGGCATCTCGGCAAGGTCTGAGTGCAAAGCGGCCTGGAACCCCTGGCTAGGGGCAACCAGAAGCGACGTTAGGGTCCCTTCCCCACGTGAACCCTCTGGGACCTGATCCAGGTCCATCTCTGGTTCAGTCATGCCTGTAACTGAGGGTCCAGAAGGCAGAACGTTATCTGCATTCCGGGCACTTTGACTGCGGGTGACAGCAGCTACGTAGGCTGTCTCCGTGGGGATTTCCACAAACCCATCAGCCAGCGCTGCTATGGGTACTACCTCCCCATCAACCCCCAACATTTCAGGAGCAGTGCTACTTATGGGGCAGGTACCTTCCTCTGCGGCACTCTGTTGCACGGCATCACTTTCGTCATGGCTCCCATGCACCTCCCCATTTCCCAGTACTATCGCTTGCTCCTGTTAGGGGTTCCTTAGCTATCCCACCCCGACGTGGCTCAGCACTCCTGCACCTGTGAACACATCATCCTTGGGACACAAATGGTTAGCAGGTAACACATGCACATTTTCATCATCAGCATTATCGGTATTACCCTCGGCATTTTCAGAAAAATCACTATTACGTACATCATTAACCGGTAAAACATTGTAAGGTAACACATGCAATTTCCCATGGCTATTATCAGCATTCGATCGGGGAGAGGAGTCAGGGGCATAGCATGCAACCATCCTCCCCAAATCATTCACCAATAAAACATCAGTGGGCAAGTTATCGGACAGCCCCACTTCCTTCACCCCGCTCCCGACACCCCAATCTATATGCACCCGGGCCATTGGCAGGGGACAGCGGATGCCAACAATCCCAGTGACAGTCAGGGTTTTCCCCGGAATGATCTCTTCAGGGGCTGCCAGTTCGGGTCGGATGAGGGTTCGTTCAACCCTGGTATCCTTGAGGCCAGTAGCGACATGGCCCCCCACTGTGACGTGCTGCACGTTGTCATGCACCCTCCCAACCGCCCCACCTACCAAAAGAACTGCTGCATAAGCCCTGGGGCTCAGTGGATAGCACTGCAGCCTTGCAGCGCTGGAGTCCTGGGTTCAAACCCCTCCAAGGACAACATCTACAAAGAGTTTGTATGTTCTCTATGTTTGCGTGGATTTCTTCTGGGCACTCCAGTTTCCTCCCACATTCCAAAGACATACTGATAGGGCATTTAGATTGTGAGCCCCATTGTGGACAGCGATGACAATGTGTTCAAAACTGTAAAGCACTGCGAAATATGCTAGCGCTATATAAAAATAAAGATTATTATTATTATTCTCTGGGCAGCTGGCGCTGATGTGACCAGTCCACTTGCAGAAAAAACACTGGCGAAGGTGAGAGGTAGTTCTGATGCTGTTGGCAACAGGGACAGGGCCTCTGGTGAGTTGGCTGGCAGGGGTACTGGCGTTGGTTGCAGATTTACCCCCTTCTCCAGCTGGCGGTGACTGGCTTTCACACTTAGAAACTAAGAGAAAAACAGGGCGCACTTTCACCTTAACCCCTTCCCGCCCGACCTGTGACGCCACGTAGGCGTCATGAAAGTCCGTGCCAATCCGACCTGTGATGCCTATGTGGCGTCATGGAGGGATCGTGTCCCTGCAGATCGGGTGAAAGGGTTAACTCCTATTTCACCCGAACTGCAGAGACAGGGGAAGTGGTACATCAGCCCAGGGGGGTGGCTTCTCCCCCCCCCCCCCCCGTGGCTACGATCACTCTGATTGGCTGTTGAAAGTGAAACAGCCAATCAGAGCGATTTGTAATATTTCACCTATGAAAACTGGTGAAATATTACAATCCAGCCATGGCCGATGCTGCATTACCATCGGCCATGGCTGGAAACCCTGATCTGCCCCCCCACCGCCACCGATCTCCTCTGAAGTCCCTTGTCCTGTGCTCCGCTCCCCTCAGTCGTCCTGTCCGCTCCCCCCGTGCTCCGATCCCACCCCCCCATGCTCCAATCTCCCCCCCCCCACATACTTACCGAGTCTCCCAAAATGGCGGGCGCATGAGCAGTGCACCCGCCGAATCTGCAGGCCGGCAGATTAGTTCCAGGTACATTTTCATCACTGTGATAAAACCTATCACAGTGATCAAAATAAAAAAAATAGTAAATAAACACCCCCTTTATCACCCCCATAGGTAGGGACAATAATAAAATAAAGAAAATATATTTTTTTCCCCCCACTAGGGTTAGGGTTAGAACTAGTGTTAGGGCTAGAATTAGGCTATGTGCACACGGTGTGGATTTGGCTGCGGATCCGCAGCAGATTGGCCGCTGCAGATTCGTAGCAGTGTTCCATCAGGTTTACAGTACCAAATCCTCTGTGCCCATGGTGCGGAAAATACCTCCCGGAAATGCTGCGTTGTATTTTCCGCAGCATGTCAATTCTTTGTGCGGTTTCCGCAGCGTTTTACACCTGTTCCTCAATAGGAATCCGCAGGTGAAATCCGCACAAAAAACACTGGAAATCCGCGGTAAATCCGCAGGTAAAACACAGTGCCTTTTACCTGCAGATCTTTCAAAAATGGTGTGGAAAAATCTCACACGAATCTGCAACGTGGGCACATAGCCTTAGGGTTAGGGTTGGAATTAGAGTTAGGGTTAGAATTAGGGCTTGGGTTGGAAATAGGGTTAAGATTAGGCTTGTGGTTAGGGTTATGGTTAGGGGTGTGTTGGGGTTAAAGTTGTAGTTAGGGTTGGGATTAGGGTTAGGATTAGGGTTGGGATTAGGGTTACGGTTGTGTTGGGGTTAGGGTTGTGTTGGGGTTAGGGTTGTGATTAGGGTTATGGCTAATTGGGATTAGGGTTAGGGGTGTGTTGGGGTTAGTGTTGGAGTTAGAATTGAGGGGTTTCCACTGTTTAGGCTGATCAGGGGTCTCCAAACGCAACATGGCGCCACCATTGATTCCAGCCAATCTTGCGTTCAAGAAGTAAAATGGTGCTCCCTCCCTTCCGAGCCCTGATGTGCGCCCAAACAGTGGTTTACCCCCATATATGGGGTACCAGCGTACTCAGGACAAACTGGGCAACAAATATTGGGGTCCAATTTCTCCTGTTACCCTTGCGAAAATAAAAAAAATTGCTTGCTAAAACATAATTTTTGAGGAAAGAAAAATGATTTTTTATTTTCACGGCTCTGCGTTATAAACTTCTGTGAAGCACTTGGGGGTTTAAAGTGGTCACCGCACATCTAGATTAGTTTCTACTGTTTAGGCACATCAGGGGCTCTGCAAATGCAACGTGACGCCCGCAGATTCTATCAAAGTCTGCATTTCAAAACGTCACTACTTCCTTTCCGACCACCGACGTGTGCCCAATAAGTGGTTTACCCCCACATATGGGGTATCAGCATACTCAGGACAAACTGGGCAACTTCTCCTGTTACCCTTGTGAAAATATAAAATTGCAGGCTAAAAAATATTTTTTTAGGAAACAAAAATGATTTTTTATTTTCACGGCTCTGTGTTATAAACATCTGTGAAGCACTTGGGGGTTTAAAGTGGTCACCGCACATCTAGATTAGTTCCATGGGAGGTCTAGTTTCTAAAATGGGGTCACTTGTGGGGGAGCTCCAATGTTTAGGCACACAGGGGCTCTCCAAACGCAACATGTTGTCCGCTAACGATTGGAGCTAATTTTTCATTCAAAAAGTCAAATGGCGCTCGTTCCCTGCCCTGCCGTGTGCCCAAACAGTGGTTTACCCCCACATGTGAGGTATCAGTGTACTCAGGAGAAATTGCCCAATAAATTTTAGAATCCATTTTATCCTGCTGCCCATGTGGAACTGAACAAATTGAGGCTAAAGGATTTTTAAGTGAATAAAAAAGTACTTTTTCATCTTTACGGATCAATTTGTGAAGCACCTGGGGGTCCAAGTGCTCACTATGCATCTAGATTAGTTCCTTGGGGGGTCTAGTTTCTGAAATGGGGTCACTTCTGGGGGAGCTCCAATCTCTAGGTACACAGGGGCTCTCCAAACGCGACATGGTGTCCGCTATCGATTGGAGCTAATTTTTCATTCAAAAATCAAATGGTGCTCCTTCCCTTCCGAGCCCTGTCGTGCGCCCAAACAGTGGTTCCCCCCACATATGGCATATCAGCGTACTCAGGACAAATTGGACAATAACTTTTGGGGTCTAGTTTCTGTTTTTACCCTTGGGAAAATAAAAAAATTGTTGCTAAAAGATCATTTTTGTGACTAAGGCTGGCGTCACACTCAGCGTATGAAAATACGGTCCATTTTTTACAGCCGTAATACGCAGTAATTGTCCCAAAAAACTGTTCCATATTCAATGCGAGGATGCGATTTTTACGCACAAATTTATCTATGTGCATCCGTATGGCATCCATGCAGCGATTTTTTCTCGCAGGCTTGCAAAATGGTCATATCATGGATCCATCGGCTCAAATATTATTAAAAACATATATATATATATATATATATATATATATATATATATATAATGTCTCATATCCTGTGGGATTTGTGAATGACATAGGAAAAGCCGGCAATTGAATTACCGGCTTTTCTGATTTCTAGCGCTGAATTAAATATAGATATATATATTTATGTGTCTCACTGACATATGTATATATATATATATATATATATATATATACCTATTCTATGTGTACACATTTATTCTACCTATTCTATGCTATTCTCTCGGTGTGATTTTACTGTACACGGCACTGAATTGCCGGCTTTTCTAGAGAACACCGCTGCGTATTTCTCGCAAGTCACACTGCTGGTCCATGTGTAATCCGTATTTTTCTCGCCCCCATAGACTTTCATTGGTGTTTTTTTTGCGCAATACGGTGACAAACGCAGCATGCTGCGATTTTCTACGGCCGTACAAGACCGTATAATACGGATCCGTAAAATACGGCAGATAGGAGTTGGGCCATAGAGAATCATTGGGCCGTGTGCAATGCGTATTTTCTGGACGTATTTTCTGCACTCATACGTCCGTAAAACACGCTAGTGTGACGCCGGACTAAAAAGTTAAGTGTTCATTTTTTCCTTCCATGTTGCTTCTGCTGCTGTGATGCACCTGAAAGGTTAATAAACTTTTTGAATGTGGTTTTGAGCACCTTGAGGGGTGCAGTTTTTAGAATGGTGTCACTTTTGGGTATTTTCAGCCATATGGCCCCCTCAAACTGACTTCAAATGTGAGGTGGTGCCTAAAAAAATGGTTTTGTAAATTTCGTTGTAAAAATGAGAAATCGCTGGTCAAATTTTAACCCTTATAACTTCCTAGAAAAAAAAAATTTGTTTCCAAAATTGTGCTGATGTAAAGTAGACATGTGGGTAATGTTATTCATTAACTATTTTGTGTCACATAACTCTCTCGTTTACCAGAATAAAAATTCAAAATTTGAAAATTGCGAAGTTTTCACCAAATTTCCATTTTTTTCACAAATAAACGCAAAAATTATTGAGCTAAATTTACCACTAACATGAAGCCCAATATGTCACAAATAAACAATCTCAGAACCGCTAGGATCCGTTAAAGTGTTCCTGAGTTATTACCTCATAAAGGGACACTGGTCAGAATTGCAAAAAAAACGGCCAGGTCATTAAGGTCAAAATAGGCTGGGTCATGAAGGGGTTAATGATTCAAGAAGCATATAACAAAACCATGAGAATATTAATAGGGTGCATCACCTTGTTTGGATAGGTGAAACAATGTGAAGAGGAGAAAAGACCAAACAAATAATGGTGTGCACACCTGATAATTTGTCAAATGTAGAAAAAGTTTATTTAAACACCAAAAAGACACACTACAAACATTAAAAACTTAAAAGGACAGTAGCATAGATCTGTCACAATGATGGAACACCCTCCAAGCATGACCCATACTGAGAATATGTATTGCTAAGTCCAAAAGTGAAATGCATATGGTCCCATGGGGTACCGACAACTGGGTTTGTGGAATGTGCACATATAAATGCCCACAATTCACAAGTAACAATGACCCTTCAATCTAAAAATCAATATAAAGTTCGGATACAGCAACCCATATAGGTACAAAGCAAAAGACACAGGGGCAGTAAGAATATTAGGACAGCATGTATGTTGTGCGGTAGTGTATCTACAAACCCGCACGGGGTATCGATATAACAGAGAGAAATATACTACCTGTCTTTGAGCAGCAGAAAATAGTGTATGATGCCATCAAAAGTGTCCTAGTGTCAAAGAAGCTGTATGATGCTCAGATTGCTGCAGCCTGAATCAAATAAGCCTTTGATAAAGAGCGCCCATAGGGACTGGTCTCAGAGGGAAGAGGGTGTGAAGACAGCCCCACGCATATCGCTACCTTATGCAGCTTCGTCAGGGAAAGTGTGGAGCTGAAGTGCTCAAACAAGCCTTATATACACTGTGCTCCAAATTATTATGCAAATTATATTTTTCTCGGATTTTCCTAAGTGGTCGGTGCAAATGACAGTCAGACTAATAAAAGTCATCACCCGTTAGATTATACATCGAATTTTATTGAAGAAACCTCCCAATGATAACAGTATAATCTCAAAAAAAAAAAAAAACTAAAAATGCACTATTCCAAATTATTAGGCACAGTACTGTAGAATTTCTAAACATTTGATATGTTTTAAAGAACTGAAAATGCTCATTTGTGGAATTTGCAGCATTTGGAGGGAACAATCTTCAGCCATGGAGGCGGGGTTTTTGTGTGTTTGATTCACCCTTTCCTTACCCGCTGGCTGCATGCTGGCTGCAATATTGGATTGAAGTTCATTCTCTGTCCTCCGTAGTACATGCAATCTTGCCTTGCGCAGGTGTGTACTATGGAGGACAGAGAATGAACTTCAATCCAATATTGCAGCCAGCATGCAGCCAGCGGGTAAGGAAAGGGTGAATCAAACACACAAAAACCCCGCCTCCATGGCTGAAGATTGTTCCCTCCAAATTCAGGTGACAGTGTCCCTTTAAGATTGATTTCAGTGATCCATTGAGCCCTAAGACACAATACCATCCATGAGTTTATTTGAAAAGCAAAACAATTAAATCTGTATGACACTTAAATCCAATTTGCATAATAATTTGGAACACAGTGTAATGACTAATTATGCTAACATAGTAAACCGTTGTGGAGTTCCGGTTCAATGAGTGCAAGGAAGGATTAGCTGGCAGGGGCAGCCAAGCCCATGTAATCACAGCGCAGCAGCGCCCCCATACCGAAAGTCAAATGAAAATGCCGAAAAACACGTTATGAGCCGCGCCTGCGCCAAGCTGGGAGAACACATCATCTCCCCATATACAGCGTCGGACTGGAGCACCTTGGGCCCACCAGAGAAAATCATTCTTGGGGCCCGCTATGTAGCTACATAGAAATAAATACAAGACCACCAATTATGCGGTAAAAAGCGCTAATATCAGGGTATAATATAAGGTAGTTCACATCTTAATAATGTAGCAAGGGTTGGGGTAGCCCCCTCACAGAATATAATGTAGCCCCCTCATAAAATATAATGCAGTCCCCTCTCATAGCATATAATGCAGCAACCCACAAAATATAATGCAACCCTCTCAGGTATGACGCAGTCCCCACCATAGAATATAATGTAGCACCCCATAGGGTATAATGCAGCCCCCCCTCATATAGTATAATGCCACCCACCACAGAATATAATGTAGTCCCCTGAGAGAATGCAGTTCCACCACAGAATATAATGCAGCCCCCCCATAGAGTATACTGTAGCCTCCTCATATAGTATGATGTAGCCCCCATAATATTATGTAGTCCCCTGAGAGAATAATGCAGCCCCACCACAGAATATAATGCAGCCCCCCATAGAGTGTACTGTAACCCCTCATATAGTATGATGTAGCCCCCCATAATATAATGTAGTACCCTGAGTATAATGCAGTCCCCCCCACAGAATATAATGTAGCCCCCCAGGGCCGTATTTAGAGTTTCTGCTGCCCTAGGCACTTTTAGCGCTGCCTCCCCTTTTGGTGAGTATGACACTATCGGCAGTGACTTTGGCAAGAATCGCTGATGTGAAAGTCACCTTTTGCAGCAGATCGAGCAGTTTTTCTGCATCTGCTGCGTAACGGATCACTTATAGCAACACTGCGTTCGGCCTCATTCATTCCCTATGGGATTTGCGGCACTTGCCGTGATCTGGCAAATGCGGTACCATACCTCCCAACTTTTGAAGAAGGGAAGGAGGTATAAAGTTTGCGGCGCGGCAAATTTTAAGCCACGCCTCTGACCACACCCATTTCACAACTAGTCACACCCATATCCACGTCCCAACCGCAGCCATTTAGCACTGCTGATCACACTGTTTTATATACAATAATTATAAGCAAACAAAAATATGGCCACACAGTGCTCCATACTGTATAATGGCCCCACATGATGCTCAATACTGTATAATGGCCACACACAGTTCTTCATACTGTATAATGGCCACACATGATGCTCCATAGTGTATAATGGCCAGACACACATAGTGCTCCATACTGTATAATGGCCACACAGTTCTCCATACTGTATAATGATCCCACATAATGCTCAATACTGTATAATGGCCACAAATGATGCTCCATAGTGTATAATGGCCACACATGATGCTCCATAGTGTATAATGGCCACACATTGCTCCATACTGTATAATGGCCAGACAGTGCTCCATACTGTATAATGAACACCCACACATAGTGCTCCATAGTGTATAACGGCCACACAGTTCTCCATACTGTATAATGATCCCACATAATGCTCAAAACTGTATAATGACCACAAATGATGCTTCATACTGTATAACGGCCACACATGATGCTCCATACTGTATAATGGCCACACATGATGCTCCATACTGTATAACGGCCACACATGATGCTCAATACTGTATAATGACCCCCCTCCTGTATGCATGGCTCATCTCCCTCCCATCCCATATACATAGCTCATATTACCCCTCCTGTATGCATGACTGATATCTCCCCATGTATGCATGGCTCATATTCCCCCCCCCATGCATGGCTCATATCCCCCCCTGTATGCATGGCTCATATTCCGCCCCTATATGCATGGCTCATATTCCGCCCCTGTATGCATGGCTCATAGTCCGCCCCTGTATGCATGGCTTATATTCCCCCTTGTATGCTTGGCTCATATTCCGCCCCTGTATGCATGGCTCATAGTCCGCCCCTGTATGCATGGCTTATATTCCCCCCTGTATGCATGGCTCATAGTCCGCCCCTGTATGCATGGATTATATTCCCCCCTGTATGCATGGCTCATAGTCCGCCCCTGTATGCATGGTTTATATTCCCCCCTGTATGCATGGCTCATAGTCCGCCCCTGTATGCATGGCTTATATTCCCCCCTGTATGCATGGCTCATAGTCCGCCCCTGTATGCATGGCTTATATTCCCCCCTGTATGCATGGCTCATAGTCCGCCCCTGTATGCATGGCTCATAGTCCGCCCCTGTATGCATGGCTTATATCCACATATCCAAACCCTTTCCACTTCCTGCCGCCTCCAACTCAAAAATATTTCACGGATCCGCACATTCCTAAACCAAGAATCTGCAAAAACCCTAGTCCATGCCCTCATCATCTCCCGCCTTGACTACTGTAACCTCCTGCTCTGTGGCCTCCCCTCTAACACTCTTGCACCCCTCCAATCTATTCTAAACTCTGCTGCCCGACTAATCCACCTGTCCCCCCGCTATTCCCCGGCCTCTCCCCTCTGTCAATCCCTGCACTGGCTCCCCATCACCCAGAGACTCCAGTACAAAAGCCTAACCATGACATATAAAGCCATCCACAACCTGTCTCCTCCATACATCTGTGACCTCGTCTCCCGGTACTTTCCTGCACGCAACCTCCGATCCTCACAAGATCTCCTTCTCTACTCCCCTATTATCTCCTCTTCCCACAATCGCATACAAGATTTCTCTCGTGCATCCCCCCTACTCTGGAATGCTCTACCACAACATATCAGACTCTCGCCTACCATCGAAACCTTCAAAAAGAACCTGAAGACCCACCTCTTCCGACAAGCCTACAACCTGCAGTAACCACCGATTGACCAAACCGCTACACGGCCAGCTCTACCCTCACCTACTGTATCCTCACCCATCCCTTGTAGATTGTGAGCCCTCGCGGGCAGGGTCCTCTCTCCTCCTGTACCAGTTGTGACTTGTATTTTTCAAGATTATTGTACTTGTTTTATTATGTATACCCCTCCTCACATGTAAAGCGCCATGGAATAAATGGCGCTATAATAATAAATAATAATAATAATAATAATATCCCCCCCTGTATGCATGGCTCATAGTCCGCCCCTGTATGCATGGCTTATATTCCCCCCTGTATGCATGGCTCATAGTCCGACCCTGTATGCATGGCTCATAGTCCGCCCCTGTATGCATGGCTCATAGTCCGCCCCTGTATGCATGACTTATATTCCCCCCTGTATGCATGGCTCATATTCCCCCCTGTATGCATGGCTCATAGTCCGCCCCTGTATGCATGGCTTATATTCCCCCCTGTATGCATGGCTCATATTCCCCCCTGTATGCATGGCTCATAGTCCTCCCCTGTATGCATGGCTTATATTCCCCCCTGTATGCATGGCTTATATTCCCCCCTGTATGCATGGCTTATATTCCCCCCTGTATGCATGGCTTATATTCCCCCTGTATGCATGGCTTATATTCCCCCCTGTATGCATGGCTTATATTCCCCCCTGTATGCATGGCTTACATTCCCCCCTGTATGCATGGCTTACATTCCCCCCTGTATGCATGGCTCATATTCCCCCCTGTATGCATGGCTCATATTCCCCCCTGTATGCATGGCTCATATTCCCCCCTGTATGCATGGCTCATATTCCCCCCTGTATGCATGGCTTAGATTCCCCCCTGTATGCATGGCTTATATTCCCCCCTGTATGCATGGCTTATATTCTCCCCTGTATGCATGGCTTACATTCCCCCCTGTATGCATGGCTTACATTCCCCCCTGTATGCATGGCTTATATTCCCCCCTGTATGCATGGCTTATATTCCCCCCTGTATGCATGGCTTATATTCCCCCTGTATGCATGGCTTATATTCCCCCCTGTATGCAGGCTTATCTCTCCGCACCCGCACCCGCTCCTGCTCCTGCTCGGCGCGCCGGCTTATGTCCTCCTACATCCCCCCCGTCCCCCCGTCCCTCATACTCACCTGTCCCACTGCACGGCCGTGCCGACATCCCTCGCGCCAGCACCAGCATTGCAAAAGAAAAAAACAAAAAACAACGTACGTATGCGCTAGTTTGAGATGCTATGGTTTAAAGCAATAGGAGCATAAGAGAAAAAGGTATACACATGAGATATAAGCACCTATTTCTGAGGGACCATGAGGTATCTAGGGAAAAAGGTCCAATCGGGCAACTATGCTCATCAATGAGCATGCCTAGATAATATCTGGGACAAATGTGACTGGAATAGAGGCCTAAGCTGTGAAAGTATGTAAACATGTAATTGATGTAATTGTACAAACAATAAAGCCAATATTGGGACACCTTGTATAAACTACAGAAAAAGAATAATAATAGCAAATGCAGCCCATATTCAGTCAAGTCCAGTGTACTGGGACCAAGGCTCATAGGAAGCCCAATAATTCAGCAAGCCATCTCCACAAACCAACATATGAAGAAACTCTGTCCATCTTATGTATCCTTCCTGTCCAGACATCAATCAAAAGCCACACTTCCAATTTACAGTTGGCCTTATAGGCATCGGCAATCTGCTCTGCTTTAGTAACGTCTTTGGGCTCTCTGTCCATCACGAACTGTCGCTCCTCAGCTGGGCAAAGATGTAAGAACTGGTCTTTGATCATCAGGTCTCCCAGCTGCTCAAAGGTGGTCACTGACAGTGCTTGTATCCACTGGTTAAAGTGGGTCATGAGACCATGCACCACTTCACCGTAGCTGTCATGTGTGCCACATTGGAGGTTCTGGAACTTTCTATGGTAAACCTCAGGTGTAAGGCTACTTTCACACTAGCGTCGTTTGGCCTCTGTCGCAATGCGTCGTTTTGTCGAAAAAATGCATCCTGCAAAGTTGTCTGCAGGATGCGTTTTTTCCCCATAGACCAACATTAGCGACGCATTGCCACACGTCGCAACCGTCGTGCGACGGTTGCGTCGTGTTGTGGCGGACCATCAGAACAAAAAAATGTTGCTTGTAACATTTTTATGTGCGTCGTGTCCGCCATTTCCGACCGCGCATGCGCGGTCGGAACTCCGCCCCCTCCTCCCCGCAACTTACAATGGGGCAGCGGATGCATTGTAATAATGCATCCGCTGCCCCGTTGTGCTGCGTTGTCACAGGATGCGTCGGTATGTCGGCCCGACGCACTGGGACGGGCCGACGCCGATGCTAGTGTGAAAGTAGCCTAAGCTGGTACTTGGTTATCAGGGCCTGCTTGATGGCCTCATAGTCTTCATCTTGGTCTGGCGGTAGAGAAGCGAACACCTTGAGAGCTTTGCCTTTTAGCCCTGATATCAGGTATCGGGGTCCATTGGTCATCCGGCAGCCGATACTGACTGCAGGCCTTCTCAAAGGCCCGCAGAAAAGTGTCCAAGTCCCCGTCCTTGTCCATCACAGGAAATTGCCCTGGCTGGGGTTTGGGTAACTGAGCATTGCTTGACTCACTGCTCCGTGTGGTAGATGGTAAGGCTGAGTTGGGCCAGCCGAGGTTCATGGTCCCTCCGGGCTTGGGCTCCGGAGCCAACCCATAATCAGTAGCGTAATTCACCTCAGAGGACGCAACAGTTCGTTATAGAACAAGGAGACAAGCTAATAAATTGTGTATTTTACTCCAAAAAAAGGCAGGCAGTGCTTACAAAGTATAAAAAAAATATTATAAAGGAGACAATTATCATATGTACAATACAATTACAAATAAAAAAAGAATTAAAATTGAAAAGAACACTTACAGGTCATTCAGATCATTTCCCCTCCTGGTTGCCCATGTGGTCAGGAGACACATCAAGATGCATGTCACATCTGTAGAGCAGCTAGACCCCGGACAAAAGACTGAAGACTCCTACTTCACAGATATTTCCTAGCCTAAGACCCAGGCACTCCCCCTGTGGTGACATCACTTAGTGGCTGAAACCTACCATTTACTTAGACTTAGGAAAACTATTTTTATGCCTAGCTTGCTGCAGGAATCTCATATATGAAAAACACGATGATCAGAATGTGCCAAACATCATGGGGATTCTTTTAAGTGTACACACGGCATAATTACCTGAACAGCTTGCGAAGAAACCCGCACTTTGCACTCGTTGGGTTTAGCTTCTAGCGGTTTCAGGGGGTTATAGAGCTATCGATGGACATCCAGAATATATAATTCTTATATCGCTAGCCCGGATCGGTGTCCCTATATATCAGTTTCCCTGTATATCAGTTTAATAGAACAAAGAGATCCATGCAGTTTGGAAGTGGCTATACCACTTTAAATGATTAGTATTTTACTACATTTAAAACAGTTTATCTAGCGGCTGCGTCATTCAGTATGATAGCGATATCTATTAATTATGAGCCTCGTATGTTATTATGCCTTCCCATCCACTTACATATGCTGGTCCTGGGCGTTATACCCGTGAAGTCATGTTTTCCACCTTGTCCATATGTGATTGTTCTTGTGGGTGTATGTTATGACCCAATTGTATTTATGAAATAAACTATTTGGATTTTATTCAGGATATTGTACTCTCGTATTGGTTCATTTGTGTAGTGTAGGTGAGCCCACGGAGCCTATGCAAATCGCAGGGGTGTCACATCATCTTGCCTCCTTACTCAGGAAGCAGGGAGCCTGTTTTTGCTGTGGTAAAAAAGGGCATTATGTAAATGCTTGTCCTCTGTTTTCTAAGAAAAGCGCAACGGCGGAAAACTTCTAAGCTCAGAGGGTGTGGAGGGGGCCAATCTAAGCTTATGCATATCCTCCATGGGGGTCTCTCAATGTATGCTCCCTGCCAGAGTTATGGTCGCTGGCAGAGAGCTGCCAATCACTGTTTTTGTGGATAGTGGGTCGGCCACAAATCTCATTGATGAAGTTTGCGCGCACGGGCGGGTTCACGGTCGATAAACTGCCCCATCCTATCCGGGTGGTCACCATCAATGCTACTCCACTAAACCAGGGGGAGATTACTGAGTTTGTGGCTGAGGTTAAACTCCACATTGGGGTCCTACATTCTGAGCAAGTTACATGTAGGGTGCTCATTAATCTTCCTGCACAAATGGTTCTGGGTTTTCCATGGTTGTATACGCACAACCCGGTGATTGACTTGAAAACTCAGGATATAATTCAGTGGAGCGGATTTTGCCAGGAGAATTGCCTGGACACATGTGTGTCCGCTGTGACTTCCAGCATTCCTGAGTCACTGCTGGATTTCGCAGATGTGTTCTCTGAGAAGAGTTGCTCTGAATTGCCACCACATCGACCCTATGACTGTACTATTAGGTTTAAACCAGAGGCCAAATTGCCGAAAGCTAGGATGTTTAACATCTCTGGTCCTGAGAGGCAAGTACTAAAGGACTACATTGCTGAGAGTCTGAGCAAAGGGCACATCAGGCCTTCGTCCTCGCCGGTGGCAGCGGGTTCTTCTTCGTTAAGAAGAAAGATGGCGGACTACGCCCGTGTCTGGATTTTAGGGAGTTAAACCAGATTACGGTTCGTGATCCATACC
Organism: Ranitomeya imitator; assembly: GCF_032444005.1. NCBI lineage: Eukaryota > Metazoa > Chordata > Amphibia > Anura > Dendrobatidae > Ranitomeya > Ranitomeya imitator. The sequence continues at coordinate 318,395,837 of NC_091284.1, forward strand.
CTATGCCACTGATACCTGATTTGTTCAACCAGGTGGCTGGTGCTAAGTGGTTTTCCAAGCTTGACCTCAGGGGGGCGTACAACCTCATAAGAGTCCGTCAAGGTGATGAGTGGAAGACGGCTTTTAATACTCCTGAGGGTCATTTTGAAAATTTGGTAATGCCATTTGGGTAGACAAACGCGCCTGCTGTATTCCAACATTTCATAAATGATGTGTTCTCGCATGTACTGGGGAAATTCGTTATTGTGTACCTAGATGACATTCTCATTTATTCATGCGACCGTGATACTCATTTAGAGCATGTGAGTCAGGTGTTACAGCTACTCAGAGAAAATAAGCTCTATGCAAAACTTGAGAAATGTGTTTTTTTCGGTTCAGGAGTTACCATTCTTGGGTTATATTGTGTCTGCTTCAGAGTTTAAAATGGATGCCGCTAAGGTGCAAGCGGTGCTGCATTGGGAACGGCCTGATAAACTAAAAGCACTCCAGCGGTTCCTGGGATTTTCTAATTATTATAGAAAATTTATCAAAGATTTTTCTACCATTGCTAAACCGCTTACTGACATGACGAAAAAGGGCACCAATTTCTCCGCCTGGCTGGAGGCTGCTGTGCGCGCATTTGAATTTCTGAAGAACAGTTTTGCTTCGGCCCCCATGCAACCGGACATATCAAAACCATTCACCGTGGAGGTCGATGCGTCTGAGGTTGGAGTGGGGGCGGTGCTGTCACAAGGCTCATCCTTGGGTGAGTTGCGTCCATGCGCCTACTTCTCCAAGAAGCTGTCGTCCGCCGAAAGTAATTACGATATCGGCAACAGGGAGTTGTTGGCTATCAAGTTAGCTTTTGAGGAATGGCGTCACTTCTTGGAGGGATCAGTCCACCAGGTTACAGTTTTCACTGACCGTAAAAATCTACTTTATTTGGAGTCAGCCAAGTGTCTGTCCCCCAGGCAGGTTCGCTGGACATTGTTTTTCACGCGTTTCAACTTTTTTATCACGTACCGTCTGGGGTCTAAGAACACTAAGGCAGATGCTTTATCCAGGTGTTTTCCGGGGGGAGAACCTCGGGAAGATCCGGTACCCATCCTCCAAAAGGGTGTAGTGGTCTCGGCTCTCACGACAGGGGTTGAGGCGGAGATTGCCGAGGCTCAGGAGGAAGTACCACCAGAGCTTCCTGTTAACAAATCATTTGTACCGCTCCATCTTCGCCTAAAGGTGTTGGGTGAGCATCATGATGCTGTTCTGGCTTGACATCCAGGGGTTAGGGGTACCTTGGAGTTGGTGTCGCGTCGGTTTTGGTGGCCCAAAATCCAACAGGACGTGGTCTCGTACGTATCAGCATGTACCACGTGTGCTAGTGCTAAGACGCCTCGCTCCCGGCGACATTGCCTTGCGCAGGCATGTACTATGGAGGACAGAGAATGAACTTCAATCCAATATTGCAGCCAGCATGCAGCCAGCGGGTAAGGAAAGGGTGTATCAAACACCCGAAAACCCCGCCTCCATGGCTGAAGATTGTTCCCTCCAAATTCAGGTGACAGTGTCCCTTTAAATAGTCATTCTGGACTTTGGGCGTCGTCGATTATAGCTTGTGTCTTATGCCTGGTGATCTCGGTCTGGAGTGGTGGTCTAGGAGTTGAAGTATCATATCTGGTGGTGTATTATCCTTTGTCATATTTCTCCTTCCTATATTTGTGTTTATTTTTGCCCTGTGCACATTATAGTGTTTTCCTGTGTGTCTGTGGCGTGGTGCGTTTTCAGTTTTCCCTGTCTATACGTTCTGTGTAGGTTGGTGTGTGGTCTTATCACTGAGTGGCGGGTGGAGGTCTCCGCATAGGGCTGAAACAGGAGTCAGGGTCAGGCCTGGCGGCCCAGACAAGCACACCATCAGTGTAAATTCTGGGAGAGGGACAGACATGGTTTTCCCTAGTCTGAGGGATATCACAGGGGCCTGGGTAATCAGCTTTAGTCTACCCAATACCCCCGTGACACCAGCTCAGCAGTTAGCTGTGTTCTCCTGTGACGCTAACAGGGCACAGCATCTTATTTCTAGCGACTCTCTGGAAGTTAACAGAGTTTGCTTATACCGCCATTTAGCGCCGCCATTTGCCAGAAGCAGGTTCCTCTCCTGCACGGTGGACCCAGGGTTGCGAACGCACCTATTTACACATATATATATATACTCGGTGCGTTCCGCCAACCCTAACACAGTAAAGGTTGAGTATACAGCTGATATTAATAGTCTGAGAAGCTCCATGAGTATTACCCCTTCCCAGGCAATAAATATCTGCCCCCAGCCGTCAGCTTTCCCTTTGCTTGGAGAAATAATCTTTCAACAATTAAATACATGTACAGTAAGCTGCCCACGCACTGAAGGAGGAAATCATTAAAAGTATCAGAGGCATGGGGCAGTGGTTACAGAAAACGTAGTCCGGTCCATTAGCATAATTCATCTTTAAAAAAAATAAATCCGGCCTCTTCCACTCCTTAACAGTCAGCCATTATGCACCATTTTGTTTTCTACAAACCAAGGCACCACAACATGGTGGTGCTATCATGAATATGAGGAAATATTATCTCAGGACAGGAAGTTATTTTTTCAAAGTCCAATGGTGGAAATTATTTTTATTCTAAGATCTATCAACAAAAATGTACTTTGTTTGTGGGACAACCCCTTTAAAGGGACACTGTCACCTGAATTTGGAGGGAACAATCTTCAGCCATGGAGGCGGGGTTTTTGTGTTTTTGATTCACCCTTTCCTTACCCGCTGGCTGCATGCTGGCTGCAATATTGGATTGAAGTTCATTCTCTGTCCTCCGTAGTACATGCCTGCACAAGGCAATCTTGTCTTGCGCAGGCGTGTACTATGGAGGACAGAGAATGAACTTCAATCCAATATTGCAGCCAGCATGCAGCCAGCAGGTAAGGAAAGGGTGAATCTTTCACCCGAAAACCCCGCCTCCATGGCTGAAGATTGTTCCCTCCAAATTCAGGTGACAGTGTCCCTTTAAGGGAAGGTACAGGTGACTGTAATTTCAGTCAGCGTTATCATCAGACAAAACATTGGTTCGCACTCGTACCAATGTTATTCTATGGGGCCGTGCACGTGGGGCCATGCAGCAGGCACGATTTGCTTCTGATATACGGAGTACACTCGGCCATGCAAGTCAATGAGTCTGTGGAAAATATTGGATTGCACTTGGAAGACATCAGAGTGCAGTCCGAATTCCATGGACTGACAGAATGGAGAAGATGGAGACTTTTTTTCTTCATCTTCTCCAACGTAATCACATCACACTCTGATCACAGTGTGATTTGCATAATTGGTCCTATTCTCTTGGATGAGAGAATATACAGTTGTCTGCACTTGCCCTAAGGCTATGTGCACACTTTGTGGATTTGCCTGTGGAATTTTCTGCTCGGATTCTTCCTCTCTTGGCAGAAAACGCAGTTAAAAATCTGTGCTGATTTGATTCTCATTTGATTTGGATTTTCATGCGCTTTGTATGCGTTTTTGTAAGCTAAAGCTATAGTATTTAGGCTATGTGCACACGTCAGGATTTTTTCCTGACAAAATCTGGAGATTTCTGCAAGAAATCCGCATGCTTTTTTTGCGCGTATTTTGCGCGTATTTTGCGCGTTTTTGACGCTCCAAATTAATGGGAAATCCGCAAAAAATCCGCAAAAATAATGAACATGCTCGTTTTTTTTGCGGAATGCGTTTTTTTTTGCGGAAAAAAATGCAAACATATGCACAAAAAATGCGGAATGCATTCTTAATGATAGCATGCATAATGTTTGCCTTTTTTAGCGATTTTATAGCGTTTTTATCGGGAAATTCCGCAAAAAAAAAAACGCTAAAAATCCGGACGTGTGCACATACCCTTAACAAAAAAAATTGTGATGTCATTTCTTTGTCCAACCTCTTCTTTTACATACTCCATTGAATACCTTAATATCATCACATACCATTTTCAAATATTATGTTTACAAACAAATATAAGTGAATATCTATAGATAGATCTATAGATAATTAAAGAAAATTTGGCAGCACTACCAAAAAAATGGGTGTAATAAAACCTGTAAAGGTGATGTCAAACCTCCAAAGTAGAAAATCAGAAAAAAGCAGGCAACACTCCAAAAATCAAAATGAAAAACCGTGGCTTTACTGATCCATTAGCAGCGACGCTTCGGCAGATTTCTCTGCTTTTCTCAAAATAGACATAGATAGATATAGCTATAGCTAAACAGATATATCTATAGATAGATAGATAATACCAAGCCCAATGTTTAGTAATGAACATAGTAAAATGGTACAGATGAAATAGAAATACAAGCAGCTGCACACTCCGGTCCCGAGTGCCGGGTACTGAAGTGCGAGACTCATGCGAGTTTCTCACAAGTGTAACTCCGACCTTTAACGCAATGTTTAATTTTTTTAACAAAAAAGGTAAAAAACAAAATAGCGTGGGCTCCTGCGCAATTTTCAAAATCAGAGAGGGAAAACCAGCGACTGGGGGCAGATGATTATAGCCTGGGAAGGGCTTCCCAGGTTATTAATATCAGTTCATAGCTGTATCTTTAGCCTTTACTGGCTATTAAAATAAAGGAGCCCCCCCAAAAATGACATGGAGTCCCCCTATAATTAAAATAACCAGAAAAGGCCATGCAGACAGCTGCGGGCTGATATTAATAGCCTAGGAAGGGGCCATGGCCCGGGCTAATTCCGGCACTTAGCCTTTCTCCTGACTTGCCCTGTGGCAGTGGCAAGTGGGGTAATAGTTGTGAGGTTGATGTCACCTTTGTATTTTAGGGTGACATCAAGCCGGCTTAGTAATGGAGAGGTGTCAATAAGACACCTATCCATTACTACACCATGTTCCAAATTGTTATATAATTATATATTGTTAATATAATTGTTAAATTATATTTTTCTTGGATTTTCCTAAATGGTCAGTGCAAAATGACAGTCTAATAAAACTCATCACCCGTTAGAGTATACATTGAATTTTATTGAAGAAACCTCTCAATGATAACAGTATAATCTTCAAAATCAATACAAACTGAAAATGCACTGTTCCAATTAGACACAGTAGAATTTCTAAACATTTGATATCTTTTAAAGAACTGAATATGCTCATTTGTTGAATTTGCAGCATTAGGGCAGCATGGTGGCTCAGTGGATAGCCTTGCAGCGCTGGAGTCCTGGGTTCTAATCCCACCTTGGACAACATCTGCAAGGAGTTTGTATGTTCTCCCCGTGTTTGCGTGGGTTTCCTCCGGGTACTCCGGTTTCCTCCCACATTCCAAAGACATACTGATAGGGAATTTAGATTGTGAGCCCCATTGGGGACAGTGATGATGTGTGCAAAAACTGTAAAGCGTTGCGGAATATGTTAGCGCTATAGAAAAATAAAGATTATTATTATTATGAGGTCACGTTCACTGAACAAAAAAGCTATTTAACTCCAAAACATCGTAACAGGCCAAGTTACATATTAACATAGGAACCCTTCTTTGATATCACCTTCACATTTCTTGCATTCATTGAACTTGTGAGTTTTTGGAGCGTTTCTGCTTGTATGTCTTTGCATGAAGTCAGAATAGCCTCCCAGAGCTGCTGTTTTGATGTGAACTGCCTCCCACCCTCATAGATCTTTTACTTGATGATACTCCAAAGGTGCTCTATGGGGTGGAGGTCAGGGGAAGATGGTGGCCACACCATGAGTTTATCTCCTTTTATGCCCATAGCAGCCAATGACTCAGAGGTATTCTTTGCAGCATGAGATGGTGCATTGTCATGCATGAAGATGATTTTGCTCCTGAAGGCACGTTTCTGCTTTTTATACCATGGAAGAAAGTTGTCAGTCAGAAACTCTATATACTTTGCAGAGGTCATTTTCACACCTTCAGGAACCTTAAAGGGCCCTACCAGCTCTTTCCCCATGATATCAGCCCAAAGCATGACTCCTCCACCTCCTTGCTGACATCGCAGCCTTGTTGAACCATCCTCTACTCCATCCATCTGGACCATCCAGGGTTGCTCGACACTCATCAGTAAACAAGTCTGTTTAAAAAATAAAAATTAGTGTTCATGTATGTCTGGGCCCACTGCAACCGTTTCTGCTTGTGAATACTGTTTAGGAGTGGCCGAATAGTAGGTTAATGCACCACAGCAAGCCTTTGAAGGATCCTACCCCTTGAGGTTTGAGGGACTCCAGAGGCACCAGCAGCTTCAAATAACTGTTTGCTGGGTTGTAATGGCTTTTTAGCAGCTGCTCTCTTAATCCGATGAACTTGCCTGGCAGAAACCTTCCTCATTCTGTCTTTATCAGCACGAACACGTCTGTACTCAGATTCAGCCACAAATCTCTTAACAGTACGATGATCACGCTTAAGTTTTTGGGAAATATCTAATGTTTTCATCCCTTGACCAAGGCATTGCACTATTTGATGCTTTTCGGCAGCAGAGAGATCCTTTTTCTTTCCCATGTTACTTGAAAACTGTGGCCTGCTTAATAATGTGGAACATCATTTTTAAGTAGTTTTCCTTTAATTAGAATCACCTGAAAAACTAATTATCACATGTGTTTAACCCCTTTCTGACATTAGACGTACTATCCCGTTGAGGTGGCCTGGGCCCGTATGACCACCGACAGTATAATACATCATATGCGATCAGCCTCACTCACGGGAGAGTGCGGCTGATCGCGGCCGGGTGACAGCTGATTATCACAGCTGACACCCGGCACTATGTGCCAGGAGCAGTCACGGACCGCTGTCGGCACATTAACCCCCGGAACACTGCGATCAAACATGATTGCAGCGTTCCGGTGGCATAGGGAAGCATCACTCAGGGAGGGGGCTCCCTACGTGCTTTTCCGAGACCCTCGGAGCAATGCGATTTGATGTCGCTGTCCTCCTCCCTGCAGGCCCCAGATCCAAGATGACCGCGGGGGTCTTTCCGGGAGGTGGCTTGCAAGCGCCTGCTATGAGCAGGCACCGGCAAGCCTCCTCCATTGCCTGTCAGATCGCTGATCTGACACAGTGCTGTGCAAAGTGTCAGATCAGCGATCTGACACTATACAGTGATGTCCCACCCTGGGACAAAGTTACACTGTAAAAAAAAAGAGGCACAAAACAATGCTTTATCATCGTACCGCCAAACAAAAAGTGGAATAACACGTGATCAAAAAGACAAATGTAAATAAACATGGTACAGCTGAAAACGTCATCTTGTCCCGCAAAAAACGAGCCACCATACAGCGTCATCAGTGAAAAGATAAAAAAGTTATAGCCCTCAGAATAAAGCGATGCAAAAATATTTTTTTCTATAAAAGTTTTTATTGTATCAAAGCTCCAAAATGATAATGAGGTATTGCTGTAATCGTAATAACCCGAAGAATAAAACTGCTTTATCAATTTTACCAAACATAGAACGTATAAACCCCCCCCCTCCCCCCCAAAGAAATTCATGAATTGCTGGTTTTTGTTCATTCTGCCTAACAAAAATCAGATTAAACAGCGATGAAAAATGTCATGTGGCCGAAAATGGTACCAATAAAAACATCAACTCGTCCCTCAAAAAACAAGCCCTCAAATGACTCTGTGGGCCAAAATATGGAAACATTATAGCTCTCAAAATGTGATGCAAAAAATATTTTTTGCAATAAAAAGCGTCTTTTAGTGTGTGACAGCTGCCAAACATAAAAACCAGCTATAAAAAGTAAATAAAAACCCGTTTTATCACCGCCTTAGTTAGGGAAAAATAATAAAAAAATGTATTTCCCTTTCCCCATTAGGGTTAGGGCTAAAGTCTGGGTTAGGGCTAGAGCTAATGTTAGGGTTGGGGCTAGGGCTAAAATTAGGGTTGGGGCTAGAGTTAGGGTTTGATCTAAAGTTACGGTTGGGGCTAAAGTTAGGGTTGGGGCTAGGGCTAAGGTTACGGTTGGGGCTAAAGTTAGGGTTGGGGTGAACGTTAGAGATGGGGCTAAAGTTAAGATTACGTTTACGGTTGGATTAGGGGTGTGCTGGGGATAGAATTGGGGGGTTTCCACTGTTTAGGCATATCAGGGGCTCTGCAAACATAACATGACGTCCGATCTCAATTCCATCCAATTCTGCGTTGAAAAAGTCAAATGGTGCTCCTTCCCTTCTGAGCTCTGCCATGCGCCCAAACAGTGGTTTACCCCCACATGTGGGGTATCAGCGTACTCAGGACAAATTAAACAACTTTTTGCAGTCCAATTTCTACGGTTACCCTTGGTAAAATAAAAATTTGGGGGGTAAAAAATCATTTTTGTGGGAATTTTTTTTTTATTTTCACAGCTCTGCATTATAAACTTTAGTGAAACACTTGGGGGTTCAAAGTTCTCAAAACACATCTAGATAAGTTCCTTGGGGGGTCTATTTTCCAATATGGGGTCACTTCTGGGGTGTTTAGGTACATCAGGGGCTTTGCAAACGCAACGTGACACCCGCAGACCATTCCATCAAAGTCTGCAATCCAAAACGCCACTTCTTCCCTTCCGAGCTCTGCCATGCGCCCAAACAGTAATTTTCTCCCACATATGGGGTAACAGCGCACTCAGGACAAATTGGAAAACATCTTTTGGGGTCCAGTTTTCCAGATACCCTTGGGAAAATATAAAATTGGGGGCTAAAAGATCAATTTTGTGGAAAAAAATGATTTTTTAATTTTCATGGCTCTGCATAAACTTTAGTGAAACAATTGGGGGTTCAAAGTGCACACCACACATCTCAATAAGTTCCTTAGGTGGTCTACTTTCCAAAATGGGGTCACTTGTGGGGGGTTTCCACTGTTTAGGCACATCAGGAGCTCTCCAAATGCGACATGACGTCTGATCTCAATTTCAGCCAATTCTGAGTTGAAAAAGTCAAACAGTGCCCTTCCCTTCCGAGCTCTGCCACGCGCCCAAACAGTGGTTTACCCCCACATGCAAATACTAGGATTTCATCAGCTTACCCAACCAGACGTATTAGAGTCCAATTCTCAATAGAAATGTGCAGAGCACGGATCACCACCAAGTTCCTGCTGGCCGACTCCCAGGTGAAAATGCGAATCACTCACTTGTCCAGCTCATGCAAATATTGAATAGAGGCGATGAAAATAGAATAAAATCTTGTCCTTTATTAGTGCATCATAAAAACAAGCTGATGCGTTTCAGGCAGAACTGCCCTTAGTCATAAAAAAAAACAAATTACAACACAATATAATAAAGGCACATAATTAAAAGCTACATCCAATCACAATGCATGTCAATTAACCATATATCAAACACCTGCGTACCCATTGGACATAGACACATACCCTGCCCAACCTGAGTGTTATACAAATGTTATAGCCTCATTTATATACAATATTGCAAATACAAATTGTAAGAATACAAAAATACCCTTCGCCAATATATATATAGTACAGACCAAAAGTTTGGACACACCTTCTCATTTAAAGATTTTTCTGTATTTTCTTGACTATGAAAATTGTACATTCACACTGAAGGCATCAAAACTATGAATTAACACGTGTAATTATATACTTAACAACAAAGTGTGAAACAACTGAAAATATGTCTTATATTCTAGGTTCTTCAAAGTATCCATCTTTTGCTTTGATGACTGCTCTGCACACTCTTGATGAGCTTCAAGAGGTAGTCTCCGGGAATGGTTTTAACTTCACAGGTGTGCCCTGTCAGGTTTAATAAGTGGGATTTCTTGCCTTATAAATGGGGTTGGGACGACAGTTGTGCTGTGCAGAAGTCTGTTGGATAAACAGCTGATAGTCCTACTGAATAGACTTAGAATTTGTATTATGGCAAGAAAAAAAACAGCTAAGAAAAGCGAGTGGCCATCATTACTTTTGAGAAATGAAGGTCAGTCAGTCCGAAACATGGGGAAGTTTGAATGTGTCCCCAAGTGCAGTGGCAAAAAAAAAACAAGCGCTACGAATAAACTGGCTCACATGAGGACCGCCCCAGGAAAGAAAGACCAAGAGTCACCTCTGCGTCTGAGGATAAATTTATCCGAGTCACCAGCCTCAGAAATCACAGGTTAGCAGCAGCTCAGATTAGAGACCGGGTCATTGCCACACAGAGTTCTAGCAGCAGACACATCTCTACAACTGTTAAGAGGAGACTTTGTGCAGCAGGCCACCATGGTAAAATAGCTGCTAGGAAACCACTGCTAAGGACATACCACTGCTAAGGACAGACAACAAGCAGAAGAGACTTGTTTGGGCTAAAGAACACAAGGAATGGACATTAGACCAGTGGAAATCTGTGCTTTGGTCTGAGGAGTGGTTCCAACCACCGTGTCTTTGTGCGAGGCAGGAAAGGTGAACGGATGGACTCTACATGCCTGGTTCCCACCGAGAAGCATTGAGGAGGAGGTGTGATGGTGCTTTGCTGGTGAAAATGTTGGGGATTTATTCAAAGTTGAAAGCATACTGAACCAGTATTGCTACCACAGCATCTTGCAGCGGCATGCTATTCCATCTGGTTTGCGTTTAGTTGGACCATCATTTATTTTTCCACAGGACAATGACCCCAAACACACCTCCAGGCTGTGTAATGGCTATTTGACCAAGAAGGAGAGTGATGGGGTGCTACACCAGATGACCTGGCCTCCACAGTCACCAGACCTCAACCCAATTGAGATGGTTTGGGGTGAGCTGGACCGCAGAGTGAAGGCAAAAGGGCCAACAAGTGCTAAGCATCTCTGGGAACTCCTTCAAGATTGTTGGAAGACCATTCCCAGTGACTACCTCTTGAAGCTCATTAAGAGAATGCCAAGAGTGTGCAAAGCAGTCATCAAAGCAAAAGATGGCTGCTTTGAAGAACCTAGAATGACATATTTTCAGTTCACACTTTTTTATTAAGTATATAATTCCACATGTTAATTCATAGTTTTGATACCTTCCGTGTGAATGTACAATTTTCAGTCGTGAAAATACAGAAAAATGTTTAGATGAGGTGTGCCCAAACTTTTGATATGTACTCTACGTGTGTATATATATATATATACGAAGGGTATTGTTGTATTCTTACAATTTGTATTTGCAATATTGTATATAGATTTAGTGGCTATAACATTTGAATAACACTCAGGTTTGGTAGGGTGTTTGTCCAATGGGTACTCAGGTGTTTGATATATGTTAACTGACATATATTGTGATTGGATGTAGCCTTTTGTTATGTGCCTTTATATATTGTGTTGTAATGTGTTTATTATGCTATGACTAAGGGCAGTACTGCCTGAAACGCGTCAGCTTGTTTTTATGATGCACTAATAAAGGAGATTTTATTCTATTTTCATCTCCTCCATTCAATATTTGCATGAGCTGGACATGTGAGTGATTTGAATTTTACCCCTATCAGCGTACTCAGGATAAATTGCACATCAACTTTTGGGGTCCAATTTCTCCTTACCCTTGGGAAAATAAAAAATGGGGGGAGAAAAGACCATTTTTGTGAAAAAAAATTTTATTTTTACGGCTATACATTACAAGATTCTGTGAAGAACTCGGGGGTTCAAAGTGCCCACCACACATCTAGATAAGTTCCTTAGGGGGTCTATTTTCCAAAATGGTGTCACTTGTGGGGTTTTCCACTGTTTAGGCACATCAGGAGCTCTCCAAACGCGACATGATGTCCAATCTCAATTCCTTTTCCAATAAACTTTATTGGGTTTTAAATTTTATGAAGATAAAGGAGAGAAAAAAAGGGGATGGGAAACAGGAATAGGGGAAAAAAAAGAAGGAAAACAATAGATTTTCATATAAGAATTCCTTATAGACTCATACAAGACATTTCAAATATATTAGTTAAAATGTATATCGTAACAGTCCAATCTCAATTCTAGCCAATTCTGCGTTGAAAAAGTCAAACGATGCTCCTTCCCTTCCGAGCTCTGCCATGCGTAAAATAGGGGTTTACCCCCACATATGGGGTATCAGCGTACTCAGGACAAATTGCACAACAACGTTTGGGGTCCAATTTCTCCTGTTACCCTTGGGAAAAAAAACAAATTGGATCTGAAATAAAAAAAATTTAAGTTAAATGTTCATTTTTTTTTAAACAAATTCCTGTGAAGCACCTGAAGGGGTAATAACCTTCTTAAATGTGGTTTTGAGCACCTTGAGGGGTGCAGTTTTTAGAACGGTGTAACTTTTTGGCATTTTCTATCATATAGACCTTTTAAAGTGACTTCAAATGTGATGTGGTCCCTAAAAAAATGGTGTTGTAAAAATGAGAAATTGCTGGTAAACTTTTAACCCTCATAACTCCTTAACAAAAAAAAAATTGGTGCCAAAATAAATACCATCCGAATTTATTTGAAAAAAACAATTAAATCTTTATGACACTTAAATCCAATTTGCACAATAATTTGCATATGGTGTAATTGTATAGTTGTTACATGTGTGAGGCAGTGACCCCTGTGGCAGCTAGGGGGCGCTGTTTGTGCTCCCCAGAATGTGCATGGAGGCGTATGAAGGCCATAGGTGTGCATAGCAGTCGCAGGTGTAGCTGTGATTGCACTGTGAGGCAATGACTCATGTCACAGGTAGGGGTCGCTTTGTGTTCTCCCCAGGTTGTGAATGCAGACAGATGAAGTCCATAGGTGTGCATGGGAGTCACGGATTTCCGGTCCGGGTTTTCCATGTGGCTGAAGGCCATAGGTTTGTGTGTTAAAAGCCCTGCAGTAAGAGGTATGTGTGTGTCAGGTGCACGTCAGTGTCAGTCTGGTGTGTGCTGGTGTGAAGAGCAGAGGCATGCAGAGGACTGGCTGAGTGCATGGAGGCACAGGCCAGTGGAGTCAGCACCCAGGGCAGCTGAATAACCTGGCACCCGCAGCGTACACAGCGATGCAAGTCGTCCATGGTACTGGTCTCGGATGTGGACAGTCCTGTGCCCGGAGGAGTCGGATGTGGATAGTCCTGTGCCCAAAGGAGATGGATGTGGACAGTCCTGTGCCCGAAAGAGACGGATGTGGACAGTCCTGTGCCCGGAGGTGGATGGCCTGTGCCCGAAAGAGGACTAGCATGCGTAAAGATTGCAAACAGGTGGATATGGTGCCCGGCTGCTATCCGGAGGATATCCTGGGCTGTGTACGGTTGAGTGAGTAAAGAGACTGTGACACAGCCATGCAGGACACCCACGAGAACTAGTCAGAGGAGGGCTGGCATGTGTAGTGTTTGCAACATATGAGGCTATGTGTATAGAGACTGTAATATGGCGTGCGGTCATCCAGGGAAACTGAACAAGAGAAGTCTGGCTTGTTTAGGGACCGTAAATCTAAAGCCATGTGATATGTATTGCTATGAACTGGTGTAAACTGATCACTGATAATATACACTGAAGTTATATGCATTTGTGTGAACTGGACTTTAATGCTGTGAGGAAACACATTACATAGACTTTTGTGTTGGAACTTTGTGTGTCACTGCCTCTTCACTGCATGTGATGCTACCACAATCTTACGCATGTTAAAGACACAGTCAGAATAAAGTCTTTTAATGAAATAAAACACCAGACAGTTTCTCATATTTATTATACTCCTAATTCCTGCGACGCCCTTGATCTCCTGCAAAAAAAAATAAAATAAATAAACAAACACAAATACTCCCTGTTCCGATGTAATCCATATAATAATGAGTGTTCCATGACGATCTCCCGTGTAGAACAGTGACATCAGGCGATGTGACCGCTCTACAGGGACCTCCGATGACACACTGACCGGAGATAATACTCCCCCGCAGTGTACTTCATCGGAGTTTGTGCTTTCACTTTACGGCACTACCACTGCATGAGAATTTTCTCACACAGCGGTGCTGCAAGTGACAGTATAAACTCTGGTGAACTCTAAGTGGCAGAGTGATCCACAGCGGAAGGATCACCTCCGGTCACTGTATCACCGGAGCCCCTGTAGAATGGTCACATCTCCCGGTGTTACTGTTCTATAGGGGAGATCGTCACGGGACAGTCATTATTAAATGGATTACATTGGAACAGGGAGTATACTGGTGGTTTATTTTTATTTTTTTGCAGACGATCGAAGGCGTCGGGGAGTAGCTGTTTGGTGAGTATGCACTCTATGTGTTTTTCTTTTTTTACTATTCAACACAGTAGCCGAATGATGTGATTACTACTGTCCAATCATCGGCTAATGCTGTCACTGTTCTATGTGACAGCAAACATAGCTGAAAGGGACTAGTCATCCCATCGGACAATGCCAGCATACACACAGACACACACACACAGCCGCGCACACTCCAGCAGACCCCTACAGATACACACAGACATCCGCTGTTGTGAATTCTGTGGTCAAGCTCCCTCCTGTGGTCATGAGTGGTACTTCGGCTGGTTCTGTCCATGAGCTTCCTCTGGTGGATGTGAGTGGGGCTGCGGCTTCTGAGTTTCCTTCCACAGGTGACGAGGTTAAGTCGTTAGGTGCTGCTCTATTTAACTCCACCTAGTTCTTTGTTCCTGGCCTCCAGTCTATGTTCCAGTATTGGTCTTGCTCTCTCCTGGATCGTTCTTGTGGCCTGTCTGCCCTGCATAAGCTAAGTTCTGCTTGTGTTACTTTTGTTTGCTATTTTTTCTGTCCAGCTTGCTATATTGGTTTGTCTTGCTTGCTGGAAGCTCTGGGACGCAGAGGGAGCACCTCCGTACCGTTAGTTGGTGCGGAGGGTCTTTTTGCGCCCTCTGCGTGGTTGTTTGTAGGTTTTTGTGCTGACCGCAAAGCTATCTTTCCTATCCTCGGTCTATTCAGTAAG